>NW_026652285.1:50581576-50707555 GCF_009828535.3 Hylobates moloch | reverse complement strand
GACGGGGTTTCACCGTGGTCTCGATCTCCTGACCTCGTGATCCGCCTGCCTCGGCCTCCCAAAGTGCTGGGATTACAAGCGTGAGCCACCACGCCCGGCCTGGATTTGTTTTTAATTATTAGAATGATTAGGAAAATTTAAAGAATATGTTAATTATATTATGATATTTGCTAGAGCTCTAATTAGAAATATTGTTTCTAATTTGTATTTTATCCGGAATTCTGAGCATTCCTTATTATACTTGCTGCATCATCTGTTTGATGAATTGCTTTTCCCTTTAATACGTTTAAACTTTCAATCACCTGAAAAAGCTGGATGTTGTCTAACGCCTTGTGGATGAGTTGCCAGAAATCTTTGGTATAAATCCCAGTATGGCTTCTAATGTGCATGGTGACCTTCAACAAGTCACAAAGTCAGAAAGGCTCCTCATCAGTAAAATGAAAAGGCTGGATTTGGCAATCTCTAAATCCTTTCAGCCCTGAGTTTCCGTGGTAACTCTTCAACAGTAGTGGAAAGCTTAGTTACCTTGATCATTCAAGGCAGATAGACTCTGTGTGTGTGTGTGTGTGCGTGCACGTGTGTATAACTGAGGAAATAATATCTAGTTGCTGTTTGACTTGCTGACAAAGGGTAGAAATAGATTTCTTTATATTTCTTTGTTCTCATTTTTATGTAGCAAGAGGCTTTACATGTGCAGTAATCCCAGTATATCAAAACAGGTTTGTCAGGGACAGAAATGAATTGGTAGTCTGACTGGTACTTCTAATTGCAGAATTATCTGGTAGCATAAAAATGACTCATGGACTGACACATTTGTCACTAGCTAAAAATCTAGCTTCCATGTACTTTAAAATATAGGAACATTTAATAGTAATAACAGCAATAACATTATGTAGTGCTGACTATATGCCAGACACCACAGGGTTTTATATCTATCAGTTCATTTCATCCTTGCAAGTTGTTGTGGTATGCACTATACTTTCTCCAGTTTACTGATGAGGAAACTGAGCTAAAGAAAGATGAAATGAGCTGCCCCATGTCACACAGTACTAAATGCGGAGCTGGGTTCCAGGGATTTCTTGCTCTTACTGTTCCCCACTGCTACCCTTGGTAAAGAACTCATTAGGCCAGGCATGGTGGCTCACACCTGCAATCCCAGCACTTTGGGAGGCTGAGCAGGGTGGATCACTTGAGATCAGGAGTTTGAGACCAGCCTGGCCAACATGGTGGCCAAGTATAGACAAGAAATCTTGTCTATACTAAAAATACAAAATTAGCTGGATGTGATGACACATGCCTGTAATCCCAGCTACTCAGGAGGCTGAGGCGGGAGAATCACTTGAACCCAGGAGGCGGAGGTTGCAGTGAACTGAGATTGCTCCATTGCACTCCAGCCTGGGCAAAAAGAGCGAAACTCTGTCTCAAAACAAACAGAAAAAAAAAAAACTCGTTATAGGAATGCCTGGCTGGGTTGACGTCTGAGTGGAAGCAAGGGTCTGTTATGTGCTTTTGTGTCTTCCCTTACAGTTCAGTGGAACTTTGAACAAGTCATGTAATCTCTCCAAGCCAGGGCTGTCCAATGGAAATAGAATGTGAGACGCAAATGTGAGCCACACATGTAATTTTAAACTTCCCAGTAGCCATATTTGAATAAAGTAAAATGAAATATGTAAAATTATTGTTAATATATGTCTTATCAAGTATATTATTTAAATATGTAAAATTATTGTTAATATATGTCTTATCAAGTATATTATTTAAATATATTCAAATGTAATCCAACATATAATCAACAATGAAAATTTTCAGTGAGATATCTTATATTCATTCACTATCCACATTTTAAGTACACAATGGTTCCACATAACTACTGGGTACTCTATTAGACAGCACAGCGCTGAACCCTGGAGAACTACTGTAAAATGAGACCATAGCAATGGATCATCACTAAAACCTTAGATCTGAAATTCTAGAAATCTATTATGAGAAGCACCTGTACTCCTTAAGTAGTTTACCTTTATGAGATCACTTGTTTCTTGCCTGCTTCAGTAGCATGGAGAAAGCTTTTTAAGATAGTAATTCAACAATGAAATGATCCTTTAAGAATCGCAAAGGCAAAGCAGTGTCAAGAGAGTGTGTGCTATGAGAGAAGATTTTCAGAAAGCAGCCATGCTTTAGTGGGTTGTTGTTGTTGTTGTTGTTGTTTAAATCAATTAGTCCTTCAAATATCTGAGAGCTTTCTGTGGGCTAGGTCCTATTCTAGGCCTCAGGGACTTGGAAGAGAACAATTCAAAGGCCCTGCTCTTATGGTGCCTCTACTGTGATTTAACAGTAAATAGACATGAAGGATGCCTTTGGGTTAGGTAATTACTATGAATAAAGCAGAGTAAGAGATTAGAGAGTGGAGGCTGGAGACCTGGGAACTGGAGGGCCTAATTTTGCTAGGAGTAATTCTCTGAAGGGTGACAATGGAGGGGAGACTGGATTAAGAGATGGTATAAACTATATGAAGACCCAGGGAACAATGTACCAGAAAGTGACTGGGCATTCTAGGCTGGGGAGACAGCCTGAGGTGGAAATGGGTTTGGTGGGTTTGAGGAAGAAAAAGAATGCATTATGTTTGGAGTTGAGCAAGAGAGAGATAGGCAGCATGAGTGGGAAGTAGGAGTTTGGATTTTAATCTAAGTGTTAGGGGAGGCCAAGAAGAGTCGTGATTGGCATGGAGAAGTGATTTGATGGTCTTTTTAAAAAGAAAGCTCTGATTGCTGGACAGATAACATGTGGTAATGGAAGCAGGAAGACCGGTCAAGATGTTATGGAATGTCCAGGTGACCTGTCATGGTGACTTGGACTAGAATAAAAATGAAGGGGGTTGATCAAATTGGTTAGATTTGATATACGTTCTGAAGGTAGAGTTGATTGGATGTATTGGTAGATGGCCCAGGAGTATGCAAGGATGTCATCAGGATGACTCCCGGGTTTTTGGCTCAAGCAACTGGGTACTTGGTAGTGTCACTTACTGAGATGGGTGAGAGGGGGGAGAATGGATTTGGTGGGGTGAGGGGTGGAAGTAGATAGGGAACAAACAGTTCTGTTTTTAGACATTTTCAGGTTGCTACGTCTTTATAATTGCAAATATCCCATTCATAATTATAACCACATTGTGGCTAGAGGCCGGGCACAGTGGCTCACGCCTGTAATCCCAGCACTTTGGGCAGCCGAGGCGGGTGGATCGTGAGGTCAGGAGATCGAGACTATCCTGGCTAACACGGTGAAAACCTGTCTCTACTAAAAATACCAAAAAGTTAACCAGGCATGTTGGTGGGTGCCTATAGTCCCAGCTACTCAGGAGGCTGAGGCATGAATGGCATGAATGAGGCTCAGGAGAATGGCATGAAACCGGGAGGCAGAGCTTGCAGTGAGCTGAGAGCGCGCCACTGCACCCCAGCCTGGGCGACAGAACGAGACTCTGCCTCAAAACAAACAAACAAACAAAAAACAAATTGTGGCTAGAGGGATTTAACATCTTTATCTAACATATTTGGAGAAGGGACTTTGCCCTAACACAGAGAGCTGGAGGTGGAGTTATTGTTTCATCTAGGCACGGACTCAGGATAAGGATGAGGCCTTTATGATGCTTTTCTTTGGATAGTGATGTTAGTCACAGAAGGAGGAATTATGACTTAGAGTAAATAAAAACTTTACTGCTAAGAGGTCTTGTTTCTGTGCTTAGGAAAGAGCTGTTTCCAAGGCTTGTAATCAGCTGCTGAGCTTTAGCATGCCTGTACCTGGTGTGTAATACTGAAATATTCCTATGTCTCTTGGTAAATAGCCACTGCCCCGAGTGCCCCCATCTTCCTGCTGCCAACTTAGCCATCAGAGCCTTGGTTCTGGGCGTACTCCTGACCTCCCTCTACTCAGCACATAGTAAGTAGTGCCTTGCACAGCAGTTAGCTTCCTTGGCTTCGTTCCAGCCATTAGAGTGGAACAGCATCCGTTCTGATTAGTCAGTGCCCATGCCATGCCATTTGCATTGCCAAATCTTTTGAGTATCACCAATGGTTCTACCCATGGGTAGGGTCACGCCTAAGCAATGTGAAGTTGGAAAGAGTAATCTTCATGAACCAGTCACTTCCAAATAGTCAAGAATGTTGATGTCCTTGATCTCTTGAATGAATTTTAGGTTTCCATTCTGCTTTACCATTCTGTAAATACTGCACAATGTGTGCTACAGTAGCCAGTGTCCGGGTTGACAAGGCCTCTCATGCTTTACTTGTATCGCTTTACTTGTATCCCAACATAAATGCGATAGATTGGGCATTCCTCATCCTATCCTGTTGCAGAGAACTCTGAGATTTCAGACAAACCCGACATGTGTAGCATCAACTGTGGGTGAAGACCAAGATATGAAGTATTTCAGTGACCGTAATGCAACAACAACAACAACAACAACAACAACAACAAAAATCTTGCTCTTTCTCTTTGACTCTATGTTATCTACTTTGGGATTTCTCCGAAAAAAAACCCAAAAAAACCAAAAAAACCAAAAACCTAAAGAACTGATGATTCTGTTGGACTTGGAAGGTTCGCATGCAAAGTGAAGTGTTGGGTATGGTAAAATTCTTCACTGATTATTTAAACGTACGTGTGTGTGTGTGTGTGTGTGTGTGTGTGTGTGTGTGTGTATTTCATTTTCAACCACCAGCAGCGGGTTGGGATGGTCTAAGTACAGAAATGTGTATGATGATAAACATATTGATGAAAAGACAAAAAGCTTGTGGTCTTGGGTGGGGAGGAGTGTGAGTTTGGACCCTGCTTGGTCATTCTGCTCTGATGGAGGCTCCCATCTCCTTGGTGATCTGCAGCAGAAGGAAGTACATGCTGAATGTTGGGTAAGGGGAGAGCAGAACGTGCTGTTTCCTGCAGACTGGGCTTGAACAAGTTTTCCTGGAGGTGATGGGAACTCTTCAGGACCTTGCCAAATAGGTGGCACTGACCTGATCAGAAGAAAGAACGTGCTTCAGATATTCCATATTGTAAATAAATGTCCCTTACTATTGGTTTACCTTTAGTGGCTAAAAAAAAGCATTGTCTCCTGAAACCCCAATTTGGGATAATTTCTGGGAGGCACTGGGAGAGTCTCTTCTCTGAGAAATTGATGGCTAATTTGGAGATTGAAGGAATCAAGTGGCTGGTTAGTTACATTTCTTCCTGCCTAAAGCTCCATGACAGTGCTGCTGTTACATTTGTTTCAACAACTAAACCATGTGCCTTGATTCCACAGGCAATGGAGAACTTTCTCTCTGTGCCGAGAACTGTGGGTAAAGAGAAAAGCAAGACTGACAAACATAAGTGGATTTTCAGTGAAATTAGTTTTAAACCCCCCTGGTCTTTCCAAGTTCATAACCTTTTAGGAGGCAAGCTGGCTTCTACTGCCTTAAATACGTTTGGCATTTACAGCAAATTATGACTGTGGGAGTATTTGCAATCTACCACCCCTGACGATTTCTTTGAGGAAAAGATTCTTTCTCACTGGGTCAGCCCGTAGGCTCTTCATGGGGAGAATCTAGGCGCAGTGGATGATGCAGAGAGAATGCTAATGAACTGAGGGAAGCCAAGTTGATCTATTAATATAATACCCAGCTGAAGTGGGGAAGAGGGAAGGCAGAACATCCATGAGGCTGTATGGCAGGGAGCTTTTCTGGAGGGAGTGTTGAGACTAGGAGAGTTTCCGGGAGCATTTTCTCTCTGTGTGGAAGATATTAGGAAGGACAGGGATAAAGAATATTTTGAGGATGCATTGTGAAAATGAAGAATCCATCTCCCTGTTGGAATTTCATAGACTGAAAAAGGATTGGAGAATTAAGTACATGTTCATTGCCTCACTGTGCTTATTTGAATTAATACAGTGGCAAAATTATGCTGCATGGGGCCCCAGGATTTATTGAGAAAACACTAAAATGGGGGTACTGTCAGATACCCCAAAAACTTGAGGATCCAGGGTGGTTAGGCTGACCCTGTGTGACAGAGACAATGAGATGGAAGGAGTATGTGTCTAGTTTTGGTCACTGGGATGTGGGTGGAAGTGATATGTACCATTTCTGGGACTGGCCTATAATAAATCTCCTATTCACAATCCTCGTTGTCTCTGTCTAGAGTCATCTTTGAGGCCTTTGGCTAGAGAAGGCAGAGCTACAAGAGAAAAATGCCTTGTGTTCTGAGTCACTGCATGGAGGAAAGCTGGCCAACCATGAACATGTACATTGAATTCCATGTGCAGGAGTGAAAAATAAGTTTTAATTGTGTTAATTCACTGAGATCTTGGGAATTATTTGTTACTGCAACAGAGCCTAGCATATTCTGACTAACACATTCTATTTCCAAACAGGAAGTATAGTGGTAACCTCTCTGCCACTCTGACTAACTACACTACTAGCTGCTGTTTCTTCCCTTACACTTGGGAGAAACAGCTGCTAATCCTTAATGAACACGTTCCTCTCATTTCCAACAGGATTAAAACTTTGGCAAGGAAGAGGAGAGAAAGTAGTGGGAGCCACTTAGTGGTAAATCATTAGCACATTGCACATTGTGGTGGGATTTTCCTGCATTAGTTCATGGTCCACAAGATTAGCTCATGAATAAATGAGTCTTTTTAAAAACCACTTTATTGATTGACATGTATGACTGACACATAGAAAGCTATACCTGTTTAACAAATACAACTCGACAAGTTTGGAGAAAAGTAGATACCTGTGTAACCATTATCACCATCAAGGCCAAAAACATTCTTCACCTCCCCAAATTTCCTCCTGCCCCTTTTGTTATTATTAGAGATAACACACTTAAGATCTACCCTCTTAGCAAATTTTAAGGATACAATGTATTATTGTTAGTTATAGGCACCATGCCGTATAGTCTCCAGAATTTATTTATCTTGCATAATTAAAACTTCGTATCCTTTAAGTGTCATTTCCTTATTTCCCCATTGCCCTACCCCCTGGCAACTGCCATTCTACTCTCTGCTTCTAAGAGTTTGAACTTTTAGATTCCACATCTAAGTGTGATCACAAATTTAGCGTTAAGTTTGTGAGTGTAGAGAAGCATATTATGGAATAAAAGTTTTGTGTCTCTCAAAATTTATATGTTAAAACTCTAACATCATTCTCAGTAAACTATCGCAAGGACAAAAAAACCAAACACTGCATGTTCTCACTCATAGGTGGGAATTGAGCAATGAGAACTCATGGACACAGGAAGGGGAACATCACATTCCGGGTACTGTTGTGGGGTGGGGGGTGGGGGGGCGGGGACAGCATTAGGAGATATACCTAATGCTAAATGACGAGCTAATGGGTGCAGGAAATCAACATGGCACATGGATACATATGTAACAAACCTGCACATTGTGCACATGTACCCTAAAACCTAAAGTATAATAAAAAAAAAAAAAAGAAAGTAAATACTTGGCACCGGAAAAAAAAAAAAAAAAAAAACTCTAATTCTCAATGTGATAGTATTTGGAGGTGGGGCCTTTATGAGGTAAATAGGTTAGATGACGTCATGGAGATGGGGCCCTGGTCCAATGGAATGAGTGTCTTTCTCTGTCTGGCTTATTTCACTTAGCTTAACGTTCTCCAAGTCCATCCAGTTGTGCAAAATGGCAGGACTTCCTTCTTTTTAAAGGCTGAATAATATTCCATGTATGTTTATGTCACATTTTCTTCATCCATCAGTGGACATTTATCCATAACTTGGCTATTATGAATAATGCTGCAATGGGAGCATTATACATGGAGTGCAGGGGTCTCATTCAGATCCTGCTTTCATTTCCTTTGGATAAATACCCAGAAGTTGGATTTCTGGATCTTATACTAGTTCTATTTTTAAATGTTTTCACTGCCAAGTCCAATATTTTTTAATTTTTTGAGAAACCTCTGTACTGTTTTCCGCAAAAACTATACAAATTTACATTCCCACAAATGGTGTACCAGATTTCCCTTTTCTCCACATACTCACCAATACGTGTTATCTTTTTTTTTTAATAATAGCCATTGTAACAGGTATGAGGTGATATCTCACTGTGGTTTTGATTTGCATTCTTTTGATGATGAATGATATTGAGCAGGAGTGAGTCTTTGTCTTTCTTTTGCTCTTGTGTCTTTGTTTACATTTTAGGTTTTAGTATTTGCCTTTTGTTTTTATTTACTTATTTAAACAGTCTGATTGTAGACTCACAGAGCATGAGAGCCCTGAGAGAAGTGTTTGGCCTGACAAGATACAGATTAAGTTTGGAGCTACTTTCCCTGCAGGCTTGGTAGGAATGATGTCTGGAAAAGGATCTTAGAGGAGAACTTTTCCCATGACTGCAGCACCTTGGCTACCTTGTAGCTTTAATGTTTGGTGAGGACCTTGATTTTAGTTCTTTGAGTGGATGTGATCTTACTTTTTCTTTCTTGTCAGAGGCAAAATGGTAGATTGGGTTAGAGCTTAGTTTTTGGTGTCTACTTTCCAGCTGCTACTCACTGTTTGACCCTTGATGAGTAACTTAATCTCTTTAGGACTACATTTATTTCCTTATTTGTAAAACCAAATAATATATGTAGATCTTTAGCATAGTTTCTAGTATATTATAACCATTCAATAATAACTATTTTATCAATATTGTTATTATTAGTGACAATATTATTATTTCCTCTCTAGTTTCTTTGATGTTAATGTGTCTTAAATTGTGCATTGCTTTTGGGTCTTAGTACTTTACATTTTGGGGGCAACTGAAGTTTAGGAACTTCTAGATCATGAGAGCACTCAGAGTGTATTTGTGTCCACAATGGTAAGTCAGTGTAGAAACCCAAAAGCTAAATGTTATTTGGCTCAGTCAGAATAGCCTCTTCCATTTTTAACTTAAGCATCAGGGTATGGTGGGTGCGAGAATGGGAAGTTACTCAAACCCACCAACAGCAGAAAAATGAGTTATTTTCATTGCCTTGGCTTTGCTTCTTTCTTTTTCTCTGGTGATCATATGTGTAAGAAAAAGGCTGGAAGGGGGACAATACAAAGGGAAGAGATTTAAAGCTATTGTCTGAACTCTCTGCTTTCCACCTTCATGGCTATTGTTGGGAGGTAATTCCTCGTGGGCATCTCACGTTTCTTGTGTCTCGCAAGTGAGTCTCTAAATCTTCTTAGGGACTCTCCTTTCAAAGATGTTGGGATAGCAAACAGTCTTGGAAGACAGAGACAATGTCTTTCTCCAGAGTAAAGGACAGACATGCTTACTGCCCACTCTAAAAGATTGTTTCCTATGCTCAGAGTTCCTCTCCTGTAACACAACCGTTGAGCATTCAGGCATCCATCTGGGCCTGCCCATGTAGCTCCCTTGGGATGCTGGAGCAGGAGAACTGATGCAAATATGCAGATACTCATGTTACTTTCTATACAATGAATAATAAAGCCCTCTGTCTCATGCCTTCTACCAGCATCTATAGCATGCTAACATGGGAGCTTGCAATTAAGGTAAAATCTCCAAGCCTTCTTAGTTCTTGATAGCCACTGTCTTGGCTACCAGTCTTCTAGCTGCCTTAAAACCACTTGAGAATAAGGTAATGTAAAACAAATGTAACTAGAATGAAGCTCAGACTAAATCCAGTCTCAGAGTATGTCCTTACCTACTTACTTCCTATCTTTCTACCCCTCCTCCTTTCCTACACATTCTGCATTATTAAAACCCCAATTTGGCAAGAGCAAAATCATCTTTGAAGTGCAAGGGAGGAGAAAAACTTAAGAAGTGAAACCAGAGTCCCCTTTCACACAAATGAGAGAGGAAAAGTTGCTGACATTCATATGTTAATCCTCTCTGTCCCATTATAAGCCAGATCTAGTCTTCTTACATCTTACAAATATTTGCAATAGGTGATTCTTGTTTTTCTCTGCTCTAGTCGGTAATATTATAACAGAAATATGTATCAGAAATAGCTTATTTGGTTGCTATCATTTGATCAAACTCATAGATATTGGCATTAATATATAAATGGCTTATTTAGCGTTAAGTTTGTGAATGTAGAGACGCATATTATGGAATAAAAATTTGTGTCTCTCTTAAAATTTATGTTAAAACTCTAATTCTCAATGTGATGATATTTGGAAGTGGGGCCGTTAGGAGGTAAATAGGTTAGATGAAGTCATGGAGATGGGGCTGTGGTCCAGTGGAATTAGTGCCTTCATAAAAAGAGACAACAGAGATTTTGCTCTCTGTCTCTTCAACATTTAAGGTGTAGGGGCAGAAGGAACTTTCCACCCCATGAAGATTTAATAATTTGATTCTGTAAAACAAACTGACAATAGACAGATTAACAAGAGAAAAGGCAAACATATTTGTTAATGTGCAAGCACACAGGAGCCACACAAAATAGGAAACTCAAAGAAGGACCAGAAGGCTAAAGTTTAAATACTCTACAGGGGAGAGGGAGGTGGGGGATGTAGGTAATTTTAGAGGAAGAATACATGATTTTTAGGGGAAATAAATGAACCCAAAGAACAGACAACGGCTTAGGACAAAGTTCCTCTGGGAGGGTGAGGGGTGGAAATAAACTGTAAACAAAGTTTGTGTTATTATTCAGATAGAGCCTCTCAGGTAATAAAAGTTGTTTTGGAGCAGCCTCCAGGAGAATAGGTAGTATTCTATTAGGTGTGGTGTTGACTTTTAATATCTTCTGCAGTGATTAATCTTCCCTGGTTGTTTGATGAGATTCCTAAAGAGGTGGATCAAGACAATTGCAATCCTTTTGGAAAATCTTCCCTTGGTCAGATACATAAACCTCCCTGCATTTCAAAAAGGAAAGAGGTGCTGGCGGGCTGGGTCAGGAGAAGATCAGAGAGAGACTTTGATTCTGAGGCTTTTATATTTTATTTGTTCAAAGCGCCCAGCATGCCAAAGTGCCATATTTTGAGGATTTTTTTCTGAACCCCAACAGAGGATACAGCAATAAGGCATGATGGCTGTCTGAAAAATCAGGATGTGTTTTCTCACCAGGAATCAAATCAACCAGCACCTTGATCTTGGACTTCTCAGCCTCCAAACTGTGGGAAATAAATTTCTATTGTCTAAGCCACCTAGACTGGTATTTTGTTAGGAGTATTTTACTTTGGTACCAAGAGTGGGGTGCTGCCATAAGCAAATATCTAAAAACGTGGAAGTGGCTTTGGAACTGGATAATGGGTAGAGGATGGAAGAGTTTTGAGGTTTGTGCTAGAAATATGGATGTTAAAGGCAATTTTGATGACGGCTTAGAAACAAAAGGGGAGAGCTGGAGAGAAAACCACCATCTTTGTAGAGAATACTTAAGTAATCATGAATGGAATGTTGGTAGAAATATGGACATTAAAAGCGGTTCTGGTGAGTTCTCAGAAGGAAATGAGAAATAGGTTGTTAGAAACTGGAGGAAACTGCTACTTTATTATAAAGTGACAAAGCACTAGATTGCATTGTGTTTGTGTTCCAGTGCAGCAGTGAAGTTGATATTTAGCTGAGGAAATGTCTAAGCAAAGTATTGAAGGAGTACCTTGGTTCTTCCTGACTGCTTCTAGTAAAATGGAGAAAAGAGAAATGAATTTAAGAAGGAATTCCTATGCAAAAAGGAACCAGAACTTGAAGATTTGGCAAATTCTTAGGCTATCCATGTTGCAAAGAATGAGAAAGATTATTCTGAAGGGAACACTAAGGGTGTGGCTGAACACTGTTTGATAAGGAGATAGTATGGATGTGAATGAAGGATTTAATCAGCTATTTCAAAAGAAGCCAGGAATGGGGATGGGATTATACCAATAGAAATGTTGCCAGCTGGGACTAAAGGGGGCAGAAATAAACAGGAGTGACTGAAAGAAGGATGTTGGGCCATCGCCAAGGTGCTATGGGGAAATTAAAGTAACAAAATTGGAAAAAATTATTAAAAAGCCAAAAAAAAAAAAAAAAAAAGGATGTTGGGTTTCGTACATTGCGTCAGGATAGGATGATGAGGCCATTTGGCTGTGAACATGCTTTATCTTTCAAGAAAAGGGAAGAATAATCCCAAAGGCAGTTTGGAGACCATCAGAGCTGCCACTCTTACCACAGGTCCAGGGGGCAGGGCTGGTTCCTCCTCTGTGTCAAAGGGTTGGGTGGCCATTCTAGTTTTTGCAGGCCAGGATGCCTCTGCCCATGACTTCATTCTCCCTTAGAGAATCACGCGGGGTGGGCCTTTCCAGAGAGCCGGGAGACTGGGCTCTCACAGAGAAGAACTCATTCCCGATTTAACTCCAAAGTCTCATCTAAATATCATCTAAATTAGGTATGGGTGATACTCAAGGTACGATTCATCCTGAAGCAAAATTCCTCTCCATCTGTGAACCTGTGAAACCAGACAAATTATGCACATTCAAAATCCATTGATGATGCAGGCATAGGTTATATAGATATTCTAAAAGGGAGAAATCAGAAAAAAGATGACATGTTCCAAGCGAGTCCAAAATTTAGCAAGGAAAATTCGATTAGATGCTAAGGCTTGAGAATAATCTTCTTTGGTTCAGTACTCTGCCTTCTGTCCTCATTAAGGTAGCAGCATCACGGCCCTTGGCTCTGGGGCGGTCTTGCCCCCAAGGCTTTTTGTGAGAGCCCCGCCACCTTTGCATTCAAGATGGACATGAAGTTTGGGAGCCCAGGGGAAGAATATTATGGCCTGAATGTTCCCCCTACCCCAAATTCAGATGTTTTGAAGCCTCAACCCCCAATGTGATGTTAGGAGATGGGGCCTTTAGGAAGTAATTAGGGTTAAGTGAGGTCAGGAGGGTGGGGTCCTGATCCCATGAGATTAGCACGCTTACGAGAAAAGCCACTAGAGTTTTTTTTCTCTCTCCACAATGTGAGGACACAGTAAGAAGACCAGTGCCTGCAAGCCAGGAATCAGGCCCTAACCAGGAACTAACTTGGCCAAAATATTGATCTTCGACTTACTAGCCTTCAGAACTGTCAGAAATAAATTTCTGCTGTTAAGGCACCCAGCCCTGAGAAACAAATACAGAGCAGCAAGCAGGTATGAAAAGACATTCAGCACTTAAAAAAGTTTGCCAAGTTCTTAGAGTTGGTTCCCTTGGAAACCTTTTTGGTATTACAGCCTTTCTTTATTGCACCAATGTTCAAGTGTGTGAGATGCCGATGAAGGTTATCTGCATAGGACACATATAATGTTAGACCTAGCATGCCCTCCTTGAGAACCTTACTACAGCCACTCCAACTCCCATACACACTTGAATCATCTGACTCAAACAGTGGTTCCATCAAGCCTTTCTTCCTGCGTACTGACTTATGGTGGCTTCTTCTTTTAGGATTCATCAGCAATCACTTATTCTGATTTCTTACATATGCCTTCTCAGCATGTCACTTGGCATCTCTTGTCTGTGTGAGCCAGTGATTAACTTGAAATTCTCTTACTCTAATTCTGTGGTAACTGTTCTATTTATTATAACAGACTGTTGAAGCTCCCAGAAAATCTCAAATCATTTTGTGCAAATCCATTATTTTACAGATAAGAAGAAAAAAATGTCTTAATTGGCTTGGGCTGCTGTAACAGAATACCATAGACTGGGTGGCTTAAATAACAAGCATTTATTTCTCACAGTTTCAGAGGCTGGGAAGTCTGAGATCAGAGTGCCACCATATTCGGGTTCTGGTGAGGGCCCTCTCCCTGGCTTGCATTGCCTGCATTTCACTGTATCCCTACATGGCAGAGAGAAATTCTGGTGTCTCTTCCTGTTCTTATAAGAAGAGAAATCCCAACGTGGGGGCTGCATCCTCATGACCTCATCTAAACCTAATTACCTCCCAAAGGCCTCACCATCTTATACCATTGCATTATGGGTTAGGGCTTCAACACATGACCTTCGGGAGGGACATAAACATTCTGCTCATAACAGAAAGCTTAAGGAGGTTGAAGATGTTGAGCCTTATACCTTTTTTTCCTTTCACATCAATCCATAAAACTGCTTCCCCAGGAACCCCAAATAATGAAACTCTTTACAACCCATTTGGTGGCAGCATTCTGAAAGAATTCCCTTCTGAGCCTTTGATAAGTTGCACTGAGCATACCAGTATGCATGAGACATAGCATCTAAAAACAAATTTCAGTTTTAATATTCCTTTTACTTGTTTTAGTGATAATGGCCATTCACCTCCTGAAAAGAGAGGGCTATGCATATTAATGAAGAAGAAACCAAGAGGGTGAGATTCTGGTTTTGTATAATCATAGGAAAATACTCATTAACTAATTCCAAAGATAACAACCAACTTAATGAGTTTGTAGGGAGAAATGTTGCTTGACTTTAAGGAGATTTGGAAATACTTACACTTAAAAGATGAGAAAGAAGGAGTAAGAATGAGGCTTATTATCCTAGTAACCGGAAACATAAACTTCTTAGAATTTATTTTTTGGTAGGAGATGGCTTTTTTCTTTCCCTTTTGGAAAACAATAACTTTTAATTTCTGATAATTTCTCCTGGGTCAAGGCTTTAAAAGGACAGAATAGTTTTCTTCCTTCTGCTAGAGTAATAAAGCACTTAAAATGTTTCTGTTTCATTTCACAGCCGCCCACTGAAGAATCTAGTCCATCTTGCTCTGGTAAACATTTCCTGAACCACCCCATTGTTTGAGTTTGTTCCCTCCATTAACAGGAAAGGGAGATATCTCAACAGAATATATGAAACTTATCAGGAATTACCCTCTGCCAATGGATAGTCTCTTATCTAGTTTTGTTTTGGAGTGGAAAAATAATGCTGCTTATAATAGGATCTTAGAACTCGAAAGGAATTTAGAAATCAGAATTCAACTTCATAATTTCAAGCTGAGGTAACTGAGACTAAGGGGAGAAACTTGCTAACTAGAAAAGATTCAGTACTAGAACTAAGGTTCTCTGGCTTTCAGCTCAGTGCAGTTTCTGGCCTATAATACTGGTCTCCTTTCTAATTGGAAGGTCTTTGTCGGCCATATTTCTCTTTCTGTGCCTGGCTTATTTCACTTAACATAAGGTCCTCCTGGCTCATCCATGTTGTCACAGATGACAGGATTTCCTTCTTTTTAAAGACTGACCAGTCTTTCACCGTGTTAATGTACCACATTTGCTTTATCCTTTCACATGAAGATCTTATGACCTGGTTTAGAGGGGGGTCAGCAAATCTTTCCTAGGTTGTATGACCTGTTTGGGGGAGAGAAGTGGGAGGAAGGTGAGAGTGACCTTCCTGCCTCTGTAATTTTCTCAAATGCCAGTGTGCCATATTGTAGGATAGCACATCCTGAACCCCATCACTGGAGTGGCTAGGATGTCATCTCTGTATAGAAATCTTATTAAAAGCACTCACGGATTGAAGTAAAGAGCCCATGTTTGCATCTTTCCACCCAAGGATTGGTCATCTCTGGTTAAGACCTGGGGTCCAAGATGAGCTCTTTCCCACAGAAACTTTGACAAATGTGTGGACAATAAAGGAGCACTGCTTCCCTTATTCACCATAGCTCAGCTGGATTTATAGATTTAAATCTTTTAACGAAAAAGTTCACGTTGAGGTATTTAGATACTTTTTAGAGGGTTAAATACCAATTACAGTGACATTTAAACCACGTGTGTAGAACATGAAGGCAAAGAGTTTGCTATTCGGAGGTAAATTTTATCAGTGTTTGAAAGGTGAAGCATTTGCTCATGAAATGTTGAATGAATTTCTGTGAGATGGCACGAGGGTGGTAAGAAAAAGTGGAAACTCAAAGATGTATTTTTGCCTCAGCCACCAGAGGACTGGAATGTTGGGGGATGCTGAATCAGTGAGCAAAGCAGAAAGAATGATAGAATCATTGGTAGCATCTCGGGGTTTACGTAGTGCTTTTGTCTAGTTTGGTCCTTACAACAACCCCGTGGGTGGTCAGGTATTGTTTCTGTTTTACATGTGCAGAAACCCAGATACATTGAGCCAGTGGTGGAGCCATGACTTGATTTCAGGCCTCTGGGCTCTGGATTATGTGATTTTGCTTCCATGTCATTCTGCTTCCTTGGTAAGGACTGAAAGGTGGATAGTCAGGATTACCAGGTGCTTAGCAATGAGAAGCCAGCCAGAGGAATTTATCTTACTGTGTTTTCAGATAGTATCCATGGAAATGTGGACTTGAGTGACCAGCCTGTCCATTGCCCACGTGGCCAGGTTCACTTGGAGGATTAGTGACAGCATGTGTAAGGAACGTGACCAACACTGAATCCTACTCTACTCTGCTGACTTCAGACTTCCACTTAGGGCTTTACCAAAGTGAGAGAGACTAAACTTCAGCCTTTGATGCTTGACATTTTTATAGGTTCTGGAAACCTCCATCTCTACCAGATAGTTGATTTTCTCTAAATACAAAGCACAGGACTGTCAGTCTATGAGACCTTGTCTTATTTGGCTGTGGTTTTTGGGTGTAGCAGAACAGAGCATTGCAAATTTGTTGACTGAAGTATTTTTAGCAGCAGAGAAGGATGAAAGAGGAACACTTGGGCAGGAGCTCAAGCAATGGCATCTCAGCCGAAATAGCTCTGAAGTCTTATATTTACAAAAATTTGTGGGAATTTTACATTATGCTCTAAAATATTTATTACCATATTAAAAGTAATGTTCCAGATTAATTGCAATGAGTGATAGTGACTCTCTCGACTTCTCAGAGGTTTTTTTTTTTTTTTTGAGACGGAGTCTTACTCTGTCTCCCAGGCTGGAGTGCAGTGGTGCAATCTTGGCTCACTGCAAGCTCCGCCTCCCAGGTTCACACCATTCTCTCACCTCAGCCTCCCGCCACCATGCCTGGCTAATTATTTTTTGTATTTTTAGTGGAGACGGGGTTTCACCATGTTAGCCAGGAGGGTCTCAATCTCCTGACCTCGTGATCTGCCCACTTCGGCCTCCCAAAGTGCTGGGATTACAGGCATGAGCCACCGTGCCCGGCCTCTCAGAGGTTTTGACTCCCCTGACACATTGCTGTCTGCCCTTGGGTTCCTCTTCTCAGTTTAAGAATCTCTGATTCTTAACTCTTCTCAGTTTAAGAATGCTCTTCCTAAACTCACTTGATTTTCATTCCATTTCCTCTTTCAGGAGAGCTACCTACTCCTGCAAATGATGTCTCTTTCTATGTGGAGTAGAAAGAATAGAATTTCTATTGTTACACAAATATGCATTGTTTTCCCAATATGAAAATACTGGAACTCTTCATTCCTAAAACATGTAAGGTCAGAGAGCTTTATTCAAAAGCTTTATTCAAAGTTCCAGGCTTACCCTGGAACTTGAGCTCCTCCTGACCCTTGATGCCAGATAAAACAAGTAAGCGTGGTTGGGGGGTTTGCATCAGTGGCTCTTAGGCATTTACAGCCATCAGGCCAAACATTTCACACACAAAAGCTATCACAGTGGCTAAGAGAAAGGGCACTGGTTTTGGAACAGTAGGAGATCTCTGGTTTTAATATAAACATAATTGTTCTTGAAAGAAGAATATGAGTACACCCATGCAGCAGTCATCATTTTGAGCCAGCCAATGCTGTGAAGAGCTTTGTGGGCCAAACTTTGGGAGCCACTGATTTGTTGGAAGCCTGGTACAACCAGATGTTTGCCCTACTTTAAAGAAGGCAATAAAGAGTTGGCAGCAAGGAAATGTAATCTAGGGCATTGATGAGTTGGGTGGCAGATTAAATGTGTACAGTACAGGCTACATACTTTGCGGGGCCAGTGCAAAATGAAAATGTAGGGTCCTTGGGCAAAAGTTATAGAGAATTTCAAGACAGTAACAGCAGAGCATTAAACAAAGCACAGGGCTCTTCAAAGCATGAAGCCCTGTGCAGTTGCACAGATCACATGCCCATGAGGCCGGCCCTGATAAAGTTTCTTAAATTGGGAAATTTGTGGGTGTAGTTTGAGTGTGAAGGAAAAAAAAAACCATAAACACAAAGGTAATAAAGGAGAAAAAAGGAAAGGCGAATCCCATGAGGAACAAGGTTGCCTTGTAAGTGAAGTGTGGGAAAGCCATGGTCTATGCTGGAGAGGAGAGAGGAGATGCTACAGGCTGGAGAGAATGACCCAGAGATCTGATGTTACAAACCAGGTCTTTCCCAGGGGTGGGTCAGGAGGGCTAGTGGGTAATATTCTAGTTGACAGAATAACATCCATATAAGGCACAGAATTGGTTGGTTAAATAATTGTAGGATTCTCTTTTACACCATTCATTGAAACCCATTGGTAGTTGTATTTGCTATGGGGTCAGAAAATGGTGAACGAGTTATTACTATTTGTTTTGTTCATCTTGGGAAAAGAATTTAGTCTATAGTGTGGAGGAGTTTCAGAGAATTCACCTCTGAATTCATGGATAGTGATTCCAATGTCTTTCTAAAAGATGGAAACTTGAACCTCAGTGAAATATAAAGGCTATGAGCATAATTCAAGCTTTACGGCAGTCAGCCATCAAACAGTACTCATTTATTCATTCTGGCAATATCATTCATGGTGCAAAAGGCCAGTTTTAAATATAAACAGGACCAGGCAGGGAAGACGTATGTGTGAGGACAATGAGGACCAATGGTGACTAAGGCAAGCCAGAGAGAATGGGGCCTGTTGAAAAATGCTCAGAATCAAATAATTCTTAAACATGATGCAGGACTGAGCACAGTCTGTCTGGAGATTAGGTTTAATTGGCTATCAGTTTGCATCCCCTGATAGATGAGTCACTGGGAAAAAGCAGATCCACTGGGGGCCCTGGAAAGCATTGAAGTAAAACATTGTTACCAAGACTGGAGGGCTTAAGAGACAAACAGTATTATCCAATGAATGAAACCCTTCCAACTAGGAGCCCAGCACCAGTGGGCTTCCATCAGATGGGACTGCCCACTGCCCGGGACCTATGTTGTCCCAGACAACAAGGTAGCTTATATATTCTTTCTCCAATAGGCCACTTTGGTGAGCTACTAGGGCTTAATGACTAATTAGGAAATTATTTTGCTGCTCTTCCTAAACTCACTTGATTTTCATTCCATTTCCTGTTTCAGGAGAGCTACCTACTCCTGCAAATGATGTCTCTTTCTATGCAGAGTAGAAAGAATAGAATTTCTATTGTTACACAAATATGCATTGTTTTCTCAATATGAAAATACTGGAACTCTTCATTCCTAAAACATATAAGGTCAGAGAGCTTTATTCAAATAACGTGTGTTCCATTAGCATAAATGAGGTTTATATCTGTGAACGCTGATGTTAGTGTCTGTTTAATCTTGAGTAAAAGATTCTTTCTTTCACTTCTCTTTCCTAGCCAAAGAACACTAGATCTTTTTGCTCCTTACTTCAGCCAAATCTGGGTTTTTGTGTCAAGACCAGGAAAAGTTAGGCACGTAGACACGTTGAAGGGTGAGGGGAATGGAGTTTATTGGGCAAAAGGAAAAAAGAAAACAAAATGACAACAAAAAAAACCTCTCAGCAAAGCAAGAGGGGTTCCTGCCAAGGGCTCCAACCTCACAGATTGAATACCAGGCCACCACACAAGAGCTGAAGAGCCCACGCTCCTCCCCCTGCACAAGGCACGAACTTCCCGTAGCTCCACCATCTTTTTCCCAGCGCGCAGGCGCGTCGGAGATTCTTGGACGACCCTTTCCTTATCTGTCTCCTGTGTCTATCATTTTCTTCACTCCTAATCTGTTTTTTTCGTTTTGTTTTGTTTTTGAGATGGAGTTCACTGTTGTTGCCTGGGCTGGAGTGCAATGGTGCAATCTTGGCTCACCGCAACCTCCGTCTCCCGGGTTCAAGCGATTCTCCTGCCTCAGCCTCCCCAGTAGCTGGGATTACAAGCACACGCCACCATGCCTTGCTAATTTTTGTGTTTTTAGTAGAGACAGGGTTTCGCCATGTTGGCCAGGCTGGTCTCGCGCTCCTGACCTCAGATGATCCACCCACATTGGCCTCCCAAAGTGCTGGGATTACAGGCATGAGCCACTGCGCCCGGCCCTAATCTGTTTTTCACACTCTCATTTCCTCATCTTGCTCTCTGGTCTACCCTGAGTTTCTTAAAGGAAACTGACTGAGTATGGTTTTACCAACCCTGGGGTGCCATGTGACACACATTAGAGAGTTTGTATCTTTTGGGCCTGTGCAGGCAAGATTGGAGATTACAAGTTTCCTACCTGTGCCAAGGAGAATACTCATTCATACCTGTGTACGCCAGGTAGCAGTTAAAGGAGAAATCAATTGCTCTCACAGTTTCACAAGAAAAAATGGTTTAAAAAATTGTCTTTACTGATGAAAGCTCTTTCTTGAGCTCTATTGTCAAAATAGGGACGTGACCGTCTTTAAAAATAGCTGGTTTGGGAAAAATATTACTGGTGCGAACTGCACGGAAGAATAGGGGTGTACTTCGGCTTTCCTCTCTCCTTTAACTGCACTAGGTAGATACAGAGTTGAGATATCAGAATCAGATCTGGGCCTCCAGTACGTTTTTAACCAGAGTTGTGAAAAGGCCCCCAAACAAGGACATTCATGACTGTTCATAGCTGGCTTTTGTATTATTATTTATTTTAGCTGACAAAAATCACATATATGGTGTACAAATGATGTTTTAAAGTATGTATGCATTGTGGAATGGCTAAACAAGCTAATTATACATGCAGATCGCTGACTTTTAATTGCAAAAGGAAATATTGTTACCTTGCTTTTAAAATTGAGATACTTTATGATGTCAGTGCATACTCTATAGTTACAATTTTTTGTTTTGCTAGATTTTAAAATTTAATTGTCATTATTCCTGTCACTAGCCACCTCATCCTGGGAGAGGGACACCTATAATCTTAAACCTCAATGTAACTTGGTGTGATGGAGAACGGAAGGGACGTCTCACTAGGAGAAATGCCATAGATTGAAGGACGCCTGACGGCATGTCAGCACACTGCCCAGCACACCCTCCCACTGCATCTGTACTTGACCAAGCCATTCCCGGAAGCAGATCATGGCAGGCTCCCCGGGGCTGGCACTTGCTTATCCTAAATTACAAAACTGGCATTTGCCTCTTTTTAGTCCTGTTTTCTGTATGATTATCAAATTGTTTACTGACAAAGTCACAGTGAGCTTTCATACTCCCTTTGTGGGAACTGGAAAAAGGTTACTGCTCAGAATAAATCCACTGGGCCAGGTTCAGTCCTCATTTACTACCCTCTGTGTAGCATGAACGGCCCATTGTCCCTTACAGGGATGCTCAGATCCCAGCAGAGGGGCCTTGCCATTCTCCTTCCCCCTATTCAAAAATTCTCCATTCTGTGGCTTTTTCTTCCAGGGTCTTTATTTTACTGAATGACCTAATAACTTGATGAATAAATTCAAACAACAAAGATGTTAATAGCGGTGCTTGTTCCAGCCATGCTATTATATTGCCAATGTTGTCGTCATCGTCTAGAGTACTGTTTCCTTACTTTACATCTGGTAAAAATCCCATTCATTTTGCAAAACTGAACTCTAATATCAATTACTCTGAAAAATTTCCTGACCCTTCCAAGTAAGTTATTTCCCTCTCTGAATGCTTGTAGTAGAGCGTTTATATATTTTCATATTTCTTACATTGCTTAATATTTACATGTCAGTCTCCCCTGATGTCCTGTAACCCTTTGAGATCAGAGGCAGTGGTGTTCTTGTTTATATCTCCAGCTCATGGTTTATTATTTAGACATAATAGGTGCTCAACAAATAAATAATGACTGGATCATGGTATTGAATGAACCGGGTCAATCAAACTCAGTACTTACCATGGTGCTTTTCCCTTAATTAAGGGGCTCCTAAAGACGACTCTTTAAAGCAGCTGATTGGAGTGTAGACAGCTGGAAGGACAGCGCCCTCTTGGCTCTTTTCCCAGAACCCAGCTGCTATTTTGCCTTTCAGTCACGGTTAGATCAGGAATTACTAAGAACTCTGTGAAGAATGGCTTGGCCCTAGTTCCCTGCTTCTTTTCTTGAGTTTCCGGAGCAATGGGAATCTCCAGATATATGCCAGTAAATCCTCTAGTTTTCTGGATTTGAGGGAAAGTTGCATCTTATGTTTTCTCTGATGTGTTCATGAGCAGAGGGCACTGTCTTTGAGGCAGAATACCAGGTGCTGTAAGAGATACAAAGGAGTACCCCAAACCAGCTCTGAGGAGGTAATTTATAACTGGAGAGAGAAATGTATAACGTGATAAAACTACATGAGGGGTCAGAAATCACCGCAGACTTTGGTGATTAGAAAAGTCTTCATGGGAGTGGATTTGGAGCTGGACCTGGAATGATAACTTGGATTTCTATTTGTTCATTCAATTGACAAATATTTGTCTAGTGTACCCCATTCTTCCCTAGGTACGGGAATACGAAGAGTGCTCACTCAGAAGTATACCAGTGTGAGCTCCAAACTTTTTGGGTGATAGAGCCCCTAAAAGTAATAGAGTTCTTTGCCCAACCCCATAACTTACTGCCAAATTAGCACAAAAAGTCTAAATGGACTAAGGAACATACCAGCCAGGTTTTAGTATAGATGAAAGGAAAGAGGTTCCATATGTTGACAAAAAAGTTTTTTGCTTTCTCTGTTGTTGTTTTTGAGACGGAGACTTGCTCTGTTGCCCAGGCTGGAATGCAGTGGAATAATCTCTGCTCACTGCAACCTCCACCTCCCAGGTTCAAGCGATTCTCCTGTCTCAGCATGCGTCACCATGCCCAGCTAATTTTTGTATTTTTTTGTGGAGATGGGGTTTCACCATGTTGGCCAGGCTGGTCTCAAACTCCTGACCTCAAGTGATCTCGCCTCAGCCCCCCAAAGTGCTGGGATGGATTATAGGCGTTAGCCACCATGCCCAGCCTAAAAGTTTTTTAATAGAAAATTTTATTGGAGAAATTTTATGGGAGAGTTTTATCAAATATCTTATTTTTCTGTCTTCTTGGAAAAGATTCTATTCGTTTAGTGCAAAAGTAATTGCGGGTTTTGCCATTTTTTTTTTAAAGTATGGCAAAAACCACAATTACTTTTGCACCAACCTAATACCAAGACGAGCACTGAAGATAGAACCATAGGCAAGACCAATATTTTAAAAACTTATTGAAGAAAATGGGTCAGAAAAAGAATCATTTGAATTGGGGCAGAAGCTGTTCATCAAGTTCCTCAACGTGATTGAACATGGTGTATGGTTTTGTTTTCAAACTCAGTTTTGTCTTTAACGTTATACTGTGTCCACTCAAGGCTGATTAATTACAGCCCTTTTTGCTAAATTTGTTCATCATTTCTCCAGAGACTCTCAGGCTATGAGACCAAAAGGGTTTTACATGGTACAAATGCAACATCTCTAAAAGGAACTGAAAGGGCAAGATGTTTGGTTTGTTAGAGCAGTTCTGATGGGTCAAGTTAGGTCCTGAGGAATGTTGTTTGTTGGGAGTGCTGCCAATAGCTGTAACGTTGTTCAACAAACTCCACCAGGCTTGACATTCAAGACTTGAAATAAGATAGTAAAATGCCGAAGTTTCTGTGAACCCAGAAAATCTAAGACAGGTCTCAGTTAATTTAGAAAGTTTATTTTGCCAAGGTTGAGGATGTGTACCCATGACACAGCCTCAGGAGGTCCTGTTGACATGTGCCCAAGGTGTCAGAGCACAGTTTGGTTTTATACATTCTAGGGAGACATGAGACATCAATCAACAAATGTAAGATGAACACTGGTTCCGTCTGGAAAGGTGTGACAACTCGAAGCAAAGGTGGGACAATTTGAAGTGGGGAGGGCTTCCAGGTCATAGGTAGACAAAACACAAATGGTTGCATTCTTTTTAGTTTCTGATTAGCCTCTCCAAATGAGGCAATCAGATACGTATTTATCTCAGTGAGCAGAGGGGTGACTGAATAGAATGGGAGGCAGCTTGGCCCTAAGCACTTTCCCAGCTTGACTTTTCCCTACAGCTGAGAGATTTGGGGGCCCAAGATTTATTTTCTTTTCACACTTTTTTCTCCTTTTTGGATCATTTTGGGATCGGTGTAATCCCTTCTTCCTATTCCTTTTCCCGCATGTTGCCACCTGACAGATGCCCCCAACAGGCGTATAGTCTATGCCATATCACACCACAGCATCAGAGGCACTCATTATGCGATGCAGGAGGGAGAAGGTGTAGGAGACGAGGCGTAGGGGACAGCAAGAACCTTTGTTAAAAGGGAGTTTTTATGATTTCTCAGTCAGACCTGTTTCTAATCCTAGGTAAAACAATCAACAAAAATCAGTTGTGAAATACAATGTAATGTGCAACAAGTTTCTTTTCAGAAACAAAAAAATCACTGTAAAACGCTGTCATCCTTTGAAATTTGTTATAATCAGCTCAATGAACATGGCTTAATTTCAGTCACTCAGAAAATTATATCTTTTTGTTAATCTCAATATTTATGTTTCTGCTTGATGCAGTCAGTGACATTTGTTTATTGCCCTATATAAATGATGAGCTTAGGTGTAACTGGCATTCAGAGAGAAGGCTGTCATAGTGCAGAAAAATATGAAGTGGCCTTTATGTTCAGAAGCATGTGTGATGCCGGATGTTTTTTATATGCGGTGCACTTAGAAATGCATTTGTGAACTCTAGACCTGCAGGGGAGATACCAGCTCCCTCCCTGCAGGCCTGAGGGAGCCCCAGTGTGCCATCTCTATTCTCCTTATCCTGGGAGACAAATGTAGCCCTGTGCTTGGGCAATCTTCCAAAGGACTCATATCTTGCTTTTGCTTTTAAAAAAATTAGCCCAGTCCATGAAGAGGTGCTTGTTTTTTGAAAACATCCCTAACTGCCTTGAGTGCTTCTTTTCTCTCTCTCTCTCTTCAGAGAATACAATGGTTGCAATTTGAATTCTGCTATGGTAAAATTCATTTCCTGCCTGTGGTGCTGCCCAGATTTACTTTATCCTATTCACATGCCTATCAAGTGATAGCGTGGGTTAGTTGAGAGCAGCAGGAAGGGAAAGGAAATGAGAAGCGCAATGTTTTATAATCACACAATCAGCATCTTGCTTCGAGAACAACGGTTCGGAAGGGAGTAGTATGATGAGCTGGATAAAAACGGGCTTTGAGGCCAAAACCCACTGGTGCCCCTTCCTAACTCTGTGGGAAGGGCTCAGAGAAGTTAAATAACTGCTGGTTTCCTCTTCTACAGGATGAGGTGTGTGTATGTTGCACTCAGCACAGCAGCCCTCAATAAATGGTGGTTCTCAATATTCACAAAGAGCTGGAAAGAAATATTGAAGGCATTTGTCATGAAGAATCATCTGTGCTCATGAAGCTATGATGGCCTGTTTGGTGTTGAGCAGGCACATTCCCATTTATAATTTATCCACTTAGTCTCCTCAATTCCTTGATGAGCTAAGCCAAGGAATAAATCCAAACATTAATTTAACAAATATTCACCAAGCATCAGCTCTGTACTGCTGGACTGTGCCAAGTGATGTGGAGAATGCAAATATAAAAGATGTGGCAACAGCAGCAAATAGTCTAAGATGAGCTTGAAACATGGCAAACAGCTCCACCCTATAGCATTCTGTAACCAGTGCCAAGCAAGGGGTGGAAAGTGCGACTGTTTGGAAGTGGTCAGAGATGGTTTCTTGTAAAAGGTGAAGTGAGAGCTGGGCATTGAAGAGAGGTGAGACTGCTGGGAAATGGCATTTCAGGCAGAGCGAGGCAACAGGAAAGGTTTCTAATTCCCCACGCTTTTACACAAAATACTGCTCACTTATTTCCTGTTCCCAAGGGCCCACAGTGTTCCTAGACAACATGAGTCTCTCCTTGCTTGAAACAAAAACAGGTGTTTGCAGTGAGCATGGACTTATTCAATGTGGGCTGCTCTCCCATGCACATGGAGAAGGCACTATCATTGCCCAGAAACTTGAGCAAATCTGGTAGGGCCAAGGCCAGGTCTAATGTCTTCCACTCTAAGAAAGAGTTTCTAGTTATAACCTCAGGAGAGGGCTTCTCATTATGCTTGATAAGTCCTTCAAGTCCTTTCACCTTTTAGAGACAACAGCCAAACCATCACGCTTTCAAATTGAGTGTGGGGCCCCTTTCACAATGGAGAGAGACTAAGAAAAAGGACATTTTTCTGACTGACAAGCTTGATAGCTTCGAGTGTCACCTCAGCTCAAGTTCTTCAGAACTCAGCAGACTACCTGTAAATACTTGATACTTTGGGTGTAAAACTCATTTTGATTTGTTTTTGGTGCTTGTTCTATTTAGGGCCAGCTGGAGACCAGAGCAGTAGATAGTTCATGGAAACTTGCCTTTTCCTTCCACACTCGGAGCCGACGTGGAGTGGCTGGAGAGTGCTGGTGGGCTTTTGAAGTGTCTGCCCTGGCAGAAAAGGCAGAGGCAGACCTGGTCTCCATCTTGGACTAGAAATGCTGTCTGGAAAAACAACAGCCTAGATTCAAAGAGTGGGCCTGCCCCAGCCTCTGAATTCCCAGCTCTATACTCAAGACTTTTTGACTCTGTTGCTCCACTGTGTTGCTGCTGACTTATTTCCTTATCCCTGTAACTGTTTTCAATTTATTCACTCTGTGCTACGATGGCGTTTCACCCCTCCCTGCCCAACCACATCACCTCCCCTATGCTACAGAGAATCCAGCAGATGAGGCCTTGCTTGTGAACTGGCTTCTTAGATTCTGATGCATTAGGCAAAAAGGAAGCAGTTCTACAAAGTACTTTCTAAGTGGTGAACCATTCATTGTACAATATAAGGCAGCTCCAGTATGATCAGACTCTCGTGTGCTCACTAGGAGGGAAGAGTAAAAACACTTTCAAGCAAGCTTTTAAAACTACGTGCACATTTGACTTCTGTTTGTTTTTCTTTCAGCCTTGCTCTGCATTGCCAATGTGTCCTTGGACAGCATAGCTGAAAAGGAGAATGTGTTGGAAAGAGAGCGATGGTGATTCTTTACAGGATGTGTTGTGACAGCCCTGATCAGAGCTTAGATGGTGCAAATTGACAGGTTGCTGTCAGGCTCCAAGCTCACAGCAGCTGGCTGCCCTGCCCCCAGGAGGCCTTGCATCTCCTTCAGCCTTCAAAAGTCAGGCGCGGTGGTTCACGCCTGTAATTCCAGCACTTTGGGAGGCTGAGGTGGGTGGATCACCTGAGGTCAGGAGTTCGAGACCAGCCTGGCCAACATGATGAAACCCCATCTCTACTAAAAATATAAAATTAGCCTGGCTTGGTAGTGTGCGCCTGTAATCCCAGTTACTTGGGAGGCTTGAACCTGGGAGGTGGAGGTTGCAGTGAGCCAAGATCACACCACTGCACTCCAGCCTGGACAATACAGTGAGACTCCGTTTAAAAAAAAAAAAAAAAAAAAAGGAATGTTAGGGAGGGTATTTTGATCGTGCAGACTACAGCTTCAGCTTTTACCTTTGTAATTGGAGGTAATAACACTGCCTTGCTACTCATGGTTTTTGTGTGATTGTAAGGGAATAACGTCTCTGACAACACACAGAACAAAATTAAGTGCTAACGAAGTGTAGAGTTACAACACATCTCTTATTAGAGTATCAAAGAATTGTTTTTCCTGCAAATGAATCTAGGACAAAGTTTGAAATTGAGCATTGGGCTATTGTAAGTGCAACTCCTTCTCCCCCACAGTAGACCTTCCCCCTGCCCTTTACCCCGCTCCCTTAATGCCTTTTCCTAGGAATAATTGATCATTGAAACAGCCCAGCCCAGGAAGAAAAGCCTGCATACTTTGTGAGCTGTGACTTTCCCATGATTACATACCTGTTTTTTGTTGAGTTAAAAGTGTTAATAATAATCAAATACCTGCTTGTATTTGGTGCTAAACGAGGCACAGTCCAGTTACGGGTTCTGTGTCAAGTGGTTTGTCCTTCAGGAAGGGCAATAAAGCAAGAAGATAAAGGATCCTACAACAAGGAGACCAGTGACATATGGAACTAAAAAAGAGGGAGAAAAAGTACTTTTAACACAGAAAAATCAAGAAAGAATTTATGAAGGGTTGAGGATCTGTAAGATTTAGATCGGGGATTACAAACTCGAATGTTTAGAGAGGAAGCAGGGAATAACTTCATGAGTCATTCAGGCTGGTGCGGTGCTATAGGGAGTGGTGGTGACTGGGGTAAACTGGAGAAAGCTTGTCTCCCCTAAAGGGGTGGCCACTACCCAGGCAAATTTAATGTTACTCCCTGGGAACATAGACCCAAAGGGGCCAGATCTTACACAGATCTTTTATACTATGAGAATCTAGAAATCTACTTTTCAGTGAAATCTCCCAATTTCTGACAGCTAATAAAAGCAAGCCTTATCTCTTAGAGCAAGTTAACATGGTCATTCACTGTCCTTCACTTATGCCATCAGGGTTAACACATGCGCGTGTATGCACACACACACACACACCCCACACAATTACACAGTTATTAGTTCACAACCTCCTACTTAGATGTTAGGAAAGGATTCAAGCACCCCAGGCTGAGAGAAGAAAGTGCTGGACGTGAACAAGAAACTCAGGTGGTTCACAGAGAGCTAGGCTGTTGGGTGCATGAGAAGTATTACGGGAAATCTATCTAGAAAGCAAGTCAGAGGACCTTGAGTGCCAGACGGGATATTTAAAATTATCCTGTTAGAATGGAGAGCTAATAAAGGTTTTTGAGCAGGGAGTGGGTTTACCACATAGAACAATAATCTGGACTAATGTAAGAGACATGTTTGATCAAAGAGAGCCAGGCACTATGCTACCATATGACATACTACTGTACTGAATGTTTTCCATAAACTATGCTTCTCACCCTAACAAACCAAGGTAGAGGTAGGTATTGTTAATTATCTTCATTTGACACCTGAGGAAATTGGGTCTAATGGGAGTCCCCTAGGATCATACAGCTAGAGAGGGAGGGACCAGAATTTGAGTCCAGGGACATTTGATTCTAAGGCCTGGATAGTTGGCCCCATCTGGTGCCCAGATTTAAAAGAGGGAGAGAGAATGAGAGAGAAATCTATTCTTTTTAAAAAAATCCTAGTACTCTATCTTCCTGTAACTTCACACCAGATACTCAAAGATCTGTGGACAAGGATGGAGCCTTCAACTCAACCAAGACAGCTTGATATTAAGAAGCAATTTGATGTAGGCTGGGTGTGGTGGCTCATGCCTGTAATCCCAGCACTTCGGGAGGCCTATGTAGCAGGGAAAACACCCGCTGTAGGAAGGGTACAATCAGGATGATTCTACTCGGAAACTGTGTGATCATCCTGAAAATGCAGGATTTCAGTGCAATGTCTGCCTTCCTGGAGGGCAAGAGGAAATTCACCTGGACATTCACTGTCTGTCACTCAAAATGAGATGACTTTAAGTTTACCGAGTCTTTCAAGGTTGTGACCCGTGGTTCTTTATTCCTAGAGAAGAACATGGAATCTTTTGCCCCCCAAAAGAGGTCTGGTGTATTATTTATGCTCTGGCCTGTGGTAATAGCAATTTTAAAATAAAAATATGTGTAATGTGTGTGACATGTCATCCTTACCTATTTGGATGCTTGGCCTGTGCTTTTCTAAGGGTTTAAGATCCACTTCAATTCTAGAATTTCTTAATTCTCTGAAAATTTGCTCATGTGTGGGATGCTTATATTAATAAGTGATAGTATCTTCCTAATAACTTTGTCATAATCTTATTTTTTTTAAATGAGTAACCTAAGTATTACCTTTGTTTGTCCCATGAGTTGAACGGGTCTTCAAAAGGGTTACTTCTCTTGCCCTGTGCTACACTACATCTGCCCTTCATTCTGAAGCAGACACTGGTTCACACGGCTTGGACAAGACTGAGCAGATGTGGGGGACAGCAGGAAAGAATACAAGAAATCAAGGCTGTCCTGGAATATGTGGGACACCTGGTAGCCATGCCATGCCATGCTATTTTCCAGCAGATAAGCAAAGAGGAAGAATAATTCTGTGGCACATAGAAAATGTGAAATTATGCTCACCACGTATGTCTGTAGGTTGATTGTGCTGGTTTTGTTGCGAATCTTACCTGTACTCCCTCGAGAATGTGAACACATCAGTCCCCTTCAGTGCAAAGCCCTAGCCTAGAAACGTTATTTTATAGGAAGAAATTTCTTAGGACTTGATCACTAAGGTTAGGAAAATGATGGGGAGTTTTGCTGAGCTTAAAACTGACTTGGGGCCGGGTGCGGTGGCTCATGCCTGTAATCCCAGCACTTTGGGAGGCCGAGGAGGGTGAATCACTGAAGTCAGGACTTTGAGACCAGCCTGGCCAATGTGGTGAAACCCTGTCTTTACTAAAAATACAAAAATTAGCCGGATGTGGTGGCAGGCATCTGTAGTTCCAGCTACTTGGGAGGCTGAGGCAGGAGAATCACTTGAACCTGGGAGGCTGAGGTTGCAGTGAGCCGTTATTGCGCCACTGCACTCCAGCCTGGGTGACAGAGCAAGACTCTATCTCAAAACAAAACAAACCTGACTTTGTACTGGTTTCCTTATCCTTTTAGGGGAGAAGAGGCATTGATTTTACTCATATTTGATGTTTCCCTGATTATAAAAGATGTAGTTCATAGTGTGTTGTTTTAGGAAGTCAAGGTCTTGGTATGGAAGGCAGTGACTCTGGATGGTCATAATTAAAATCGAGTGTCGCCATCCAAATGACAATGTGCTTTTCCGGGCAACTCTGGCTATCATGGTTGCTTTAGGCAACCTGCGGTTTACCCACTGTGTACTGACTATAGGCCATAGCCCGAGGGTGGAGGAAAAAGGCAATATCCAGCTATTCTCCGAGGTTTCTCCACCCTGGATGAGCAAACAACCCTCTCCCCTTTCAACAAACACAGTACCTGTAAAGACAGGGCTGACTCATGTGATGGCTTTTGAGAATGAAATATAAGTGATGTCTGAACCCTAAGGTGACACATTAAACAAAGAGTGTTCTCTGCTCTTCCAGGAACCCTGACTTACAAAAAAAAAAACCAAACTCACTCCATTTTGCATGAATAAAATTTCTAGGTCAAAGTCAAAGGAATTGGTAATACTCACAGTTTGTTTGAGGCAGAAAGTCAAACAGCTTCCTCCTTAAGAGGCTCTGGGAAATGAAGTGGCCTGGCCCATCAGAGAGCTAGAATGACCCTGCAAATGAGCATTTATTTGCTTGTCAGGCCAGTTTGGCTTGCAAGAAATGCACCTGTGAAAACCAGTGCCAGGTTTTGGTAAACTGGTCCTAAAAGTTACTGAGCTATAATAGATTCCTAGGGCATACAAAAGTGCTGTGATTCCAAGTTTGATTTTTAAAAATATATTGAAGGGTCTGTATGAAATGGAATATAAATAAAGATGGCTTTGAATGTTAATGTCTAAAGCAAACAAACAGTTCTTTTTAGCTGTGCTGGCCCGTGGCTTTTAAAAACGTGGCTAGCGTGTGAGCCCCCAATGTGTCCCAAGCACTTTTAGACAGTGGCAAAAGCAGTTTCCTTCTTTTGAAGAATTTTCTGCGACTGCATTTGTTCAGAGCAACACAGTAAGCACCCAGTATATATTTGTGGAACAGAGAAAGCTGTTAATTCTGTCTGGGCACATCAGAAGGACTTCCTGGGGCTGAGGTGACCTCTGACTCAGATTCAGGCTTGATAGTAGGAGGGTGTCACCTGACAAAGAAGGGTGATTAGCAATTTTTATGCTATGTGTGCTAACCTGCCTTCTAACTTAGATTTTTATATGAAATACATTTTCCTGCTTCCTTGCTCCTCTCTGTTCAGTCTTATCCCTGCTTCTATATCCTCTGATTAAAGGCTTTAAACTTTCCTTCTCTTCTCACCCTGTGACTCATTCAGCTGTCAGACACTTCCTAAGCATCTGCTCTCCAGGCTTCCTAGCTCCTGGGGAAAGCATTGTGCTAAATGTGAAATTCCTGCAGATTTCCTTAGTCATTCTCCACTAGGATCAAGAAATCACCAAGTCCTGCTTGTTACTTTCACATTCTTCATTCAAAATACAGTGCTGAAAAACAGGAAGTATTTTATCAATTAATGTTCTGTGGTTGCAAGCAACAGACACTGGCTAACTGAAGGAAGAAAAAGAGTTCACTGAAGGGATGTCAGGGTGTGGTGGATGGAGTTGATAGCCCCCCAAAGATGTCCACCTTTGAATCCCTGAAAACTGAATATGTTACTTGACATGGCAAAAGGGACTTTGCAGATGGGATTAGGATCTTGAAATCGGGAGAGTGTTCTTGACTATTCAGGTAGAACCAATGTAATACAAGGGTCCTTATAAAAGGGATGCAGGAGGGCCAGAGTCAGAGAAGACGATGTGATGACTGAAGCAGACATCACTGAGACAGGAATTTGAAGTCACTGCTGGCTTTGAAGATGGAGGAAGGGGCCAAAGCCAAGGAAGGCAGTTGGCCTCTAGAAGCCAGAAAAAGGCACGGAATGAAGCCTCCCCTAGAGCCTCCAGAAGGAACAGAGCCCTCCAACCCCTAGGTTTTAGGATTTTTGAAATCCAGAACTATGAGAGAATAAACTTGTGTGTGTATGTGTGTGCTTGTGTGCGTGTGTTTCAATTGCAGTGAAATTCACTAAATAAAAGCAACCATTTTAAAGCAAACAATTCAGCGGCATTTAGTACATTCACAGTATTATGCAAACACTCTATCTAGGTCCAAAACATTTTCATGAGCCCAGAAAGAAACTCCATAAATACTAGGCATTCGCTCCCCATCCCTTTGTCCCACCTCCCCCAGATAACCACCAATCTGTGTTCTGTCACTACGGATATTTCATAGAAATCCAATCTTATGTGACTTTTGCGTCTTCTGCCTTCTTTTGCTTAGCAAATATTTTAAAGTTCACCCATGTTGTAGCATGTGCCAGTACCTCATTCCTTTCATGGCTGAATAATATTCCATTGTATATAAATACCACAATAACTTTAGCTATTCATCGATTGATAGATATTTGGGCTGTTTCTACATTTTGGCTATTGTGAATAGTGCTGCTATGAACATGTGAATATAGATACTAATCTGAGTACCTGCTTTCAGTATTGGGGGTATATATGCTTGGAAGTGGAATTGCTGGGTCGTGTGGTAATTCTATGTTTAACTTTTTGAGAAACTGCCAAATTATTTTCCATAACAGCTGAACCATTTTACATTCCCACCAAATAACTGGAATGCATAAGGTTTCCAATTCTCCACATCCTAATCAACACTTGTTCTTTTCTTTTCTAAGTATAGCCATCCAAATGATACAGGAGCTAGAAAGAAATTATTTAGTCAGATAGTGAAGGTAAGAGAGTCCTTGGTAAGGTTTTCCTTTAATAAAAAGCCAGCCCCCAAATCATTTCTTTTCTATAAAAAAAAAAAAAAAAACCGCCTGTAAAATCGAGCTGCAGACATACAGGTAAGCAAGTTGGAAGCTTGCACAGGTGAATGCCTGCAGCTGTGCCAATAGGAAAGTGCTACCTGGGGGACCAGGCATGTTCAACATGGAGGTTCCATCTTCCTTTTTCTGTCAACTACAGGTACCGTAAAGGAACATGCAACATGGCGCTGGCCAGGTAGAGAACCCGTCTGCATAATAAAAGGTTAGGGTGGGGTGGCCAGCTTCTTCACGCACTATGTAAATGACACACCTGGTCCAACCAATTTTTGGGCCTTATGTAAATCAGACACCGCCTCCTCAAGCTCATCTGTAAAACTCTGCGCACTTTGCCACGGACTAGAAGGCCCACTTGGCCGCCCCTCTGTCCGCAGGAGAGAGAGCTGTTCTCTTTCTTTCGCCTATTAAGCCTCTGCTCTTAAACTTACTTCTTGAGTGTCCGTGTCCTTGATTCCCTTGGTGTGGGACAACAAACCTCAGGTATTTACCCCAGACAACTATGCCACTTCATTAGTGGGATTGAAGTAGCACCTCACTCTGAATTGTATTTGCATTTCTCTAATGACTAATGATGTCAAGCATTTTTCCATGTGCTTGTGGACTATATATCTTTTTTGAGGAAATCTCCATTTTTTTTGACCTTTTTTAAAAATCGGGCTGGTTATCTTTTTGTTGTTGTGAGAGATCTTTATATATTATGGATGTATATGAAAAAAGAGCTCTTTATATATTTTGGATGCTAGACCCCTAATTGGTGTTCTTTTAAACCACCGAGTTTGTGGTAATTTGTTATAACCAATTTGTGGGAAAGATGCTCTGGGGTTCTGGATACCAGGAGTAAGTGATGTATCTGTTCCAGTTTCTTTCAATTCTTACGTCCTGATTTCAGAGGGGAGCACGGCTGTTGTAGCCTGGGGAGTGTTTGGCAAACACTCAGAGCACTCAGGTCAGAACAAGGCAAGCCACTTGATTGTTAGCACCACTAAGACTGCCTGGAAAATAAATAGAAATACTGTTACAGACAGAAGAGCAAACATTTTGGGAAGGCAAAAACAATAATACATTACAGGCATAAGAAGGTAATACTAAATAATAATAAATGAAATCTAACAACATAAAGGTCTAAAAACCTCCCGCAGCCCAAGAGGGAAATCTGGAATTATAAATGAGGAAGATATAGCAGGGGACAAGCACCAATAAAACCATTTGGGATTTATTGGATAGACATCACAGGCTATATTAGTAGAGGTACACTATCTGAGAAAAGGGGGGTGATACTCCTGTGCTGTTCTGTGCTGGTCATACTACCCTTTAGGTGAGGAATTCCACTTTGTGCTCCATACCTACAGAGGCATATAGGCAAAGCAGGTCACATTCAGAGATGAGAGGCCAGGAGACTGGAATCATGCCATTGGAGTAATGGTCAGAGAAATGGTCACAAGGGTGTTGGGGGAAGTCCAGTTATGGGGAGCTACCCAGGAAAAGCATGGTAAAGAAGGGTAAGGTTTGTTATGCAGCTTTAAGTTGTGCCTTCTTCATTGACTATAGTGAGTCATCCTTCTCTTCCTGATACAGAGAGGGAGATACCCTTACAAACGGAGATTTTCTTTGTAGATATAAATTTCCCTTACAAAAGGAAACTTCAACTCTGTGTTTGGAACTTCTGTGTCTGTAGTTTCTCAAAATAATCAGCTCAAAATAATTCTTATGCCTAAAAGGCATATTTTGGGATGGAATATTCTGGTCTCCTATGGTCGTATTTTGGGGTGGCAAATTCTGGTCTTATACGCACTCTTCCCTCTTTAAGATTCTGTGATCCCTCTGTCAGAGGCGTGTGAACCAGGACAACTCCATCTTGAATAGGAGCTGGGTGAAATGAGGCTGAAACCTACTGGGCTGCATTCCCAGACGGTTCGGCATTCTAAGTCACAGGATGAGATAGGAGGTCGGCACAAGATACAGGTTATAAAGACCTTGCTGATAAAACAAGTTGCGGTGAAGAAGCCGGCTAAATCCCACCAAAACCAAGACAGCCATGAGTGACCTCTGATTGTCCTCATAGCTACACTCCCACCAGCTCCATGACAGTTTACAAATGCCATGGCAACGTCAGGAAGTTACCCTATATGGTCTGAAAAGGGGATGCATGGATAGCTCATCCCTTATTTAGTATATAATCAAGAAATAACCATAAAAATAGGCAACCAGCAGCCCTTGAGGCTGCTCTGTCTATGGAGTAGCCATTCTTTCATTCCTTTACTTTCTTAATAAACTTGCTTTCACTTTACGGACTCACCCTGAATTCATTCTTGCATGAGATCCAAGAACCCTTTCCTGGGGTCTGGATCTGGACCACTTTCCTGTAACACCTCCCTGCCCCTTGGCGTCATCTGAGTTTGGGCTTGCTGGCTCTTCCTGCTACTGCTTCAGCTGAAATATTGGTTGTGGTGGTGGGGGGTGGGGGGGGATAAGTCACACGACTGGAGACAGTATGGGTTGGGAGGGTGGAGGCTAGGGATGTTTATTCTCTGGTGAAAGGAAAGGCAAGCTGGTAGTATAGAACAGTGGTCTCCAAACTTTGCACACCCCATCAGTAAAATAATGTTTGCATATGTACTCTTCAAATTCGGGATTATTACTTTAAAATCATAAGCATATACTATTTTCAGATGCAATATACTATCAAGGTCAGCATTAAAGATGACTATAAGCCTATATTCCAAATAATCTTTATTATCATTTTGAACTGCTAGACCGGCTTTGAATGGTAGAGGTAGATTCTTAATGTTACCTTTTGCAGTTTCTTGGCACTGTTTAAGCAGTAAGCTGAATGGGAATGAACAAGTGAGTCCACTGCTGTCTACTGCTCTGAGTTGCAGAATTTTATTTTTGCCCTTGTCTCAGTATTCCTTTTCACACATTCTCTGTTGGGAGGTCATCTGACAGACCAAGTGAGGTTAGCTGTGTTTGTTGAGATTTTATGTTTTTAGATAAATGTAACTTAAAATTCAGATACTTTATTCTGCAGATCAATGGAGCATCGTGTTTGTCCCTTGGATGACGTCTTTTGGGTCCACTAATGGAGGGGTAGAACCTTGCTACTCCAGCAGTGGTCCTCCGACCTGAGGCAATGGCTTTGGCTGGGGGTGTGTTAGAAATGCTGACTTGCAGACCACACCCCGGACTTACTGAGTCAGACTCTGCATTTTTAACAAGATCCCCAGGTGGTATGCACAGAAAAGTTTTAGAAACATTAGTTTAGGGGCTGATCAAGGATTTTTTGGAGTGGGGGAGTCGGTTAGAGGGCTGAAAGCTTGGAGAGGAGATGATGTAGGGATCTCATCTCAAGCTTGTAGACACAGGAGTTAGGCTGTTTCGGGTCTCTCACACATACACTCAGAAGTAGGTCAGCAAAGAGTCAAGCAGAAATCATCTGAAAAGAGTTTTAAAAAGTCCCAACTTCTTAATCAAGGAGAACATAAAACCAGTAAAATTCCAAACAGTTTTACTGGAACTTCATGAACTTGCAGAGAAATCCTTTGTTTTGGAATCTGGAGTCAGAGGAGTCCAGATTCCTTGAATTGGGGTTTTCTGTTGCCGGAGCTTTTCGACATTTCCCAGCTGCCTGCTGTTTATCTGCCTTTTTAGCTGAAGCTCTCATGACCTCGGGTATAAATTTAATGCTTTCTTGTCTTCCTTGATTGTTTTCTTCTCTGCTCCCAGCCCCTTATACCCGAACTCAGTCTTTAACGTCTGGTTTGCATTTCCTGATCAGATTCACAAAACAAAGACTGCGTTATCTCATCGTTTGTTCGGGAGAATTAGCCCAATTAGAGATAGGGTGAAGTTCTCGTGCCTATCCCAAGACCTCTGAGCTTTGCAGCAGTGAGTGCTGCTGGGAAGTCTCTGAGCACTGCCTTCTGTTATATTTGCAGTTTGACCGACAATTTCAGATGCTAGCACTGCATTCATCACTGGGTATCTTGATTTAACATAGCTGGGTACAGGTGTGAAAATCAAGCCTTGCCAGTCAGAGTGAGGTTTCCATTAATCAGTCAATGGTTTTTGAGTGTCTCCTGGAGACTTCCCAGTTCCCTGAGCAGAGAAAGATGAGCAAGCCCAGGCCCTTGACTTTACAGAGCTCAACGTCTTGTGGCAAATACAGATATACAGACCCATGTTAGGCAACCACAGATACATGGGCAACAACAGGAGGTGTTGCACAATGTATCTGTGATTGCCTGCTATAAGTCTGTATATCAGACCGATGACAGGAGGTGTCAAGTCATATGACTGGAACAAGTGATTAAATCTTGTGGCAGCTGAGATGAGGGAGTGAAGGGGGTTGTGTTTGAAAAGTTCAGAAATATTTATCTGGTGGACTGAAGTGGAAACAATTCAGATAGATACAACCGCTTACACAAAATGGGCATGCAAATTGTCATTGAGTGATGGCAAACTATAAGTTCAAGGTAATGGACAAGATCTCAGGGGAGGCAGGTGGACAGCACTTAAGGAGATTGGACTCTATCCTGGCCGGTCAGTGTTTCTCAAACAAGGTTTACGTGCCTGGTGGAAAGCAGTAGGGGAAGGGGAGAGAGGTTGGTAAAATTGTAGAGGAAAAGGATCAAGGTGGAAGGCTAGTGAGTTAGACCACAGAAAGGAAAGCACACCACCGAGGGCCCATTGAAGTTGTGAACTATAACTGAGTAGCAGCACAAACCTAAAATATTCTGCAGTTCCTTTGGGGTTTTCTTGTGTCAAGTGGGATCAATCCAGAATTGGAAGCTTTTGTGCCTTGGGTGGACAAACACTGGGAGATGAAAGTAAAGTGTTGCTGAAAGGGCATTACAGTGATAGGAGGCATGATCCAGGTTGTGGAGGAAAGAAAATGAAAATGGAGAAAAAATAATTTGTGTAACAATGGAGGCTCCAAGGAGCCCAAGGTGTTTATGAGCTTCAGGGAGCTGGATTGATCTGATGTTGTGATTGAAGAGAAGGGTGTTACAATTTAAGAGTTCAGAATAGGAACGTTCCTGTTGATGTCAAAGTTCTGAGGTTCCAGATTTTTCATGCACCTCTTCCTCTGTGAATCAAGCTTGGCCCGTCCTCCCTGTATTTATTTAAGGTGGTAGAGGAGAGCCACCGACAGATGAAGTTGGATGATGAGAGATGATAAGAAGCATCCACAGGAATGTGGAATGGATGATTGTTTCTTCAGGCATTCAGCTACCCTGGGTCCTAAGGATTCTGTGACTGGGCCAAACTTGAGATACAACTTCAGTGACCTGCCTTGTTTATCAAGCATTTACTTCCTAAAAGGATCTCATTGGGGTAATTTTACCAATGTCTGAACCAGAGTCTTTTGCACCAAAATTCCCTTGAAAGTTGACCTCCCTTCTGTCCAGCCACTGTGTAGTTGTCTCGGACTTGGATCTGAATCCAGGGCAATCATTTGTGGCAGAAAACATGTCATAGCAGTTTGGATGTGCCAGGTACATTGACTCATGTTATCTTTACAACCATATGAAGTAGGTACTATGATTGTCTTCATTTTACATATGAGGAAACCAGGGCACGGAGAGGTGAGAAGATTTGCCCATAGCTAGGAAATGGTAGTGCCAGGAGGTCTGGCTATGGACTCTATGCTGTCAACCTCTCTGTTAGCTCCCTCTGAAAAGAACTGATTCCAAACATAATTCTTAAAAGATGGCAGCAAGCTTCATGGTTTCCTCTTGCAGCCTGTCTCAGCCTAGACATAACTAAGGTTTCATGTGGTCCCTGTAAATGGGACTCCTTCCACTCCCACATCCCCTTGCCCATAAACACACCCTGCATAAAGTCTATGAGAACTGCAGATAGATCTAGTTATCTTTAGGGTGACCAAGTCATTTATAATTCAAACTGAGATAGTCTGAGTAAAGGTGGGCACTATTTTGTGTGTGTGTGTGTGTGTGTGTGTGTGTGTGTGTGTGCCTTTATTGTATCTTTAAGCATTGAAACTTCTGAAGAAATCAATGTCTGGGCAGTGAGGCAGCTGCTTTCTCCTTCACTTCTTTGGGTTACTAGAGCAACTCGTCAGTAGATTCTTTTAAAAGATGACCTTTTGTATTACTTGCATGCACATCCATGTATTACCGAGGCATGCACTGGTACAATACAAACTTCTCTCATTGGATGCAACTATTCTAGTATCCAAACATCATGCACAACACCTTGGTGGCAGCAGCACACTGCGCACACTCCCATCGTGGCCCTGCTCATTTGTGTATGATATTTGGAGCATCTGGAGGAGTAGGAATAGTATGAGAAGAGGAGTGAGGAGGAAACAGTGTGAGTGCCTGGCTGACAGGAGGTCAGCCAAAGTTGAGCAGAGCAAGCCTGAACATGTCATTGGTGCTAAACCCAAGCTTCACTGATATTCTTTAATAGGAACATGTGGTGGAACCCGATGATGGGGTCTTCATCTACCTTAAGTTCACCCACAACCATGCTGATGATGCAGCTATCTGGTGTGGGCTAATGGTCCTGTGCCTGTGATGCTGTACTGGATTTTCTGGAACAGAAGGCTAGACAACTTCTCCACAATGGCAGCTTTCCCCTGGAATTGCTGTCCTTCCCACGTAAGGCATGACGCGTCAATGTAAATTGTACCTATTTGGGTTCTATTTTTATCAAATAACTGGTAGTAATGTTGAATGAAGCTGGATTCAGTCTGCTCCAAAATCAGCTTATCTCCCATTCTGGAGCATCACCTGGCCTTGCAGAGACCCAAGGGGCTGGCACTATGGCAGCAGTGGCAGCGACAACCCAGTGTGGTTTGTGACCCAAGTGGGCACTATTGAGAGTTATGCTTGCATAATGGGCACAAACTAGAACTGTTCCAGGCAAACCAGGACATACGGTCACCCTAGTTATGTGCTGTATATTAAATGAGAATGGAAGGAAGCTACAAGTGGGCCGGGAATATTTCTAACCCACCTAAAAATTGCCAGAAGAAGGCAAAAATTCCCAAAGCCCTGGTTCATAATAGGTTCTTAATAGATTTTGAATGAATAAATGACTAGATTCAAGTGTGCTCCCAAGAGGAATGTGGAGAAGGATAGAAATGAATCACCTAGCAAGGGGATTGGTGGCAAGGAAGGGGCATCACTGGAAAGTGTAAAAACATCACTCTTATAATAGTAATTTCTGTCCAAGCACTTCACAATTGAACAAGTTAGGACTTGCCATTGACTTAAGTGAGTGAGTCAGACCTAAAGGAAACATAAAATCGAGCCCATTTTTGCATCTTGGTGAGACTGTCGTTGAAATGTCTATATGGGGGGAAATGTAGAGTCTATTTGGCATGCCTATAGAAAGTAACCTTAAATGGCTGAAGGAAGAACAATGGGTCTGTGAAAAGCCCAAGACCAGGGACTTGCAGACATCAAGATTTCCTTTGAATTTGCAAAGTTAACATCACTTTATAAAACTGGAGCAACTAGATTTTGGGGAAATTAAAAGAATGTGCCTCAAGGTCGTTGACTGATCATGAAACCAGAACCAGTATCAGCTCGGACAAGCAGCTGGTCTCTGGTTCCAAATCTTTGTCTATTGTTGGGGAAGGGCAGGACTTGAGGCAACCCCTTCCCCACACACACCCTCCCTGCAGAGAGCATTTATTCCCAGTAGCCTGTGGGTATGGGAGAATAGTTGAGGTGTTTGTTGGCAATGTCTTCTCATCTGAAGACAATTGTCAACTCCACCTGCTCTGCTCCTTCGCATTCAGTTGTGCCCAGCCTTAGAGTGAAGACTCCTTATTTGTTCCTAGTGCCTGAGGGCCAGTCACATGCTCCAGTAATCCAACTTTATAGGTGTGACATAGGGTGGGACTGATGCCCTAGATCTCAGAGATCCTGGGTAGAGACATCCTTATCCCATATTGGGCAGCTCACTGCCAGCCTCCAATGGCTAAATGGCCTAGAGAATAGAGCAGAGGCAGTGGCCCAGCAGTTGCCCAGACATCATAGCCAGCGTCACCTTATAGTCCGAGATAAGGGCCACAGCATTGTTTAGGCCCACAAGTCTGTGTTTTGGATGCCCATCAAGTGGAAGGCCTTATTGTTAACGAAGACGATCTCAGTATTCTAGGTGCACTTATAGTCTCTGCCCCTCTTACCCAGCTGGTTAATTCCCTTTTCCAGTAATGAATCCTCTTTGTATTTGAAACCTACCTCTTCACAGGGACAAAATTTGTGCGGAAATGAGGTTTCAACCAAACTACGATATGGGAAGTATGAGGTTAAGGTTTTAAGTGGGATAAATGTTTCAAGGACAGTCTCTAAACCAAGGCTATGAAAAGATTTGCATGAAAATATTTTATCTTCATTCAATTTTTTAAATTTTATGAGTTTTAAGACATATGGTGCTCATCTATATCTCAAGGTTGTAGCAACCTGTGACTAAACATGTCCTTTTCTAGTTCCAGATTGATATTTTTCAATATTGTATCTATTCCAATAGTTGACTCATATTGGAAGCACAATATCAAGCAAGGTCTAAACAAGTTTTTCAAGCCATATAAAACTGTCATTGGCCCTAGATATAATAGAGTTTTCTAGAGTTGTGTGAGAGACTGAAATCACAGGGCCACTGATGCAGGGCAGGCCCAATGATCCTCAGATAAAAGGCAAGCAAGACTTAATCTTTTAGTTTGTTTGTTTTTGTTTTGTTTGAGACGGAGTCTCACTCTGTTGCCAGGCTGGAGTGTAATGGCACGATCTTGGCTCACTAAAATCTCCACCTCCCGGGTTCAAGCGATTCTACTGCCTCAGCCTTCTGAGTAGCTGGGACTACAGGTGTGCGCCACCACACTCAGCTAAATTTTGTATTTTTTTAGTAGAGACAGGGTTTCACCATGTTGGCTAGGATTGTTTTGATCTCTTGACCTCGTGATCTGCCTGCCTCAGCCTCCCAAGGTGCTAGGATTACAGGCATGAGCCACCGTGCCTGGCCAAGACTTAATCTTGTTGCCATGACCATTCATGGTTTCACTCCACAACCCTTGACCTATCGTCTGTGGGTTCTGATGATGAGTATCTTCATACTGCAGTAATACTAACTCTTAAATGGTGAGATAGGAGTATTTATGATTTCTTTGTTCACTTCCTTAAAAAAAACATGACTACTGGGAGAACAAGTTTTGAGGCCATTTGATGGGAAGAGCAATTCCAAAGTACCTCCTGCAACTCCTTCTGTCATCCTCCTTCTCGATTCTACAGAGCCCTCATTGAAAATGGTCAGTAAACAGGAAGGTTCTCAGAGTGTCTAATCTGCAGATGGGGAATATCAGAAGTTTAAGGAGGCTATGCTAAAATGATTCTCCATGTGTTGATGGTAACCTGGCCCTTGAAAGTCTCTTTGGTGAATAGAAGTCATGTCTCGCTGATGACAGTCCTAGAGGGAGGACTGCCCCACCCTTGTAGGATGATCAAATATGTTTGTTTTTTAAAGCATCTTGACCTGAATCCACTAAGACTTGAGTTTATGAGACCCACTTGTTAAATATCGATATAGATGGAGGATAAAGCAAGTTCTGAGAGCTGAACTCTATTTTATTGTTATACTAACCAAATTGGTAAAGCTCTGAACTTTCATTTCGGAGAACATAGGATTTATCTGGAATTCTTTCATTGGAATATACAGTATTTAAGAAAATATGGGGCAGTAACTTACTCTCCTTTCCCCCAAGGCAGTAAATTCAGGTGTCCAAGCTCATTTAGCTTGGTTGTAAGTAAAATGAGTTATTGAGTAATTTTAATTTAGGATGAGAGTCTTTTTTACCCACTAACTCTTCAAACAGCCTGTGGATCTGCATATTAGCAAGCATCTCTGGTGTCTAGCCTAAAGCCCTTAATTTTTAATTGCTTGCAGAAAATCGGAGTGTAACTGTTTTAAAGGGTGTTTCCATGTGTTTTATTAGATTTCTGTGCATGCACGTACTACTACCTTATGGAAAATGCTGGAGGTTAGCAAGGAAGAGGCGTAAATTTCTGAGCTATTTGCTGATAAGGTGGGGTTCAAATATTTGACATTTTCAGGTTAGCATATGAGGCTCATATTTTCATAATGTCATATGTCATTTACCCTGGAAAATATTTGCTCTGTTTCTGAGAACACTCATAGATTGGGAAAAGTGTATAGCATTCTTTTTTTTAACCTTTTAACCCTTTGTTAGCAAGTCATTGCTGGATGAATCATGGAACATAGACCATCTCTGTAAAATTTGAGGAAATGAGTATAGGTTTTCAGACCTAAAATAATAAATTACTGACTGGGCAACTTAATTGTGATAATGATGTAAGGAATGTGGAGGGAAAGGTGGGCAACATTAACCTCTTGGCCATATCTAATCATTAGAGTTCCCTGACACCATGTTAACCCATTTTTTATGAAGCTACACAAATGCATCAACTGAAACTCTTCAGTGGTAGTATTGTTACATAGCATAAGATGAAGATGTTACTCTTGAAATAGGCTTTTCCTCAAAAAAGTCACTCTGTCTTCTTAGAAAAACAAAACTATAAACACTATGCTTTCGATTTTTTAGATGGGATGTAAAAATTTAGATGTTTTTAAAAATTAAAAATATTCAGTATTCAGTATACTATCATCAGCTAACAATAAAAATATGTGGATTTATCAAGAGCTCAAGTCATAACTATCTTTATTTTTGCCCCATATGATCACTGGACAAACAGCAAATTACCCTCTCTTTCAACATCTTTCGCTTCTCCCTGACCCTCCCTCACCATATCCCTCAATCTCTCTCCCTTAACAAGCCATGATATTGAACTGAAAATCCATAGGAATATAGTTCTGTGATTAGCAGTAGATTTATGTCTCTCAGTTTAAAAACATGCAACCGTAGAAGATTTTATATGTTAATATTATAAACAATAATAAATGCTCACCATGGTTACTAATAAAAAAATTCATTGCAACAACATTTCAGCACCGTGGATAGCACCAACGGAGTGGATTCTACCCCCTTCTCCTGAAACCCCTTTTTGGTCATGCCACCTCTGGTCTGGTGAGGGGGTTTAGGGATGGCTGTGTTGACACAAAATGGCAGTTCTTATACTTGGCTTCTTGTTAAAATCACATGAAGAACTTTAAATATCCCCAAGTTCAGCCGCCGACAACTCAATCAATTAAATCAGAATATCTGAGGTGGGTCTTAGGCACTAATACTTTTTAAAGCTTTTCAGACTTAAAACCAATAGAAAATGGTAATTTCTAGGAGATGAGATGGATTTACGTCTAAAATAGAACTTCTCAACCGTAACTGCCTTTAAGAATTACCCAGCTTGTTTAAAAACAAAATCATTGTCTGGGCCTGTTTTCAGACATTATAACTCAATTGGCCTGAAATAGGAGACCGACATCAATAGTTAAAAAAAAAATCTTCAAGTAATTTTTAATTTACAACGGTTAATAAACATTTACTGTCAAGTAAGACCTGGAAGTAAATTTTTTTCATGTGGAAAGTTTAGGTAAATTTGATATCTCAATAAGAACGTTTCATTCTAGAAGGAAGTAATCTGTAATGTCTAGTTTTCTTTTTTTTTCTTTTTTTTTTTTTTTTTTTGAGATGGAGTTTCACTCTTGTTGCCTAGGCTGGAGTGCAATGGCGCAATCTCAGCTCACTGCAACGTCTGCCTTCCAGGTTCAAGCTATTCTCCTGCCTCAGCCTCTGAGTAGCTGAGATTACAGGCATGTGCCACCATGCCTGGCTAATAATGTCTAGTTTTCATGACATTGGAGTTGAAATTGAGAAACTTGTATTCTAGCCAGATACGAAGTCAAATGGGGCCATACCAGCTACCTTCCGCTCCTCGTCTGGGTCAAAGCCCCAACTCTGGACACTGAGTAAGGGTATGAAGTGTGAAATCATTATCTTGTGTCTCCAGCTATGCCTAGCAATTTCAAACTATCCTCTAGAAAAGTTTCCTTGGCAACCTTATTTACTTCTCCCCTACAGGGTGGATATCTGGCTGATTTACTTTTCTATAGAAAGGTGGGTGTGAGGCAGCTAACAGTTAGTGCTCGCCAAGTTTTCCCACCTCCTTTGCACTTATTTTAGAGCCATGTGACTCCGAGGAGAGAGTCTCATCTGGGACAAGGCACATAAGACTCTCCTGTTTCTCTTCTTTTGTTGTAGCAATGTTGGAGGCCACATGTCACAGATAGCATAGCTGCAGCATGGAGGAAGTTTGCCTGCTTGCATGAGACTGAGTGCAAATAAGCAAGAACAATATTATATTAAGCTACTGAGATTCCAAAGCTTGCCTGATATGATGGCTACTGTTAATTATACCTAATGAGACTCTCAAAGATGAACAAATATTCCTGACAGTGTCAATTGATGAGAATCCTTGTTTCTACCCATTTTAAGTGAAAAACGGAATGTATTTACATTAATCCTCATATTTCTACACATTTAAAATGCAAGAAGAAACAGTATATGTAATATATGAATTTCAAGTTGCAGAAATATTTTTTTCTTCCATTGGTCATCATTAGCTATAAACTACTGTCTGTATTTAATCACCCCTCCAGACCCATGGCAGTTTGAGAAGGAAGGAAACACAAATCTTGATTGCATTTGAAATTACCACACAAACAACTTCTTTAATTTGGAAGTAAACCATTTGAAAGTAATGATCTCCCTAGACTTTACTTTGCCTTTTTCTTTACACTTTAAATACCGTCAAGGTGCAGCTTGATTGTCCTGTTTCTGAGACTGGTTTCAGTGTCATGCTCTTGCTTATGTTCGGTGGTAGCTTGCCTCACTGTGTTTCCGGTAGGTCCTCTCTCTTTTTTGCTTAATTTTAATTTTAGAGACAGGCTCTTGCTATGTTGCCCAGGCTGGTCTTGAACTCCTGGCCTCAAGCAATCCTTTCTCCTCAACTTCCCACAGTACTGGAATTACAGGTGCATGGCGTGATACCCATATCTTTTTTTAAATATACATTTTGTTGTGGATATTTGAGGTTTACAAAGTGAGGTTATGGGATGTATAGAGATACATAGATACTTGTAGATACATATGAATAGTACAATGGTTACTCTTTTTCTAAGTTCCTTATATACTACCTTCTCTCCTGACCCTCTTCTTCTCTAAGGTGGAGTTAGTCACATGCCAACACCAAAGTTTCCCCCAACCTCTGGTCTAATAACCACAGAGAAGCAGACAGAAGTTATAAAAACAAAGGGTAGTGTTTAAGCAGTACAAAAGTCTAATTGTGTTTGGCCACTGTCTCTGAACTTTGTGATGATTCTTGACCCATGTCTAGCATCCTAGTCCATGGTTAGAGATTTTGGTGCAAGATTTCCCCTCAGTGTATTGCTCATTCCTTGCCTTCCCTCCTTCCACTATCACACCATCATGGAGCCTGTAGATGCCCTGGAGAAAATTAGCCAGCTTATCCCTTGAGCGCATATCAGTTGTGTCCTAGTGGAAGCTGAAACCTAGATTTTTTTTTTTTTTTTTTTTTTTAGACGGAATGTCACTCTGTCGCCCGGGCTGGAGTGCAGTGGTGCAATCTTGGCTCACTGCAACCTCCGCCTCCCGGGTTCAAGCGATTCTCCTGCCTCAGCTTCCTAAGTAGCTGGGATTACAGGTGCCTGCCACCATGTCTGGCTAATTTTTGTATTTTTAGTAGAGACAGGGTTTCACTATGTTGGCCAGGCTGGTCTCAAACTCCTGACCTCAGGTGATCCGCCTGCCTCAGCCTCCCAGAGTGTTAGGATTACAAGCGTGAGCCACTGCACCCTGCCTGAAACCTAGATCTTTACTGTTAATGCTCCCCTCTCCTGCAACCCAACATCTTTGATGCAGAAAAATTAACAGATTATTCTCTGAAAGCATTCAAGGATTGATAAAAGTAACTTTCAAGCAGAGTATTAAAGTGACCTATAATCTCATTTTAGCTGAGATAATGTCACTAAGTATTTAGCATCGACAGTATATTGTTGGCTAATTATTCATAGTTTATTTCTGCAAATCTTAATCAGCTAGTTCTATAGACCTGTGCTATCTACCTGTAATATGTCCATGAAGCCACAGTGGAACATTTAGTAAATTATTGCTATAACTAATTAAACTATAACCCCAAAGCATTCAGAGCATCCTAATTGGATCTGGCCTGACCTCATTTAAAAATGTACAGAGTCCCCAGGAGGCACACAGACACCAAGTTTTTGCAAGATTTTCAAGGCATGGGATGATGTTTAGGCTAATTATTGCTTAATATATTTAATTTCTTTGATAGACATGATTACCTTGGCTAATTCAAACTAATTTGTTTTATTTGTTGCTAGTTAATTTTAGTTTCTAATTGCAGATTGTGATTCTGACATAAATATTTTTAAAAACTGGATCACAGGTCACAGATCAGTTTATTACACATTGAAACAAAGCTTCTCTTCTAAAATACCTTTTGGGGCCAATTTGGCATTTGTGTCTTTTTATGTATTCTATAAAACTATGATGGATATATGATATTTCCTTTCATTTTATGAAAGAAAGGTGGAAAAAGAAATGTCTAAAGGTAGGACTGACTCAAGAAAGAGGAAGAATGGAAGATTTGTCTGGATAAGTTTTTGCATATTATTTCTCAGTCTACATAATTCCATTGATGCATTTTATAATTGTTCCTCCCTACATGTTAGGTCTCTGTTTCTTTCCCTAGATCTTCTTTTCTTGGAAAACACTTTTGTTGTCATTGTGATTACCCTTCTTTTAGTTCCTTATAACTCACAGGCCAAAAAATCATCTGCTGTCAATAAAGACAAACTTGTAATTTGCAAGATTACTTGACTTTTCTTCTTAACCTGGGAGTTTTTCGTGGGCCTTTCTATTCACCCCGTTCAGAGTTCTCCCCAAATCCTTGGTCTCAGCCACTGCTCTCTTTCAATTGCTCCTCAATTGAAATCGCTAGAAACCAACATTTACACAATGTAAATACACTGAAGTGAAAACACAGATTCTCTTATGAGCAGCCAGTTGATGAAAAAAAAGGTGAAATTAATTTTAGTAACATGTTTATTTAACCCAATATATCAAAAAATATTATTTCGACATATACTTAATATAAAAATTATTAATGAGATATTTTACACTCTTAAAAGTAAGAAGTCCTTAAATGCCAGTGTATTCACAGCACTTACCTTTTTTTTTTTTTTTTTTTGAGACAGAATTTTGCTCTTATCGCCCAGGCTTGAGTCAAGCGATTCTCCTTCCTCAGCCTCTCGAGTAGCTGGGATTACAGGCATGTGCCACCAAGCCTGGCTAATTTTGTATTTTTAGTAGAGACAGGGTTTCTCCCTGTTGGTCAGGCTGGTCTTGAACTCCTGACCTCACGTGATCTGCCCGCCTTGGCTTCCCAAAGCACTTCCCTTTTTAATGATAAGTTTTTGAAATCTGATGTGTATTTACAGTACTTCCCAAACCAACCTAGCCACATTTCAAGTGCTCGACAGCCACATGTGGCTAGTAGGCACCATATTGGATGACATAGTCTTAGAGCATTGATTTAAGATATTCTTCCATACCCTACAAATAAGACCCTCTTAAATCCCACTTATCCCAAGATACCTTCAAGATTTCCTCTGTCAAAATTTAACTCCAACCCCTCCACAGTACTTAGAAAATTCCTCTTATTGAGAACTTATCTCAGCCTTACTTGTGTTCAAATATTTATATATTTATCTGTCTCAGAGATTACGAACTCATAGAAGGTATATATCCTTTGCTCATCTTTGAACGATAGCATAAGAGTGTGGAGGAAAATTGGATTTTGACAGATAATTGACTCAGGTTTAAATGCTACTGCTAGCACCATGCAGTTGTGGTAGCTATACAACTCTAGCCCATTTTTTGAACCTCAGTTTTCTCATCTTTAAAATAAGGTAATACCTCTATCATAGAGTAAATGAGCATTAAGTTAGGTATGCCTAGCACTTACTTGGGTCTCAGTAAATAACTTATTATTATATTGAATGTAAAAGGGCAATTTACTCTATTAAATATGCACATAGATTATAAGTTGTACTCTTATTTCAGAAAAAATTCGGGAGCTCAGATATTTCCAGTGGGAATGTAAAATGATACATCGACTTTAGAAAACACTTTGGTAATTCCACAAAAGGTTAAACCTGGAGCTACCATACGACCCGGCAAGGTTACTCCTAGGTATACACCTAAGGAATTGAAACATATATCCACACAAAACTTGTACATGAATGTGCATAGCAGCATTATCCATAGTAGCCAAAGAGTGGAAACAACCCAAATGTCTGTCATCTGATGAAAAAATAAACAAAATGTGGAATAGCCATAATAGAATATTATTTGGCAATAAAAAATGAAGTACTGATGCACGCTACCAGATAAATAAACCTAAAAAATATTATGTGAATAAAGGAAGCCAGTTATACACAAAAAAACACATATATTGCGTGATTCCACATGTGAAATGCCCAGAACAGGCAATCTAAAGAGACAAAGTAGATTAGTGTTGCCTGGGCTGCAGTGGTGGGGGCGAGGAGTCACTGCTAATGGGTACAAAGTTTCTTTTGAGGTTTCTTTCTTTAAAACATGATAAGATGTTCTAAAATGAGATTGTGGTGATGCTTGCACAACTCAGTATACTAAAAACCATTTAATTGTACACATTAAATGGGTAAACTTTATAGTATGTTGATTATATTTCAATAAAGCTGTTAAAATTGGGGGAAATTGTGTTAGAATTAAGTAAATACAAATTTATTTGTTTAGTTTAAATAACTTCCTCCAAGCAAACAATAATAATAAAAAGTAATCGAAATACAATTCTTGGTCCTAAAATGTATGGACATTTTCGTCTCTGTGATTTTTGTGCTGTGACTCATGCCTGTAATCCCAGCACTTTGGGAGGCCGAGGCAAGTGGATCATGAGGTCAGGAGTTTGAGATCAGACTGACCAACACAGTGAAACCCCATCTCTACTAAAAATACAAAAATTAGCCAGATGTGGTGGCACACACCTGTAATCCCAGCTATTCGGGAGGCTGAGGCAGGAGAATTGCTTGAAACTGGAAGGCAGAGGTTGCAGTGAGCCGAGATTGTGCCACAGCACTCCTGCCTGGGTGAAAGAGCGAAACTCCATCTTAAAAAAAGAAGAAAATTATATATCCCCACTACCCTCCTCCAAGAGGAGATGGCTCTCTCTTTCACTTTACAGGGCCAGGCACAGCCCTTGAAATATTGAACCCAGAGGAGAAACCAAAGCCCCCAGATAGCCTAGGCCCTTTGTTCCTTCCACCTTAATTCCTCCCTGGAGCAGCCCCTGTTGGCAGAACTCACTATACCAAGTGGTCTCCTGTGGAGTTGTCTCCCTCTGACCGTTCAGTAAGCTCCTGGGGAGCAGGAGCTATGTCCATCTTGTTCACAGCCATTTCACAGTTCCCAACACATAGTAGGTGCTCAGGAAACCTGTTGGGCAGGACAGTTCTGGCCCCTCCAGCACTGGAGAGGAGTAGCTGCAGCACATCCAGCAGTATGTATTTTCCTTCTTGAGTTCCCAAGTTTGGCCAAATGCCTATGATCTCTCTGCCTATGCTGCTGTGCTAATAGGACTGCATCCCCCGGCCCCCTTGCTAGTTACCACGTCACAACCAGGGTCAGGGAAGAGCATGCTTGAAACATATATTAATAGCAAGACTAAGTTCAACACACCTTCTGTGGGGAGGGAACCTTTCTTTCCCAACCCCATTAAAAAAAAAAAAAAAAGACAAAAGAGATTCGTGGGGCTGGAGATTCAGTTTAAAATGCATCTGGGGTAGTGGAGCCCTTTAACAGAATAAGAGAAGGCACATACGGGACTTGGGTTTCTCATCAAAGCTGGGCTAAATAGAAAGCTCTTTCTGCCTGGGCATTGAAAAACTTGTCTGATTTGGAGATCCACCTGAAAATATCGAGTAGCAGAGACACCTGCTGATCTCAAAAGTGGTGTGACAGTCTCTTTCCAAACTGCATCCCATTAGGGGTTTCTGAAGTGCAACTTTGCCATCTCAATTGTATCCTTGCTCCCTCCACAAGACCAGCTGAAGGGGGTTTGCTGAAGGCAGCCCCATCTCCTCTGCAGCCTGCTCCTCAGCTCTGTGGTCCATGAGCAAGACTAACCCAGGGAGTGCCCCCACTGTAAATTCCGAGAGACTTCACCATCCCTGCCCCACCTTGTGCACCCAGGAAAGCCCAGTCAGCCTTTCCTCCTCAGGTTAACTGTTGTGAGGGGCTCTGCCCTCCCCACCAGCAGATTCCATGCCACAGATTTGCCAGACCCAAATTTGCATTTCTGAATCAAAATTTGAATTTAACTTGTATACTTTTTACCTGGGTAACTTTTTTAATAGTTAACATTCTTTTTTTTTTTTTTTTTTTTTTTTGAGATGGAGTCTCTCTGTCACCCAGGCTGGAGTGCGATGGCATGATCCCTGCTCACTACAACTTCCGCCTCCTGGGTTCAAATGATTCTCGTGCCTCAGCCTCCCGAGTAGCTGGGATTACAGGCATGTGCCTCTACCCCTGGCTAATTTTGTATTTTCAATAGAGTGAGATTCTACATTCCCACTGGAAATATCTGAGCCCCCAAATTTTTAGTTTCACCATGTTGGCCAGGCTGGTCTTGAACTCCTGACCTCAAGTGATCCCCCCACCTTGGCCTCACAAAGTGCTGGGATTACAGGTATGAACCACTGCCCCTGGCCAGTTAACATTCTTTAAGCAATATTTGAGCTATGCTAGGTGAGCCAGGACCTGCTCTGGGAGCTGCAGGTAAAGTGATAAACAAGAAAGACCACTCTGTCTCAGGGAGCTTACGGCCCAGCCCACCTCTTTCTTTCTAGTCTTCCTTCCTCCTCCTCTTCCTCCCTACCTCCGTAAAACAAATTATTTAGAATATTTTAGGCCAAACATAGGCAAGTCAGTAAATATTATTTTAGAACAAGATATAGTGAACCTTGTCACAAACTTTTGCTGGCCATAATGGAATATTTAGTTTTTTGTATTTTGCATTTTACATTCTTTTCCCCCTAGTATTAAGTTTTCAAAGTCTGGTCTGTATTTTACACTCTGGCACATCTCAGTTCATACCAGTCTGATTCAAATACTCAATAACCACGTTTAGCTGGTGGCTACTATACTGGACAGCAGAGATTTACAGGAATGGCATTTTAAAAGAAATACTTTGATTTAGAAGAAATACTTTCAAGTACTACATGGTATACAAATGCCATATAGTAGCTGAAAGTAATAAAACAGAACTATGACATGGAAAGAGCTCAAAGGCATACTGTTAAGTGAAAACAGCAGCAGAACAATATGCATAGTAGGAAACATGTTAAAATTATTTGGTAAAATGAAATGTATTTATAGTTTCATATGTGTGTATATTCACCAGTATATCTGTGAATACGTATGTGTGTAAATGAACAGAGTGAGTCCTGGAAGAACGCCCCTGGACTGGAAGCAGGGCAGGTGGCCAAAGAAGGATTTAATTATAGTATCTTAACTTTTTTTTTTGTAGACAGATTCTTTCTTTGTCACCCAGGCTGGAGTGCAGTGGTACAGTCTCAGCTCACTGCAATCGCTTGCCTCTTGGGTTCAAGCGATTCTCATGCCTCAGCCTCCCAAGTAGCTGGGATTACAGGCACACACCACCATGCCCAGCTAATATTTGTATTTTTAGTAGAGACAGGGTTTTGTCATGTTGGCCAGGCTGATCTTGAACTCCTGACATCAAGTGATCTGCCCGCCTTCGCCTCCCAAAGGAAGGACTGGGACTCACACCATGCCCAGCCATAATATTTTAACTTTTTAAATAAGAAGAAATGTATTCATATATAACTTGTATAATAAATGCTTTTAAAAAGTGAGCTCATTAGGTCTAGCCATCCTGGTAGTCTTTGGGTATCAATGGTTCTCATCCTGGGCAGTGCCTCAGAACCACCAGGGAAGCTTTTTTAAAGTATGCAGCCTGACACTGCACTCCAGCCTGGGCGACAGAGAGATCCCTTGTCTCTTAAAAATAAGTTTTGTTTTTTTTTGTTTTTTTTTAAATTGTGCTGCCTGAACTTTTCTCCAGATCAATTGACTCAAAATCTCTGGAGACTTCCATCTTAAGCTCTTCAGATGATTCCAAAGTGTGGCCAGGATTGAGAACCACATATGTGGAGAAAGGAATAGACTGTGTCCTTCAAACAATTACCAGTGGACTCCCAAAGAGAATTTGATAAGGATCCAATGGAAAGTCCTTTGAGGCATATTATCTGGTGAGAGTTTTCTGTTGCTGACTAAGGGAAGATCCATATTTTAAAGTTAAAATAGATCAAACGAGCTGAGGGATGGAGTTGACATCTTTTTGCAAAAATGGTGGTGTACCAGACAAGACTTTCTAATCCATTGCCATCCAACTTTATGACAAGTTTAGTCAAGAGAGCTTGTAAAAGTAGTGCTGGTCTTCTGGATAAACTCTAACAAAAAAACATGTAATGCCCCAAGACCCCAAATTGTGCTCCATAGAAAGTTGTCTAACAGGGAGTCCACAAAAGGATTCTAGACTTAAAAAGTTATTCACTTAGATTCTTGGGTTCATTGTTACCATTTGAAAGCATGAGATTAACGGTCCTTGGTATTTAGAAAGCAACACTTCAATTGAACTGAAAGGAAAAAAAAATCTTGTTCAAAAAAACAACAGCCCAGTTTCTCCTATTTCTATGTTCTGCTTGAATTCATGGCAATTGCAGTGTTAGTGCCATCAGAGGTGAAGCCAACATAATTTTATTTTACGCGATAAGCCCCATGAAGAATCAGGCGTATTTTATACTTGACCTAGGGTCAATATTGGTTCGGAATGCAGTTCTCTTACGTTTCTCCATCATTGACCTCTGTACTTAAAAATGAAACAAATCAGTGTTTGGCAAGACTTACAGCCATTATCTGTCCTTTCCTAAGCTTTGAAAATAACCAGAAATTGCCTGATTCAGTGAATGCTTCATTCATTTGTCCTGGAGTTTAAAGACCCACTCTCTTGTCACCATGGAAACAGATTCAGATTCTAAGGCAAAAGATTCAGTACCTCCCTCCTAATGATAATATACAGCATGAGCTCTGAAGAGAAAAATGGATCTGCCTTAGGTGTCATTGTTGAGCCGATGGTGTTCCCTGGCTCGATGAATCTCTTTCTCATTTGGTATTAGCTCCTGGGTTTACATTTGTTGTGCAGCAGTGCATGGTGAGGGGTTTTGAGCCTTTAATCCCCTGCCACTGAATTACATTTGTGTGAACAACACAAATGCCAGACTGGTTTTATACAGACCCTAAAGTTGCTGGAAATTTAATAACGGGTACTTATGTTTGCTCCCAGAAATTGAGAAATCTGATATTGGGATCTAACGCTGGCTGGGGCTGGAATAAACTAATTGAGACCTACAGGAGGCCCCATGATCTGAAGATGATCTATTCAGGAAAAGGCCACTTACAGTGAGTTGGCTTGGAATGGGACCCAGCATTTCATAGTAAATACTAGGGATCAGGGTAGAGGATGACTTAATTGGAATTTCATTTTGAAAAATAAAAAATTTTAAACATAAAGTTATTTGATCTTACATGTTCAAACTTTTAGGTTATCATATCAAGAAGGTTGAAAATATAGGCTAAATCAAGTATGAAACAAGTATTAATTTTTTTGTTGTAAATTTTCCAGCAAAATTCAGTAACTAATAGGTGCCTTCCAGCCCATGGGACTTTTACCACCTATGAATAGACCCTTTTTCAATCATTGAAACCACTTCCTCTTCACCACATAGATTACTGCATCAGCCTCCCTTTTTCATGTTAGTTTCTACTTCCTAGAATAAATCCCCTACTCTAGCTTGGTGACTCTCCTTTATGTCCCTTCCCTGCCCCATATGTGATCATTTTTTTGGGTTCTGTCCCTGTAAGTGTTCTCCAAATACCCTCCTTGCTCTCAATCCTCATTCCTCATCTACATTAGCTGTTCCATCCCTGTTAAGACGATGCAGACGCTACTTTCTTTCTCCCCAGACTTTCCATAGCACTGAGCTGTTCTGCTTAAACATGATCATACACTACTTCCTAACTTTATTTAAATCACAGATCATTATATGCCTTGCCGACTCATATAATTTCCATGAGAGAAGGTCTGGCATATCTTCAGGCCTCTAGTACAAAGGCATTCATGCTACCCATCTGAGTATCCCGTTGTTAAGATGTGTGAAAATGATTCCTGAGTTTTCTTAATCCATATTGTGAACCTATCATTTTCCTTTCAGGCTTTGACACTTCAAAGAAAGTCAGTGGTAGATTGTTTGGGCTTTATCCCCAAAAAGGGAGAAAGTGAAGTGAAGCAAAAGAGGAGAGATTTCCTAAGACCATTTTTAATACCTTATTTGACTGGTAGAAACTAGACGGCCAGGAAAAGAGGAAATGGAATTTTTGTGTGTTGATGTAGTAATTAGTCAGCTGAAGGAAAGCGTCATCAATTTCTAGCTTCCTAGGTTTTGCACTAACTAACAAAATTTACCCTCTTAGCCATTTTTAAGTGTATAATTCAGTGGCATCAAGTGCATTTACAGTGTTGTCCAACCATCACTACTGTCCATTTCCAGAAATTTTTTTGTCATTCTGAGGAGCAACTCATTAAATCCATTAAATAAGAACTCTCCATTCCCCTCATATAATATTTGCCCTTTTGCGTCTGGCTTATTTCATTTAGCAAATATTTTCAAGATTCATCCATACTGTAGCATCTGTGAGCATTTCCTTCCTTTTTAAGGCTGGATAAAATTCTATTGTATGTATATACCACATCGTGCTTATCTAGTCATCTGTTAATGGATAAAAACAATGAAACTATGAAACCCTGACATTACTTGCATGGCCTTTTATAGTGGCTTTTCTGATTCTCACTCTTCTTCTTTTTAAAAATATTTCTTATCCTTTATTTGGCCTCTAAAGACGGATTTGTTCATTTGAGGGAACAAATTAGTTTGACTGGTTTGGGAAGGTATTTTGACCCACAGAATGGGATGGATAAAACCAGGCATGATAGATAAACTTAGCCACACCCCATCCTTATTTCCTGGCTCAGCCTTGTAGGGGTCTGTAGAGGTCTAGAGGGGACAATTTAATGTATTTTAATAGGTACCTGGTGACACCTTAATTGTGAAGCCTGATTCAATTCCTATATAAAAGCCTTTTAAAAAATTCTGACCTAAGTTAGTGTTTGTAGTGAAAACACTGGGACTGTTCAAACATTTGAGAATTGTGATTATGGCCAAGAGACTTGTCTGAAGAGGACGGTCTTATGTGGTCTACATTTCCATTAGCTAGATGTCAGCTAGAAAAGTGAAGCTTAGGAAGTCAGGAGGAATGGGTCTATTCTTTTCAAAAAAGTTAAGGAGACTTTTGTTTGGGTGAAGACATAAAGGACTCTATTTTTTCCACCATTCCCTTAACTTGGAGGAAATAGAAAATTAGTAACTCCTCATTTAAGGCATAAGGTGAGGCATTAGGCATTGTCTTTCCGCAAAGTTCTGTGCTTTGGCTACTCAAGATAGAAAGGAAGCTAGCTGAATCCATTGTTGAAGTAGCTGTTGGAACCAGGGTAAGGTGATATTACCTTGAATAAAATTGGTGAGGAAAGTTAAAACATCCTCCCTTTAAGGCAGGGGAGGAGGCTAGGCACAGTGTCTCACACCTGTAATCCCAGCATTTTGGGAGGCCAAGGCAGGCGAACTGCCTGAGCTCAGGAGTTCAAGATCAGCCTGGGCAACATGGAAAAACCCCATCTCTACAAAAAAACAAACAAAAACCACCATAATTAGTCAGGCGTAGTATTGTGCACCTGTGGTCCCAGCTACTTGGGAGGCTGAGGTGGGAGGATCACTTGAGCCTGGGAGGCAGAGGCTGCAGTGAGCTGAGATCGTGCCACTGCACTCCAGCCTTGGTGACAGACTAAGACCCCACCTCAAAAAAAAAAAAAAAAAAAAAAAAAGACTGGGGAGGAAAAAAAATTAAACCATTAAGTAATTAATTTTGTCTAAGTAGCTTATTTCTGCTTTAACTTATATACTTTTCTTAAATATAGTGTGGCTTATTGTTACTTATATTCATAGAGTTTTTAAAAAATGAAAGTGTGGAAAATTTATAGCACTTTCCCAGTAATTCTCAAACCTGAATAATTGAATAACCATGGAAATTTCTAGGGGCAAGCCCTGGCATCACATAGTTTTTTCAAAGCTCTCTAAGTAATTCTCATGGGTAGCCACGGGTGAGGATTACATACCTAATGTTTTGAGAATCAACTTCTGGTCTAAAGCCAACGGTGTATGTCGCATAACAAGAGTATACTCACCATCACCTAGTTGAAGTATTTTGTATCTGTAGGTTTAGCTCAACAGTTTAAAAGCTGAGCTTGAAAATGTAAACCTATTAAACCATGACTGTGCCCCCAAAGAAAGGGGATGGAAGGACCATTTGTTTATGTGGCACTGTTCATTAGGTAAATTAGGAAAGGGGAATACACATGTATCAGGTTGTTTCTTAAATGGTGCTTTCTTTGTGAATGAGAAATGGCCAAGGAAATTGTTTTTGTTGGACTAACCACGTCTTTCACTTTACCAAGCTCAGATCTAAAGAACATCTTCCCTTAATGCCAGCTTGCACATATTTGCACACACACGCTTGACATCACTCTGTGACATGCACTTTCTTTTCTGCATGCCCTGTGGTAAGCTGTGCCCTTCTCCTGGAGCATGCCCTCTTCATCTCCTCCATCAAAGTTTCAGGATGTAGACACCCTGGCCCTTCTTCCCTATGTCCTCTGGCCCAGAAGGGATGCCCCGTCCTTTGTCTTCAGCTCCCCCAGTCCTTTATCTCACTTGCACCTTTATTGTCTGAGCTTCCCCATGTTTGGCAAGCACAGTGAGCTACTTTCCAGCCAGAGCCCTCCCAGGAGCTGTGCTGGTTGTCAAAGGTGGAGCTTGGGACCAAGCTCCAAGGAGATGCCTCTGGGAAGTTGGACTCCATTCTGAGCAGTTGGACTTTGAACAGTTAATTGATGGGAATCAAGAAGCAAGAGGCATTTCTTAACAGTAATAAGAAATTTGTGGTGCCACAGGTAAGAATCCAGAGAAAAGATAGGTCCTCTGGTTTATGTCAAAGTGGTGAGAGCAACAGGCTTTAAATCAGCCTCAAAGGGAAGAGGAAAAACAAAGCCAGCCAACAATGGAGAAGACCCAAATATTTAGCCCCATCCTGCTTAGGTTCTCAGGGTGAGGTTTTTTTGTTCTTTTACCTTTTTTCAGTAATGGTACTTGCTAGGGGAGATACAACTCCGAATCAGGTGTTTTGAAATTGCTTCTTTAGAATACAGAAGTAAACAAAAGTAGTAGCAGTCTTTCTTGGAAAATCATTACTGTCTGTCATACTTTTTCAGAGGCTTCTTCCGACTTTATACAGAAGGCAGGCCCCAGACTCTACCCCACCCTAGCCTTTTATGGGAAGAATGGCAACAGTGACAGCTGGGTCCAAGGTGTCTTCATCATACCTAATGGAGAACCTAATCTGGTTTCTACCATTCCCTAGATACATTTTCTAGAAGTGATTTTGCTGTCATTGTGGTTAGATGTACGATCTGGGAGCCCCATAAATCTCCCTCCTTTGGAAGTCTGGCTTTGCTGTGTCATATGGGATGTCTGAGCAGCTGGGTACACAGATCTAAGACTACTACTTAAACTTTGAAATGCTTTAAAAGAGTGATTTTAAAAAATGTATCTGTATTCTCTTATTATGAAAAATCTTCAAAATAAAGGTTTGAAGCAATAGTACAATGAACTCCCCTTCTCTGCCATCTAAACTTAGTAACTGTCAATGTTTTGCCATATTTGCTTATCTATCTATCTAGCTAGCTAGCTATCTAATCTATCTGTTCTGTTTTGCTGGACAATGTGAAAGTGCAGACTTCATGGCAAGGCACCTCCAAATGCTTCTTTGTTAAGAACCTTTCTACATGAGCAAAATACATTGTCACACCTAAGAATATTAATAACATTTCCATTATATATTATCTGATCTATATTTAAAGATCCTCTATTGTCTTAAGAGTTATTTTTTTAAATATGTTTATGTTTCCCAACTGAATCCCCAGAAAGCTGGGAGACTGAGACAGATTTCAGAGGACAGGGTCCCATTTGTAAAAATGGGGCTGGGGTCCTTCCAGGGTTGTGGTTCTAAATGGCTATGAGGCCTGAGGAAAGCCATTTAGCCATTCTGAATTTGTTGGCAAAATGAAAGGGTTGGGTAAGATAATCCCTAAGGGCTGCTCAGATTCCCTCTTCAAAAATATGATCATAAAAAGCTAATATAAAAACATTACGCAGATGATCCCGTTTTTTGAGAAAGTGTCTTTTTCCTCTTCACTCTTGATTAGGGATTGTCTAGTCATGAATGCTAAAGGTTACTTAATCTTCTATGGTGTCATTTGCTCCCATGAAGTAATCATCTATTAACCACTGCACTCCTTGTTCCACCGGAGCAGAACAGCTTTACACTTAGCTTTCTTCCTTGTACCATTTATCCAGACCCTCTCTTGTTTTTTTCTATCATATTTGTGTTAGTTATTGAAAAGATAGTTCCATCCTCTGCCAGTAAGTTTCCCAAGCGTGGGCCATTCATATCCCCAGCTAACCAATATGTTGTTCTTAATGAAATATTGTTCAAGTAATTAGAATGAGAGTGCACAGCAAAATGTCTGTACTTGCCCTGGAACGTAAAAATACTGGAAAAAGCAAGGTGGTCTTCACTGATTTCACTGCGTTCTGGTTACTTTCCCACTGGACCATAATTACTCATGGGAATAATAAATTTGGGAGATGTGTCTGGCTCTGGCAATTTACCATAGCCTCACGGAGTCAGCTGCTTCTCTATCCTAATCTTTTTCTTTCCATTTTTGTCTCTTGTCCCTTTCTCTTTCTCCCATTCTTGCTTCTTTCTCATTCACTTATTCATTCATTCATTTATTCTGTATATGCATGCAGTGCATGCCTCCTTGGTGTCAGCCCAGGGCAAGGCTGCTGTGGAGGGGCACCCCAAGACCCCCGGGTTTGTTCTTATTTTGGCGATAGCTCACTTCAAAATGAAGGGCTGCAAGAGGGTCATTGCCCGGATGAGAGTGATTTCTTCTTAACAATGGTAACCCATGCTGTGTGGGATGGAAAAACGTCTTTTATTGTATAAATGTGTTTCCTGTTTGTACTGATTCTTGTAACTTCTAAATGCAAAATTATTAGTATCTTTAAAGTGCTGGAGACTCTCAAGTTTTCCCCAAAAAGAAAGTGCATCCTTCCCAAACAGCTGAAGTTGTACCTGCCAAAGATACATTCTTAACTGTACCTTAACTCTAACCCTATGCTGGGTTACCATGATTAAGAAGAAAAGGGGCCGTGGGATGTGTGCGTGTCTTGGGGTGGCGGGGGTGGGTAGGGCACATTAGTCAGTGGCACAAGGCAATTTCCAAGCAAGCTTCTGATTTGGTAAACCTGGGGTTGGTTAGGAGTGAGAGAGGAGGGGGCGAGCTCTGAGCACACAGTTGTGAGTGGCCTGGGCTGTGAGGAAGAGGAAGGCTGGGTTCTGGGACTTGCTAACTCACACATGGAGATGTATTGTGATGCCCTGGTGGTGGCCTGGAATGATTCAGCTTTATAATGAATGCATTTTATTCCTTTCTAAAACATTTGATCCAGTAAGTTAAAACTCAAAAATAAAGCCTTTTCCAGGTGCAGTGCTCAGGAATGGATTGCTTTCATCAGTATTATCTGTTGTGGCCCCCTTTTTCCCTCATGATCCCTGCCCCCACCCCATTAGCATCTACCTCCATATATCTACCATGATGTGTTTGAATCCACACTCCATATCTTTCATAGATATGCAACTGCAAAACAATGCATTTTATGTGTGCTTTATTTATTTTTATTTTTATTTTTATTTTTTGAAATGGAGTCTCGCTGTGTCGCCCAGACTGTAGTGCAATGGAGGGATCTTGGCTCGCTGCAACCTCCGCCTCCTGAGTTCAAGCAATTCTCCCGTCTCAGCCTCCCAAGTAGCTGGGACTACAGGCACCCACCATCGTGCCCGGCTAATTTTTGTATTTTTGTAGAGATGGGGTTTCACCACGTTGGCCAAGCTGGTCTTGAACTCCTGACCTCAGGTGATCTGCCCGCCTTGGCCTCCCAAACTGCTGAGATTACAGGCATGAGCCACTATGCCCGGCCTTATGTGTGCTTTAAAATGAATGTTTAAGTAAATGGTTTTATGAGACTTATTAGGCAACCTATATTCAGGTATTTATTTTTTCACTCAGCACTGCTTTCTAAGATCCATATATGCCGTTATGCTATAGATTCAGTATACTCCTTTTCATTGCTGTAAAATATTTCCTACAACAAATACACATTTTCTTCAGGCATTTGGGCAATACCCAGTTATTCACGGTTACTAATGGTGCAGTGGACATTGTTGTGCATGTTACCTTGTGGACGTGAGGCCATGCCACTTTTTTCTCCAACTCTTTAGTTTTGAAATTTTTTAAACCTGCAGGAAAGTTGAAAGAACACAGCAATCATCTGCTTGCCTTTTACCTAAATTATCCAAGAATGTATTCTTGCCATATATGCTTTTTCTCTAGATAGACACACACTCAGTCATATATGTGGGGATTTTTTTTCTTTTTTTGAGATTGGGTCTCACTCTGTCACCCAGGTTAGAGTGCAGTGGTGCAGTCTCAGTTCATTGCAACTTAGGCCTCCCAGGCTCAAGCGTTACTCCCACCTTAGCCTCATGAGTAGCTGGCAACGGCCCATGCCACCATGCCCAGCTAATTTTTTGTACTTTTGGTAGAGACCGAGTTTCATCATGTTGGTCAGGCTGGTTTTGAAGTCTTGAGCTCAAATGATCCACCCACCTCAGCCTCCCAAAGTGCTGGGATTACAGGCATGAGTCACTGTATCCAGCCATGTGTGTTTATTTTTTACTGAAACTTTTAAAGTTTTAGACTTTACTCCCTAAGTATTCCATCACTGATTCCCTGATAATAATCATTCTCTTATGTAACCACAATAAAATTATCATGCCTAATAAAACCACAATAATTCCGTAGTATCATCTAATAACCAATCTAAAATGTGCATATTTTCATGTTTAAAAAATTACTGCCAAATTCTCTTCAAAGCATCTGCACTAACTTATTGTTCCCAACAGCAATGCATGAAACTTTCTGTTTCCCCACACATCCACCAACATTTTGTTATCTGACTTTAATTTTTGCTAGTCAGATGGAGGAAAAGTATCACTTTTACATTTGCATTTAAAAAAAGAAAAGTCAGCCACAAAAACATGCAATTCTGGTACAGGATTTTATCTTTTAATTGTCAAAGTAGAAATGAGATCCCCATTTGGCTTCCAGCACAGGGTAATAAACTCCATGTCTGTGAGCAATTTGGAGCAGACAGGAGATGTTTTTCTGAAGATTTAGAAAGGAATTACAGTGCAGTTCAGTTCTTCATTTTTATAAACATAGACCTTTGTCAGAGAATGTTTTGACACAGTTAGCTTGGGGATCTAAAATTGTTTGGATGAAGTATTAATAGTATTTTTAAATTTATATAAAGTGGATGACTTTAGTATCAAAATAGCCAACAGAATATGAATCCCTCACGTTAAAAATAGAGAGGAAACAGAACAGACAGCATCCCTGGCTGCTCTTGCTAACAGTCAAACTGATACTAAAACTTTAAAAAAATTTTTAACAAAAATTCTTAGGTTTGAACTTTGACAAATAGGCATGACATGCTCATAACCAAGAGGGGATAGAATTGTGTTTACTTTCTTGTGCATAAATAGTAAAACACTGTTCGCCTACCACCCAGTGATTACCACCATTAAGTTTTGGTGACTATAATTCCAACTTACAAATATGTGTGTATGTGTGTGCCAGCATAAAAATAATCCAAATCATCTTCACCTGAAAGTAACAGAGACACTTTTAAGGCTTGCTGTGGGCTGAGCACTGGCTGAGTGCTTGCAGTATTACCATTCCCATTTCCCAGATGAGGCCAATCGAGAGCCTGTTCACGGTGAGGCAGCAGGTAAGTGGCAGACTTGGAATTTGAGCACAGGCAGCCCCTCTTAACCTTTATTATACTCCCTCCTGGCCAGGTAGGTTTTATTCATTACTTTCTCATGTACTGTAGACAGCATTTCATGTCAGTAAATATTCATGTGCATTGATTTTCTCAGCCATATATTTCCATTGTGGAGAGTCAACATAACTAATCGGTCTCCTATCACTATGCATTTATTTTTTTTCTCATTTTTGTTACTGTGTATCACACTGTGATTACTTTGCCATTACATAGGTATTTGGCTGCTTGTCCAATGATTTCTTTAGATTATATATCCTAGAATTGGAATTTTTGGATGGCATAACATCCCACTTCGAATGATGGTGATGCAAGCTGTCATATTATCTTTCATCTTGCTGTGCACACGAATAAATGGGAATGGGTGTTTGTTTTCTCATATGCCCATTAACACTGGATTTTTTTTGTCAATTTGCCCCTCTTGCAAACAAAATATGATATGGCATGATTTTCATTTGCACTCCATGATAATGAGGCCAAATAGTTTTCATATGCTTACTTGTATTCTCTTCTGGTGAGTTGCCTTTATGTACTTTCCCTGTTTTGTTTTTTTTTTTTTTTTCTATTGATGCTGTTTTAAAAAAACTGATCATTGAAGTTTTTTTGCATATAAATCATTGACTCAGCTGGGATTGATTTTGATATGCCATATAGGTCTGATCTTGCTTCCATGTGGTTAAGATCTAGTCCCAGCACTACTTTGAGATGCCATTTATGAAGATGGTAGGTGTAGTGCCTGGCACATGTGGTTTCTCTATAAACATTCCTTCCCTTACTCTCTCCCTGCCTCTTGCATCGTCTTAGGGAGAGGCACTAAGGAAGGAGCCTGGGTATATCCAAGAGCTGGGCTGGGGGGGTGGAAAAGAACAAGGCTAATTATTGAGATTTCACCCTTCCATTGAATGATCAATATTTACGAAGCTCCTCTGAGAGACATATGAGAATAGTTAGCTTCCATAAGGCTAGTTTGGGACTTTGATGTGCCTTTTTTCCTGGGATGTGTTTTTCCAGCAGGTCACGTCATCATTAGGTAAATGGAGTGGCCCTCATTCATATTGTCATGATGATGCAGCAGATGCAGTTTTCAGAAAACCCACATTGAGTTATGTTCACTTTTCTCCTGGCAGCCTGCAGTACAGTGTTCCATTGGTTTCTGCTGCTTAACGGGGGTGGAAAATAAGTTAGAATCTGATAGTTATGGGCATTTCAATTGTGATGCTTAATAGCACTAATTGTATTTGGCTACAAGAACCCAAAAATGCTTGGGCATTAAAAAGAAACTAAGGTAAAATAAAAATGATATTAAAATTTATTCTTGTTTCTCTGATGTCGTGAAGGCTACAACGGTAGGTCCTTCTGAAAGAGGTTGCCCCTGCTCCCTTGCTGAGTGAATTGGTCTTTTGTAACATTTGTTTCCTTTATTAAGTCAGAGTAATCATTCTTGGTAAGGTGATCTTGAAATTTTTAAAAGAGCAGAATGCAATTGTTATAAATAATATATCATAATAAAAATGAGAATCAAATTCACCAGTCGGTGTAACTTGGGACATATCACAGAATGTAGGACCAAGAAAAGTTTCAGTTTTCAATTCTGTTAGGAAAGCTCATCAGCAAATCCATTCTTTCCAGAAACCAAAGCTATAAAAACCCAAAAAATGCTCAGAGCATTTTATCTCTCATTATTTTTATTTCCAAATCATTTTCTCAGATTTGTTCATCTCTCAGCCTCTCAAAGCCTCCACTGTCCTTCATGTTTCACCACCAACTCCCCTACCAAATGAAAAACCAAACAAATAATCCCCCAGAATCTGGATATTATAGATTCAATTTTATTTTAGAACTTTTGGGAATAATTGATTGTGTTGAATTAATTTCTTTCTTTCTTTCTTTTTTTTTTTTGAGATAGAGTTTCGCTCCTGTTGCAATGGCTTGATCTTGGCTCACTGCAACCTCTGCCTCCTGGGTTCAAGTGATTCTCCTGCCTCAGCCTCCCAAATAGCTGGGATTACAGGTGCCCACCACCACACCTGGCTAATTTTTGTATTTTTAGTAGAGATGGGATTTCACCACGTTGGCCAGGCTGGTCTTGAACTCCTGACCTCAGGTGATCTGCCTGCCTCAGCCTCCCGAAGTGCTGGGATTACAGGCATGAGCTACCGCGCCCGGCCGAATTTCTTTATATTAAGGCTGTATTTGCAAATACTGGCCTTCTAAAATCACTGAAGATGATTTCTACCAAATTAGCCATGAAGAATGAAAAGGAGTATTTTTTTTAAAAAGCAAAGAGCATGGTCCTCTTTTTCTTATTGTTTCTTGTTGCCCAAAGATTCTGCTCAGATCCAGTAGGAGAATAATCCTTCCTATTTTTCACTATATTTCTTCCTAGGGGCTGGAACTGACCAGACCTTAGGAGCAGGGAAGGGTCCCATGAAAGAGGGCTTCAGCTTCAGTCTGGAGGCAGCTTCAGAACTTGATGACCTAGTGATTTGGGGTCACTTGAAGGGTGGGTGGGTGAGTGTCTGCGCATGTAGATGATGAGGTCCTGCTTTTTCTAGTCCCTTGACTAGTTTTGTGCCTGCCGCAAGGTATACTTTATGGTGGCCAAGGGGCAGGCTGGCATGGATGAGGATGAGTTTATGCCAGTGGTTGACCACATAAAGGAAGTCTAAAGACCCTGCTTATCTGCAGGACAGAGTTTGAGTTGTCAGCATTAGTAGATGAGTAGAAATTGCAGATTCAAAATTTGAAAAAGGATGAGGAGGGAGAGGAGGAAAAGAACAGCTAAAGAATGTATAATATATCAAACTGTGTCAAAGCGTGCTAGCCAAAGATGCTTGATTTGCATTACTTGTTGATTTGCAGGCACATACATTCTGTATAAAATATAATGAATATTTTCAGCTAATCTGCCAAAAAGGTTGAAAATTTTCCCTTTAAACCTATGATGGAAAACAATTCAGCAATGTATGTTTTGAGGGCAGGGGTAGGGGAAGACCAAGCAGACTGCCTGAAGATATTCCTCATCAGGAAAATCAGAGCTGAATTTTCATTTCCATACTGAATTTAAAACAGGAACTGGGCCCGCAATAGCATAACCAGTAAGGAAAAAATCTGACATCTGATCTTGAGACCTAGCATAGCTAAATTTCCAGTGTGTGAGAGTGAATATGAAGGTGACCATTTTAATTTGCACACTAATTTTGTTAGTGTGACTAATTTTGTTGCCCCTGTGGACAACCTGACCTTTACAAAGCCTTGTCAAACCCATCTCATTTCCATCTCCCATTTGATTCTCTTTGAACTTCCATGTGTAAACAATGGTTGGATTATAGAATAGATAAAGTGAGATTTAATGGCTGCTTTGAAGATAGTTTAAATGTACTTTTAATTAGTATTGTTGAATTGATTTCATGCTGTAGCTCCTAACTTGTGTGTATTTTATGATAATGCATGTGTTTTGAACCTAGATGTGCACTGCGATGGTATTTCAGGGTGGATATTGATGTGGATATGTATGTGACCACGTGACATTACTCCCAGTTGTCCTGGGTATTATATCTGCTCCAGAAACTCTGGCTGACTCAGAGGAATCTTAGCACCTTTAGCTAATAATATGTACCAATTCTACATGCTTGCAAAGTTTCTTTCACTTCTTAAAAACCCTGGGTGAAGATGAAGGCTTTCTCTGTATTTAGTCTACTATTCTTTTATCAAACAACTCGAAGTGAGATCTTTCTTTACCGAGTAGATCTATACCAAAATATACTGAGGCCGAAAGAGCATATCCTGGATAAAAGTTGGAAATGAGACAATATTGCCATTGATAGTTTACTGCTTCAACCCCTGAGTGCATGTTGAGCCAGGGAGACACCGTACATTTGCAGGGCACAGACAGGATTACCAATGGAAACCCCTGGCTGGTGTTCCTTTCTCTCTACCCCCTCCCACCCACAGTGCAAAAGACTTTACATGCACCCTAGCTAGCACATCCAGGCTTTGTCAACACCCCCTTGCAAATATCTGTTCCCTGGCTACCTTCAGATTTAGTGACATGTACACCAGTGGCATGTTCACCCCCAAGACGATGGACTGGGGAGGGCCCATGCAAGCCCTAGAAGTGGGTTTGGGGTCATTTGGGTGGAGAAAATTCCAGAGTCCCAAGTGCTTGGAATGAGGATGTGAAGCTGGGGAGAGGACATGGGCTACAAATAGGCATGGTCCCTTGGGCCTGTGTCCTCATTGCTCCCTTGGGTGGGGAGAAGATGAAAGAGGGCCGAAATGAGGTCCTCCAAAGTTGGGGCTCTTTTCCCCAACTCTAAGGGTGGCACCAAGAGCCCCAGAATAGGAGAGCCATTGTAGGATATTGTCTCACTGGGCCTTTCATTTTCTGCCAGCAAGCATTTGAATGTCTGTTCTGTGCAGATTGTCAGGCTAGGTGTTGTGGGAGGATACAAAATACAGAGCTATTTTTAATCTAGTTGTGGGGGAGACCAAAGCTGGACTGAGAAACGTTTCAAAACAACTGAATAATGAGGGAAAATGGCTGGCCCTTCAGTGACAAGTGAGGGAATTTTGGGTGAAATGGAGTCAAGTGATAGTTCTAGCTTGAAAAGGAGGGCTGGTTTCAGGGCCACAAGGTGTTAGAATTCACAGAGTTCATGGGTGGCAAACTTAAGCTTTCAGAGCTCCAACAGGTACCGTAACTGTGCGAATGGATCTGGTATCAGACCACAGGGATGAGGGATAGCACGTGGGAGGGCTTGTGTTGAACTAGAGACTACATGTCCTATTGAAAGACTTTCTTGGCCAGACAAGGTGGCTCACGCCTGTAATCCCAGCACTTTGGGAGGCTGAGGTGGGTGGATCATAAAGTTGGGAGATCAAGACCATCTTGGCCAACATGGTGAAACCCCTTCTCTACTAAAAATACAAAAATTAGCTGGGTGTGGTGGCACGTGCCGGTAATCCCAGCTACTCGGGAGGCTGAGGCAATCGCTTGAACCCAGGAGATGGAGGTTGCAGTGGGCCCAGATCGTGCCATTGTGCTCCAGCCTGGCAACAGAGCAAGACTCTGTCTCAGAAGAAAAAAATAAAGAAAGACTTCCTCATTAGATAGTAAAGAGTTGAACCATGTACTTACCATATTAAATGGGAAGGGATCTCTGGTTCTACACTTCTGGGTGGTTGAGGAAGAAGTTAAAGTGATGCTGCCACATTGGTGCAGAAGCTTAATAATATGATTGTTTATGCACATTTACTCCTAATCAAACGACTTGAGTTAAAGAAGTTGCTGCATGTAGAAAATAACGTGAGGGGAAAAGTTGTAAAGAAGAAACTCTTTAACATACTGCTTAACGCTGGATGGCAGGTAAGACAAATGAGAACAATGAAGAGACCCTTTCCCTTTCATGTTAAAGGCTAAAAAAATTTGCTGTATTTGGAAAATGTGCATGAATCCCTATTATTCTTTTCATTTCTGTAAAAGTCCTCCTAGAGGAACTTTATTATGTCTGATTTCAGAGTGTTGACCCTGTGATCACTGCTCCCAAACAGGCCCTGTGCTGGGTTGAATCGTGTGCCCCCGCTCCAATTCGTGATGAATTTGGAACCTGTGAATGTGACCTTATTTGGAAATAGGGTCTCTGTAGATGTAATCAAGTCAAGCTGTGGTCATAGTGGATTTGAGTAGGCCCTGAATTAATTGTGACTGGTGTCTTTAAGAAGACTGAAAATTGGACACAGACACACAAGAGGAAAGAGGACCACGTGAAGGCAAAGACACAGGTTGGAGTTACACTGCCACAAGCAAAGAACATCAAGCATTGCCCACAACCACCAAGAGCTGGGAGGGGAGCATGGAGCAGAGTCCCTCTCAGCGGCTCCGTGAGAGGGTGTGTTTCCCTGGTTTTAAGCCAGCCAGTATGAGGTACTTTGTTACAGCAGCCTAAGAAACTGATGCAGGCAACTTTTCCAACTTTCTCCTTGTTAATAGAAATGCCACTAAGTTCACCAGTGTCTCAAAGATTATGATTTCCATCTCCGACCTTGTCTTCCAAATGCATTGAGTTTTCCAAACCATTGCATTTGCTTCTTCCTCTCCATTTCCACAGGTATCACCCTTATCACTTATCATAATAATTAATGTTTGAATACTGCTTTCTACAATTAATGTGATTTTCATTCTCACAACAAATGATGATGTGTTTTACTCATTTATATTATATTCATTTACTTGATTTATTATACTTATTTATTTATTAATTATACTCATTTACTTTATGAAGAAACTGAGGGTCAAAGGGTTTAAGTAATTTGTTTAAGGTCATCCAGTTAACTAGTATGCTAGAAATCTGGCATTCCAGCAAGGATAGGCTCTTTAGTTCCAAGAAAAAAAAAAAATAAATCCAAAAGGGACTGCCTTGTTGTAAGTATTGTGCCATCCTGCCTTTTCCATCATTCCAATGAAAAAACCACAGGACACATCTGTATCACTGGGGTAAAATGAAAGGAAGCTGCAGATTGTTCTCTTTTGCTTCCTTACATCTTGGAGGAATAGCTTTCGTTATTATGACAGCAAAGGCAACCCACTAATTGATAGAACAAAAATAGAGCTCATTTTACCTCTTTTTTTTCTTACAACAACAGAATTCCTTTTTATATGTTTAATTACAGCCTTCGAAGATACATCAAATAGGATTTTGGTGGAAAGATATTTTTCCCATAAGTAGGTCACTGGAGAGATAATTAACACAGATAATAGCTATCTCATCTACAGATTGCATTTTAGTTGAAATGACCTTTTTCACTTATGTTTCCCCACTGTCTGAAATGAAGCAGACAGTTGGGTTATGTTGTTCGCTGGTTTTATAGCAAGGGCAAAAAGTACATCCTCCCAATATAAGAAATACATCTAACTCCCACAATTTTCTTACTGAAAATCTGAGTTATTTTTTAAGATAGAGGTTGGATGAAAAGGAAAAGCTGGTTGCTTATGGATTTTCTTGTAAAGCCTCCCCCACCCCCAATAAGACAGAGTTATATGTAGGATGACCATATACATTATTGTCTGGACCAGGATACTTTGGAGAATGCAAAGGATGCTATCAATAATTACCTCAGGACAGTGGTTATAAACCGAGGCTTCCCTGGGCAACCAGAAGATATGGTCATCCTGGCTATTTTAACCCATCCTGGAGAGAGGAATCCAACCTGTTTTTGAATACATCTCCTCACAAATAGAGAGACATCTTGATGAGTGGGACTGGAGGTGATTACTAGTCATGAATCATTAGGTTGCCCCTTGGAAATTAAATGTAGATGTTTAAGGAACTTTTTTTGGCTACCAGTAAGAGATACATTGAAAAATTCTTACCCAAATGTTTTGGTCTTATTCATGGAGAGTTTGGGGCTCAAAGGGCTTTTGGCCTAGAGGCAAGAAATCTGGGGAATTGACCTTTCCAACAGGAGTGTAAACTCAAGCCTAGATAGTGCCCAGCTAGGCGATCAATGGATGCTTACTAAACAATGATTGGAATGACTCTAAGCACATCCTGATTCACAGCTGTATGCCAGAAAAGAAATTTCTCTGAGAGAGAGATGTCATAATGAAGACCTCTTGACGAGAACTCAAAAAGTTGAGTAGGCACAAACTTATTTGTTGATTTGGACACTGAGAGGAGATTTACAAGGGGAGGGTATATTTCATTTATATTGGGAGAGGCCACTCTGAATTAAATGCTAAGAAAAAGCCCAAGGCTATATGGTGATTAGATAAGGAGTGCGGATTAGATAATTCTTTTTTTTTTTTTTTTTTGAGATGGAGCTCGCTCTGTCACCCAGGCTGGAGTGCAGTGGCATGATCTCGGCTCACTGCAACCTCCGCCTCCCTGGTTCAAGCGATTCTCCTGCCTCAGCCTCCCGTATAGCTGGGATTACAGGCACCCGCCACCATGCCCAGCTATTTTTTGTATATTTAGTAGGGACAGGGTTTCACTGTGTTGGCCAGGCTGGTCTCGAACTCCTGACCTCAGGTGATCCACCTGCCTCGGCCTCCTGAAGTGTGTATTAGATAATTCTTAAATTATTCAGACATTTCTTGAGCATTTACTCTCACAGCCGGTGTTGTCAGGTGCTGGGATTCAAAACGGAGAAGATAGTTGCTGATTGCAGGGAACTCATAGACTAATGAGAAGACATATAAAGATCATGGCAAATGCAACAATAATGGTATGTAAAGATATAGTAGTAACAAGGAGAAGAGAATGAGACTTTCTTCTTGGAAACTTAGGAGAATTTATGGGAAAAGTAATGCGGAACAGTGTGAGGATGAGTTGGACACTCTGACCAGGGAATCAGCAGGTCTACAGGGATAGATAAAGGAAGGTGAAAATGGTAAGGCCTGTTTTAAGTGGTTGATGTTATGTTTCCAATATCCTGCTGTTATTTTGATGACGCATTCATAAACTGGACCTTTCAAGGGCAAATTTGCATATTTTCTTTCACAGTGGTAGGCTAAAAAATACTGTATACCTATTTGTATATATATTTCCATCTGAATAAAACTAATTTCATATTCTGACAGAATTCTGAGAAGGACTTCAAGAGAATGATTTCTTAGCTTTCCAAGGTGAATGGTAGTGCATTATATTTTTAAAGACGTACAGTATTGGAATTCCCGTGTTTTCATTTTTAACTTGATTCTGTATTTAATTGCACTGGTAGCTCCTCTTATTTAACTAGCATTTGTTTTAAATTTATCTTTAGAAGTGGAGGAGGAAAGGATAGGAAGGTGGGTTAGGTACTCTAGTTACTGGTGTTTCAGCAAAATGTTGTAGTGCTTCAAGATGGTTCCTTCATCTTTGTGCCTGCCTTATTGAGGCTTAAGGATTTTAAGTCTATTGTCTCTTTTTAGAGCTTCTTCCTTTTCCTTTAAGTAATTTTGTCTTTACCCTTTCTTTTTCAACATAAGCAAAACCAAACTTTTGGACAATCGTAATTGTGCAAGGAGAAATTCTGACTTCAGCCTCATTCTTGTGTTAACCGCTGTAGTGTTAGATTACTTCTCATACTCTTTTTAAAGGCTGAGAGGCCAAAGTCTTACCACGGCCCTGGTGTTATGATTTCTTGGTGAATATTTCTGCAAGAATGAGGAAAATGTTAATTTTCAGAAGCGGCAGTGAGTTTTAGAGATTCTAAAACCGTTAATGACAATTACGAGTCAATCTCTTAGAGATGACAGTGAGCTCATGAACCTTCTTCTTTTTCTTTTTTTTTTTTTTTTTGAGATGCAGTGACATGATCTTGGCTCACTACAACCTCTGCCTCCCAATTCAAGTGATTCTCATGCTTTAGCCTCCTTAGTAGCTGGGTCTACAGGCACATGCTACCACGCTTGGCTAATTTTTGTATTTTTAGTAGATACAGGGTTTCTCCATGTTGGCCAGGCTGGTCTTGAACTCCTGACCTCAAGTGATCTGCCTGCCTTGGCCTCCCAAAGTGCTGGGATTACAGGCGTGAGACACCATGCCCAACCTACTGACCCTTCTTACAAATGAAATGAGTTGTACTTCTAAGAGAATCACTAATATTTTATGTACAAGCCACAGAGTTTATTTGAAGAGATTTTTTTCCTTTATACTTTGTGTGGTTTATTTATTTTTAGGGAAAAGTAATTGATGTCAAGAGGGTTTTCCAAAACAGAGTTTTGTCCCTAATAAGCGTATGATTCTTAAGATTCTCTATATTTGTTACATTTCTGGAATCTTATACATATGAGCTATTGACATAGAATGAGCACAATTGTGTAACTCTTTATGGAAGCAACAGTTATAATGTTTTGACACATCTCAAAGATGTCTAGATTATGTGACTACATACAGAAGATTAATATAAATCAATGCCAATCATTTCCTGAAGTAAGGCATTCAACACTAAGGGAAACATTTGTATTGATTTTTTTAGGAATACCATATTTATAATAAGTTATACAAATTTGATTGTATGAATAGCTGAAATTAGAGTAAAAATTAGCCTTGTAGCCTCAATGCATTTGAACTTTTTAAAAAATTTTTATTATTATTATTGTACTTTAAGTTTTAGGGTACATGTGCACAACATGCAGGTTTGTTACATATGTATACATGTGCCATGTTGGTGTGCTGCACCCATTAACTCATCATTTAGCATTAGGTATATCTCCTAATGCTATCCCTCCCCCCTCCCCCACCCACAACATTTCCCAGTGTGTGATGTTCTCCTTCCTGTGTCCACGTGTTCTCATTGTTCAATTCCCACCTATGAGTGAGAACACACGGTGTTTGGTTTTTTGTCCTTGCGATAGTTTGCTGAGAACGATGGTTTCCAGTTTCATTCATGTCCCTACAAAGGACGTGAACTCATCCTTTTTTACGGCTACATAGTATTCCGTGGTGTATATGTGCCACATTTTCTTAATCCAATCTATCATTGTTGGACATTTAGGTTGGTTCCAAGTCTTTGCTATTGTGAATACTGCCGCAATAAACATACGTGTGCGTGTGTCTTTATAGCAGCATGATTTATAGTCCTTTGGGTATATACCCAGTAATGGGATGGCTGGGTCAAATGGTATTTCTAGTTCTAGATCCCTGAGGAATCGCCACACTGACTTCCACAATGGTTGAACTAGTTTACAGTCCCACCAACAGTGTAAAAGTGTTCCTATTTCTCCACATCCTCTCCAGCACCTGTTGTTTCCTGACTTTTTAATGATGGCCATTCTAACTGGTGTGAGATGGTATCTCACTGCGGTTTTGATTTGCATTTCTCTGATGGCCAGTGATGATGAGCATTTTTTCATGTGTCTTTTGGCTGCATAAATGTCTTCTTTTGAGAAGTGTCTGTTCATGTCCTTCACCCACTTTTTGATGGGGTTGTTTTTTCTTGTAAATTTGTTTGAGTTCATTGTAGATTCTGGATATTAGCCCTTTGTCAGATGAGTAGGTTGCAAAAATTTTCTCCCATTCTGTAGGTTGCCTGTTCACTCTGATGGTAGTTTCTTTTGCTGTGCAGAAGCTCTTTAGATCCCATTCATCAATTTTGGCTTTTGTTGCCATTGCTTTTGGTGTTTTAGACATGAAGTCCTTGCCCACGCCTATGTCCTGAATGGTATTGCCTAGGTTTTCTTCTAGGGTTTTTATGGTTTTAGGTCTAACATGTAAGTCTTTAATCCATCTTGAATTAATTTTTGTATAAGGTGTAAGGAAGGGATCCAGTTTCAGCTTTCTACATATGGCTAGCCAGTTTTCCCAGCACCATTTATTAAATAGGGAATCCTTTCCCCATTTCTTGTTTTTGTCAGATTTGTCAAAGATCAGATAGTTGTAGATATGTGACATTATTTCTGAGGGCTCTGTTCTGTTCCATTGGTTTATATCTCTGTTTTGGTACCAGTACCATGCTGTTTTGGTTACTGTAGCCTTGTAGTATAGTTTGAAGTCAGGTCGCGTGATGCCTCCAGCTTTGTTCTTTTGGCTTAGGATTGACTTGGTGATGCGGGCTCTTTTTTGGTTCCATATGAACTTTAAAGTAATATTTTCCAATTCTGTGAAGAAAGTCATTGGTAGTTTGATGGGGTTGGCATTGAATCTATAAATTACCTTGGGCAGTATGGCCATTTTCACGATACTGATTCTTCCTACCCACGAGCATGGAATGTTCTTCCATTTGTTTGTATCCTCTTTTATTTCATTGAGCAGTGGTTTGTAGTTCTCCTTGAGGAGGTCCTTCACATCCCATGTAAGTTGAATTCCTAGGTGTTTTATTCTCTTTGAAGCAATTGTGAATGGGAGTTCACTCATGATTTGGCTCTCTGTTTGTCTGTTATTGGTATATAAGAATGCTTGTGATTTTTGTACATTGATTTTGTATCCTGAGACTTTGCTGAAGTTGCTTATCAGCTTAAGTAGATTTTGGGCTGAGATGATGGGGTTTTCTAGATATACAATCATGTCATCTGCAAACAGGGACAATTTGACTTCCTCTTTTCCTAATTGAATGCCCTTTATTTCCTTCTCCTGCCTGATTGCCCTGGCCAGAACCTCCAATACTATGTTGAATAGGAGTGGTGAGAGAGGGCATTCTTGTCTTGTGCCAGTTTTCAAAGGGAATGCTTCCAGTTTTTGCCCATTCAGTATGATATTGGCTGTGGGTTTGTCATAGGTAGCTCTTATTATTTTGAGATAAGTCCCATGAATACCTAATTTATTGAGACTTTTTGGCGTGAAGGTTATTGAATTTTGTCAAAGGCCTTTTCTTCATCTATTGAGATAATCATGTGGTTTATGTCTTTGGTTCTGTTTATATGTTGGATTACATTTATTGATTTTCATATGTTGAACCAGCCTTGCATCCCAGGGATGAAGCCCACTTGATCATGGTGGATAAGCTTTTTGATGTGTTGCTGGATTCAGTTTGCCAATATTTTATTGAGGATTTTTGCATGGATGTTCATCAGGGATATTGGTCTAAAATTCTCTTTTTTGGGTATATCTCTGCCAGGCTTTGGTATCAGGATGATGCTGGCCTCATAAAATGAGTTAGGGAAGATTCCCCCTTTTTCTATTGATTGGAATAGTTTCAGAAGGAATGGTACCAGCTCCTCTTTGTACCTCTGGTAGAATTCGGCTGTGAATCCATCTGGTCCTGGACTTTTTTTGGTTGGTAAGCTACTAATTATTGCCTCAATTTCAGAGCCTGTTATTAGTCTGTTCAGAGATTCAACTTCTTCCTGGTTTAGTCTTGGGAGGATGTATGTGTTGAGGAATTTATCCATTTCTTCTAGATTTTCTAGTTGATTTGCATAGAGGTGTTTGTAGTATTCTCTGATTGTAGTTTGTATTTCTGTGGGATCGGTGGTGATATCCCCTTTATCATTTTTTATTGCATCTATTTCATTCTTCTCTCTTCTTTATTAGTCTTGCTAGTGGTCTATCAATTTTATTGATCTTTTCAAAAAACCAGCTCCTGGATTCGTTAATTTTTTGAAGGGTTTTTTGTGTCTCTATTTCCTTCAGTTCTGCTCTGGTCTTAGTTATTTCTTGCCTTCTGCTAGCTTTTGAATGTGTTTGCTCTTGCTTTTCTAGTTCTTTTAATTGTGATGTTAGGGTGTCAATTTCAGATCTTTCCTGCTTTCTCTTGTGGGCATTTAGTGCTATAAATTTCCCTCTACACACTGCTTTGAATGTGTCCCAGAGATTCTGGTATGTTGTGTCTTTGGTCTCGTTGGTTTCAAAGAACATCTTTATTTCTGCCTTCATTTCATTATTAACCCAGTAGTCATTCAGGAGCAGGTTGTTCAGTTTCCATGTAGTTGAGCGGTTTTGAGTGAGTTTCTTAATCCTGAGTTCTAGTTTGATTGCACTGTGGTCTGAGAGACAGTTTGTTATAATTTCTGTTCTTTCACATTTGCTGAGGAGTGCTTTACTTCCAACTATGTGGTCAGTTTTGGAGTAGGTGTGTTGTGGTGCTGAAAAGAATGTATATTCTGTTGATTTCGGGTGGAGGGTTCTGTAGATGTCTATTAGGTCCGCTTGGTGCAGAGCTGAGTTCAGTTCCTGGGCATCCTTGTTAACTTTCTGTCTCATTGATCTGTCTAATGTTGACAATGGGGTGTTAAAGTCTCCCATTATTATTGTGTGGGAGTTTAAGTCTCTTTGTAGGTCACTATAGACTTGCTTTATAAATGTGGGTGCTCCTGCATTGGGTGCATATATATTTAGGTTAGTTAGTTCTTCTTGTTGAGTTGATCCCTTTACCATTATGTAATGGCCTTCTTTGTCTCTTTTGATCGTTGTTGGTTTAAATTCTGTTTTATCAGACTAGGATTGCAACCCCTGCCTTTTTTTGTTTTCCATTTGCTTGGTAGATCTTCCTCCATCCCTTTATTTTGAGCCAATGTGTGTCTCTGCACGTGAGATGGGTTTCCTGAATACAGCACACTGATGGTTCTTGACTCTTTATCCAATTTGCCAGTCTGTGTCTTTTAATTGGAGCATTTAGCCCATTTACATTTAAAGTTAATATTGTTATGTGTGAATTTGATCCTGTAATGATGATGTTAGCTGGTTATTTTGCTCGTTAGTTGATGCAGTTTCTTCCTAGCCTTGATGGTCTTTACAGTTCGGCATGTTTTTGCAATGGCTGGTACTGGTGGTTCCTTTCCATGTTTAGTGCTCCCTTCAGGAGCTCTTTTAGGGCAGGCCTGGTGTGACAAAATCTCTCAGCATTTGCTTGTCTGTAAAGTATTTTATTTCTCCTTCACTTGTGAAGCTTAGTTTGGCTGGATATGAGATTCTAGGTTGAAAATTCTTTTCTTTAAGAATGTTGAATATCGGTCCCCACTCTCTTCTGGCTTGTAGAGTTTCTGCCGAGAGATCAGCTGTTAGTCTGATGGGCTTCCCTTTGTGGGTAACCCAACCTTTCTCTCTGGCTGCCCTTAACATTTTTTCCTTCATTTCAACTTTGGTGAATCTGACAATTGTGTGTCTTGGGGTTGCTCTTCTTGAGAAGTATCTTTGTGCCGTTCTCTGTATTTCTGAATGTGAATGTTGGCCTGCCTTGCTAGATTGGGGAAGTTCTCCTGGATAATATCCTGCAGAGTGTTTTCCAACTTGGTTCCATTCTCTCTGTCACTTTCATGTACACCAGTCAGATGTAGATTTGGTCTTTTCACATAGTCCCATATTTCTTGGAGGCTTTGTTCATTTCTTTTTATTCTTTTCTCTGCAAACCTCTCTTCTCGCTTCATTTCATCTTCCGTCACTGATACCCTTTCTTCCAGTTGATCGCATTGGCTTCTGAGGCTTCTGCATTTGTCACATAGCTCTCGTGCCTTGGTTTTCAGCTCCATCAGATCCTTTAAGGATTTCTCTGTGTTGGTTATTCTAGTTATCCATTTGTCTAATTTTTTTTTTCAAAGTTTTTAACTTCTTTGCCATTGGTTTGAATTTCCTCCTGTAGCTCAGAGTAGTTTGATCATCTGAAGCCTTCTTCTCTCAACTTGTCAAAGTCATTCTCTGTCCAGCTTTGTTCAGTTGCTGGTGAGGAGCTGCGTTCCTATGGAGGAGGAGAGGCACTCTGATTTTTAGAATTTCCAGTTTTTCTGCTCTGTTTTTCCCTCATCTTTGTGGTTTTATCTACCTTTGGTGTTTGATGATGGTGACGTACAGATGGGTTTTTGGTGTAGATGTCCTTTCTGTTTGTAAGTTTTCCTTCTAACAGACAGGCCCCTCAGCTGCAGGTCTGTTGGAGTTTGCTAGAGGTCCACTCCAGACCCTGTTTGCCTGGGTATCAGCAGCGGTGGCTGCATAACAGCGGATATTGGTGAACCGCAGATGCTGCTGCCTGATCGTTCCTCTGGAAGTTTTCTCTCAGAGGAGTACCCGGCCATGTGAGGTGTCAGTCTACCCCTACTGGGGGGTGCCTCCCAGTTAGGCTCCTCGGGGGTCAGGGACACACTTGAGGAGGCAGTCTGCCCGTTCTCAGATGTCCAGCTGCGTGCTGGGAGAACCACTACTCTCTTCAAAGCTGTCAGACAGGGACATTGAAGTCTGCAGAGGTTACGGCTGTCTTTTTGTTTGTCTGTGCCCTGGCCCCAGAGGTGGAGCCTACAGAGGCAGGCAGGCCTCCTTGAGCTGTGGTGGGCTCCATCCAGTTCGAGTTTCCCAGCCGCTTTGTTTACCTAATCAAACAGCTAACTTGGCAATGGCAATCGCCCCTTTCCCAGCCTTGTTGCTGCCTTGCAGTTTGATCTCATACTGCTGTGCTAGCAATGAGCGAGACTCTGTGGGCGTAGGACCCTCCGAGCCAGGTGCGGGATATAATCTCCTGGTGTGCCATTTTTTAAGCCCGTCGGAAAAGTGCAGTATTAGGGTGGGAGTGACCTGATTTTTCGGGGTGCCATCTGTCACCGCTTTCTTTGACTAGGAAAGGGAATTCCCTGACCCCTTGTGCTTCCTGGGTGAGGCGATGCCTCACCCCGCTTCAGCTCGCACATGGTGTGCTGCACCCACTGTCCTGCACCTACTATCTGGCACTCCCTAGTGAGACGAACCTGGTACCTCAGTTGGAAATGCAGAAATCACCCGCCTTCTGCGTCGCTCACACTAGGGAGCTGTAGACCGGAGCTGTTCCTATTTGGCCATCTTGGCTCCTTCCCCATAATTGCATTTGAACTTTTAAATGCACTTATGGGAAGGTGGCAAGATGACCAAGTAGATGCAGCTAGTACACACCTCTTCCATGGAGAGAAGCCAAAATAGCAAGTAGATATTCACACTTTAAATACATTGTGGAAGAGAGAACACTGGCATTCAACAGAAAAGTGATGGGAAGCACCAAAAGCAAAGAAGGAGAGGGAGGCAAGGTAGCCTGCTTGGCCAGGATTGGCTGGGAGCGGGAAGAAGCTCCAAAACATGCGGAAAAAGTAAATAAGTGACCCCCTCAGGGCTCCACATTCCTGCAAGGGATTTCTACCAGTGAGAGGCCCTTAACCCTTGCAGGCCTTGAGACTCGCATAGAGAGCTACCTAGAGATTGTGCAGTGGCATTGCTCCAAAGGGAGCTCATGCTTAGTCCCACAGGCTCTTGAGACCCGAGCAGCTACAATATGGCACCATTCTGAGAGCTCAACTGGCAAAGGACTGCATTCCCTGGAGCTGATGCCACTGCACAGTGCAAAGCCTTTGTGACATTTGGGACAACATACATAAAGCAACCAAAATTTAAATTTATCAGTGTCCTCAAGGGTAGAGAGAGAATGAAAGTGTTAGAAAACGTATTTAATGAAATAATGAAAACTTTCCACGATTAGAAAAGACTTAGACATCCAGATACAGGGGGCTCAAAGATGCTCAAACAGATACAATGCAAAAAGATCTTCTCCACAGCATATTATGGTCAAACTGTCTAAAGTTAATGACAATGAGAGGATTCTAACAACAGCACAAGAAAAGTTTATAGTCACCTATAAAGGAACCCCTATCTGACTAACAGAAGACTTCTCATTAGAAACCTTACAGGCCAGAAGAGAATGGGATGGCATGTGAAAAGTACTGAATGAAAAAAATTGCACCCAAGGATACTATATCCAGCAAAATTACTCTTCATAAATAAAGAAAAAATAAAGTATTTCTCAGACAAGCAAATGCTGAGAGAATTTATGACCACTAGACTGGCCCTACAAGAAAGGCACAAAGAAGTCCTAAACCTGGAAGTGAAGTGAAAGGACAACATTTACCACCATGAAAACACATGAGAATATAAAACCGATTGGTTAACCAAACACACAAATGAGGAAGAGAAAGGACTCAAGTGATACTACTACATAAAATTACCAAACCACAATGACAAACAAGAGAAAAAGAAATGAACAAAGGAACCAGAAAACAACTAACTGTATGACAAAAACAAAACTTCACATATCAATAGTAACCTTGAATATAAACGGATTAAATTATCCACTTAAAAGATGTAAATTGGATGAATGAATAAAGGAACATGATCTAACTATATGCTGCCTACAAGAAACCCACTTTACTTGCAAAGATACACATAAACTCACAATAAAGGGATAGAAAAAGATATTACATGCAAACAGAAACCAAAAGCAAGCAGGAATAACTATACTTATGTCAGATAAAACAGACTTCAAAAGACAAAAAATGTCAGTGTGTAATAATAAAAGGATCAATCCAGCAAGAGGAAATAACAACTTTAAATATATATGTTCCCAAAACTGGAGCACTCAGATTCATAAGCAAATATTACTATATCTAAAGAGAGAGATGGACTCCAGTACAATAATAGTAGGGGACTTCACCACTCCACTCTCATCATTAGACAGACCATGAAGACAGAAAATCAACAAAGAAACATTGGATTTAATCTGGACTTTAGACCAAATTGACCAAACAGACATTAAGAAGAACATTTTATCCAGCAACTATAGAACATACATTCTTCTTATCAGCACATGGAACATTCTTTATAATAGACCATGTTTTAGGCCACAAAACAAGTCTCAACACATTTTAAAAAATCAAAATTATACTGTTATTTTCTCAGACCACAATGGAATAAAACTAGGAATCAATACCAAGGGGAACTTTGGATACTATAAAAATACATGGAAATTAAACAACATACTATTGAATCATTATTTGGTCAATGAAGAAATTAAGATGGAAATTTAAAACATTTTTGAAACAAATGAAAATGGAAACACAATCTACCAAAACCTGTGGGATGCAGAGAAGAGAGTGTTCAGAGGGAAGTTTATAGCAATAAATGTCTACATCAACAACAAATAGCCTAATGATGCACCCCAAAGAACTAAAATACAAGAACAAACCAAACCCAACATTAGAAAAAGGAAAGAAATAATAAAGATCAGAGAAAAACTAAATAGAGACTAAAAAAAGGTACAAAAGATCAATGAAATGAAAAGTTGGTTATTTGAAAGATAAACAAAATTGATAAATCACTAGCTAGACTAACCAAGAAAAGAGAAAACCCAAATAAACATAATCAGAAATGAAAAAGACATTACAACAAATACTACAGAAGTGCAAAAGATCATCAGAGATTATTAGGAACAACTATACACTGATAAGCTGAAAACCTAGAGGAAATGGATAAATTCCTGTAAATATACAACCAACCAACCAAGCTTGAATCAGGAAGAAATAGAAAACCTAAACCAGTCAATTCCAACTACTGGGATTGAATCAGTAATAAAAATGTCTCCCAAAAAAGAAAAAGCAGGACCAAATGGATTCACAGCCAAATTCTACCAAATGTATAATGAAGAACTAATACCAATCGTCCTGAAACTATTCCAAAAGATTGAAGAGGAGGTAACTCTCCCTAACTCATTCTACAAGGTCAGCATTACCCTGATACCAAAACCAGGCAAGACACAACAGAAAAAGAAAATAACAGGCAAATATCCCTGATGAACATAGATGCAAAAAATCTTTGACTAAATACTACCAAACCAAATCCAACAGCACATCATGAACACAATGCACCATGACCAACTAGAATTTATACCAGGGATACAAGAATGGTCCAACATATGCAAATCAATAAATCTGATATATCACATCAATAGAATGAAGGACAAAAACTATGTTATTACCTCAATAAATGGCGAAAGAGCATTTGACAAAATTCAACATACCTTCATGATAAAAACTCAACAAACTAGAAATAGAAGGAACATATCTTGAAATAATAAAGGCCATCTATGAAAACCTCACAGCTAACATCATACTGAACTGGGACAAGGTGAAGCTCTTTCTTCTAAGGTATGGAACAAGACAAGGATGCCCACTTTCACCACTCCTATTCAACATAGTACTGGAAGTCCTAGCCAGAGCAGTCAGGCAAAAGAAAGAAATCAAAGGCATCCAAATTGGAAAAGAGGAAGTCAAATTGTACCTCTTTGCTGGTGATATAAACTTATTTTTTCCTGAGTGTGCCTGAAGGAGACACATTTTATTAGACATTTTAAATGTTCTAATCTATAAACAAGATATGATCTCATATCTAGAAAAACCTAAAGACCACCAAAATAAACTCCTAGATTTGATAAATACCATAAAGTTACAGGACACAAAATCAACATACAAAAATTAGTACCATTTCTATACACCAGTTGTGAACCAGCTGAAAAATCAAGAAAGCAATGCTATTTACAATAGCTATAAAGAAATAAAATACCTAGGAATAAATTTAATCAATGAGGTGAAAGATCTCTGCAAAGAAAACTACAAAATGCGACTGAAATAAATTGAAAAGGAAACAAATGGAATTAGACATCCATGCTCATGGATCGGAAGAATTAACATAATTAAAATGATCATATTTCCAAAAGTAATCCACAGGTTTAATGCAATCTTTATCAGAATACCAACATCATATTTCATGGCATGAGAAAGAAAAATCCTGAGTTTCATGTGGAAGCAAAAAGGAGCCTGAATAGCCAAAGCAAAGCAATCCTGAGCAAAAAGAACAGGTCAGAAGTGATGCCTCACACCTGTAATCCCAACATGTTTGGAGGCCAAGGCGGGAGGATCACTTGAGGCCAGGATTTCAAGACCACCTTGAACAACACAGTGAAATGCTGTCTCTATAAAAAAAATTTAAAAAATTAGCTGGGTATGGTGGCACACACCTCTAGTCCCAGCTACTTGGGAGACTGAGACAGGAGGATCACTTGAGCCCAGGAATTTGTGGCTGCAGTAAGCTAAGATTGTACCTCTGCACTCTGGCCTGGGCAACAGAATGAGACCCTGTCTCTAAAAAAAAAAAAAAAAATAAGCTTCTGTACAGCAAAGGAAACAGTCAACAGAGTGAATAAAACAACTTGTTGAATGGGAGAAAATATTTGCAAACTATTAATCAACAAGGATTAATATCCAGAATACATAAGGAACTCAAATAACTCAACAATTTTAAAAAAATCAAATAATGCCATTAAAAAGTGGGCTAAGAATATGAATATGAATGTTTTTAAAAGAAGACATGCAAATGGCCAACAGGTATGTGAAAAAATGTTCAACATCACTGATTGTCAGGAAATGCAAATGAAAACCATAATGAGATACCACCATTCCCTAGTTAGAATGGCTACTACTAAAAAGACAAAAAATGACATGGTGGCAAGGATGCAGAGAAAAGGGAACTCATACACTGTTGGTGGGAATGTAAGCTAATATAACCACTATGGAAAACAGTATGGAGAATTCTCCAACAACCCAAAATAGATGACCATACAATTCAGCAATCCTACTACTAGGTATTTATCCAAAGAAAAATCTGTATATCACAGGAATACCCGTGCTTGCATATTTATCACAGCCCTATTCACAATAGCAAAGATCAGGAATCAACCTAAGTGTCCACTGATGGACAGATGGATAAAGCAAGTGTGGTATATATATATAGTGGAATACCATTCAGCCATAGAAAAAGAATGAAATCATGTCATTTGCAGCAACATGGATGGAAATGGAGGTCATTATATTAAGTGGGATAAGCCAGGCACAGCAAGACAGATACTACATGTTCTCACTGGTAGGTGGGAGATAAAACACTTGGTCTTGTGGAGCCGAGAATAGAATAATAAATACCAAAGGCCAGGAAGAGGGTGTGGGTGGGAGGGGAGGATGAAGGGAGGTTGACTAGTGGATACAAGCATACAGTTAGATAGAGGAAATAAGCTCAATATTTGATAGCAAAGTAGAATGACCATAACTAGCAACAGTGTATTGTATACTCAAAGTAGCTAGAAGAGAGGATTTGAAATGTTATTGACACATAGACATGATAAATACTCAAGGTGATGGATACCCCAAATACCCTGGCTTGATTTTATGCATGTAACAGATATTCATAGGTACCCCATAAATATGTAAAATACTTTGTATCCATAGAAAAGATGCATGCAGATGTAAAAAAAAATGCACATATGGCAAATAGGAGAAATATATTATTTTTGATATCTTAAATTAGAAAAATAATTATTCAAAAATTCTCTGTGATTAAAACTTGTTAACATGACCCATTGACTTTGTCTGATGTAAGAGGTACTCACAAATCAAGTTAGGACTTAAAAATTCTTTCTTTATCAAAATGAGACCCAAAGATGATAGAAAGTAGCAGGAAATATTTGGAATTGCTGCTCTTCTTGGTTAGGCAATAAAGATGGTTTTGCAGATTAAAGAATCAAAAGACTAATAAGACAGGGCACGGTGTCTTACACCTGTAATCCAGCACTTTGGGAGGTCAAGGTGGGCAGATACCTTGAGACCAGGAGTTCGAGACCAGCCTGGCCAACATGGTGAAACCCCGTCTCTACTAAAAATACAAAAATTAGCCAGGTGTGGTGGTGCACGCTTGTAATCCCAGCTGCTCGGGAGGCTGAGGCAGAAGAATTGCTTGAACCTGGGAGGCGGAGGTTGCAGTGAACCAAGATCGCATGACTGCACTCCAGCCTGCACGACAGAGCGAGTCTCTCTCTCTCTCACACACACACACACACACAAAATCCTAACAAAAATAATACAACATATTTTGAATTCTGCTCCATTGTTCTGCTGTTGTTGTTTTTTAATCTTAAACTGTGTATTGAGCCTCATCACTTAGTTTCTTTCAGCTCTCCTTTTTTATTTTGAAAGTCTTGTATTAACCTCTTTTGTTGAGACAGCAGCCATGAACCCTCTCTCCAATTGTTTACAGTTCTCTGTTGCCTGGAATTATTGCTACTTCTCCTTTTATGGTGAAAAATAGCACCTCGTCTATTTGCAAGAACAGAAGCTGGGAGAGTGACCTGGCTGTGATGGTGATGTAGGGGCTGGACAGAAAACTGGCAAGAGTAACTTGAAGAAGTGAATCTTATCGGCACTTTAAAAATGTTTTCCCCCGGAAATTGAAAAACAGAGCTCCAGAGGGGATATTTTATTCATGCAGAAATAAAATTGGAACTTGCTTGGAAAAAAAAAAAACAAAACAAAACATCAACTAAACTGAATGTAATGCAATAGCTTGAGCATTCCAGTCCCAGGCATATTCTGTTAGCACAGGTTCCCCTTTGAAGGGCCCCAGAGAAGTGTTTCCCAGCCAGCCTGTGGACCAGGTGCATCCAAACCCCTGGAATACTGGTGAAAAATGTATATTTTCAAATCTGTCAGAATTATTAGACCTGACAAGAGGCCCAAGAATCTGTATTTTTAATGAGCATCCCTCTCCCTCATTGGATGCTGTCCTGCACTTGGTAGGGAGTCATTTGGAATTTCTCCCAGCATTAGCGGATTCTCTCATAAATCTATATATATATATAGATTTTTTTTTTCCTAGACGGAGTCTCGCACGTCGCCCAGGCTGGAGTGCAGTGGCGCAATATTGGCTCACTGCAAGCTCCGCCTCCCGAGTTCACGCCATTCTCCTGCCTCAGCCTCCCGAGTAGCTGGGACTACAGGGGCCCGCCACCACACCCAGCTAATTTTTTGTATTTTTAGTAGAGACGGGGTTTCACCTCGTTGTTGCTTTTCAAAACAGAAGCCATCCTGACTGTCTACAGCCAATAAACACCCATTCATGAATATTTTATTAGGCTCTTACTCTGTGCTCTTTTAGGCTCCAAAGATACCAGGAAACAAGAAAAAAAAAGATCCCTGTCCTTAGCCAACCTGCTGGTCACATCCGTTATGCGCATATCTGTCTTCCGCCTGTTGGGCACATAGATGATTTAGACAGCATGAGCAACATCCAGAACTGTGTGTCCTTATTCTTGTTCTGACTTCTTTTGTTCTATTTACGTTGTCTCATGCAAAACTGAGCTAAAAGCAGTGGCTTCTCACGATGGTTTCAGAACACATCACAAACGAATGGGAGATGGTGCTTCCTATCTAGGAAGCTTTATCAGCCTGCTTTGGCTCTCTGGGAGGCAGTCTTTCTGAATTTTATGTAAACATTAGAACAGTTGGCTTTCTGTTTTGATGTCCTTGGACTATCACTTGGGAAAAATTTATGTTGCTTTGGCCTGTGTTTCCTCCTGGCTCCTAAAGGCCTTTTGTACGTATGTGAGTTTCAATCCTTGGTTATTTTGTATTGGGATGAGGTTCATGGGTAGAATTTCAGGAGACTCTAGAGTGAAGAGTGGGGGAATCTCGTTTAAGGATGAAAAGTAAACGGGTAAATTTCACCTAAGAAATGATAATTCATATGTATTATTTTCCAAAATGTGGTTCCCAGATCACTGGTGATAGACAGGATGTTTTTATTTGAAATATTGCTGAAGTCATTTATTTTGTTATATTTAGTTTGATAATGGCAAATAATACTGGTCTTTTACTTGTGACAGATTTCCTTTCATTACAAGTTTATTGAAATAATAAAGCTAAATATTAAATAATCACACAGGTGACATATGGGTATGAGAAAAATCACAAGGTTGATACACAGATAATTGAGGTTTGGGAAACGCTAGTTGAGTGGAAGGCCAGGAGCAACTGTCTTGTAGGAAAACTCCCAACCTGCAAGGTCAAAGGCTCACAGCTCTCACCCACAGTAAGCAGGAAGCTGGTGGAGGTGAGCTTTAACTTAAAATAGAAAAGAAATTATCTGTATGTGCCAACTAGCAAGGTCTCTATGTTCAATTTAACCAGTAATTGAGTGTCTGCCCTGGAAAAGGAAATATCTCAAGTTTAGGGGGAGACGGGAGGCAGAAGATCCAAGGCAAAGCTGTATAGCAGAGACTTGAGAGATTATGGGAGCCTTAGACCAGGAGCAGTTTTATCCCCTGCTGAGAGGTCACAGAGGATCAACGCAGAGAAAGTCTTCTAGTGAATCTATTACTGGCCAGGGTTTGCCTTCCCCAGAAGTTTGCTGCTGATTTTATGACAAAGGACAGTTGCAGTTGGATGATGGTGAGCAACTATCTCAAATATATCAGGCACCAGGCCAGGCATGGTGGCTCACGCCTGTAATCCTTGCGCTTTGGGAGGCCGAGGCAGGAGGATGGCCTGAGCCCAGGAGTTTGAGACGCAGCCTGGGCAACATGGCGAAACCCTGTCTCTACTAAAAATACAAAAATTAGCCAGGTGTGGTGGCACACGCCTGTAATCCCAGCTACTGGGGAGGCTGAGGCACGGGAATGGCTTGAACCCAGAGGCGGAGGTTGCATGCAGTGAGCTGAGATCACGTCACTGCACTCCAGTGTGAGCAACAGAGCAAGACTCTGTCTCCAAAATATATATATATGGCAGGATCTTGATGATGCTGAAAGTTTAAAAGTACTTATTACCATTGTTGGATTTTATTTTCAAATATGGAAACAGAGAAAAACTGAATGGAGAAGAGCCATTTCCCCTAATTATATTTGAAACAGTCTAGAGACGGAATTGTAATTTTATTCTTTCTTTTACTCTGTGATTTTATGGATTGGGTCCAGGATTGCAAGCCCTCTGGGCTGTGACCCCTCCACCCCAGCCCCATTACATCTAAGTGAATCCCTTTGGAACCAGACACCAGAATTCACCTTTCAGTTGAAAGACCTCCCACTCCTTGTAAACCAAAAACCTACTGCCAGGGTGAGGGTTCCTGTTCTCTTCACTGTGTGTAGCTGTTCCGGCTTCAGAGGACCCTCTACCAGCACATGCATTTTGTGGGGGCGCAGGTGAGAAATTCCTCGCAAAGAGAGAAACAATGAGGCAGAGCGGACCCATGCTACTGAAACAAACCACATGTTCTAATAGGTAGGTAGGATGTAGAATCTAAGTCACCCAGTCCTCCAATCACCAATAATTTTCACTCTAAAAATCATACCCTTTGGATTTTTCTTTGCTTTTTGTGAATAAATGAACAGTCATATACTTGTTTAGAATAAGTGAGGAAACTCAACTGAGATCCATAGCTTGAGTTTAACTGGTCCCTGTGGTCCTGGTCACCACTGTCATTATAGACAGAATGATGCCATCATCTACCTTCCCCTGCATTCACCTGCTGCTGGGACCATCTTATTTACAGCAGATCTCTGCAGGCTAAAAGGTAAAGTTCCAAGGATTGAAATCTCTGTACCAGGTGAAGACTGCACGTAAGCTGACAGGAGCGATGGATGAGACCACGTACTTGGGGGAAATAAGCAGTGTAAAACCAGCTCATAACTAGGGGTAACACCCCATAACTAGGGGTGCTATCCTGAGACGTGCATACACCAACATAAACCTGCATTTGGACCCAGGCCACAACACTTCCAAACTGAGTGACCTTGGACAACCAATTTAATCTTTCTGATTTTCCATTTCCCTTCTGGAAAAAGAATACACTAGCTGGGTGATGCTGAGGCTTAAATGAGAGTGGAGGACCCCCTCACGATGAGTCTCTGCTCTCTCAACCTCAGCCCTCGGTGCTATGTGTCTTTCAGTCTCTCTTCTTTGCCTTTATCCTGCCCTTTTTTTGCCCCACATTTGGTTTTTTAATTCTTTGAACAACCACAATTTAAAACTAAAGAATATTTTAAAATATGGGTATTTATTGAATACATCTATATCTTCTCTTGTATGAACCCTTAAAATCACTTTTAACATTTACTTTTTGAAATACTCCATGTCTGAAAGCAGAAATTGATGGCTTTTAAAACATGTTTGTGTGTTTGGGGCTGATGGTGGGGTTAGCTTTAACTATTAATAACATTGTAAGTGAATGGCTCTTATTAGCAAAAATATTCTCTTAGTGTAGATTTTGGGGCGTGTCTTGAGTGATTTTTCTGGCTTCAGGACCAAAACCACAGCCTGTCTTGAGGTGATTACATAATATCTGCATTCACATCAGCTTCACAACATGTAAATGTAGCCATATTAATGTTTGCTTGGGGTAATCTAGCACTGGATTGGAGCTCAGCTCTGCCGGGTGGAATAGAAGATGTGGCGGTATCATAGTCACATGCAGGGACTCCAAGATGCTGCAGGAGTAGAGAGCTAATCTGGCTTGGGACTTTGAACCAAGCTTGGACAGTATAAGGTCTTTCTAAAGGTCCTCACTTCTCATATAGGGTTTGTGCAGCCAAGAGTCATTACGAAATGGTGGCTCCCAGGGGCACGTGGTCTCATCACAGTTTATCCTTGTTCAGTTCATGTCTCGTTTTTCTGAGGTTGTCCATGATATAAGACCTATGGAGGAAACCTGCTGACTTCTCATGTTTGTTCCATTCATTCTTTTATTGATCATTTCTTTGAGTGCTTTCTATAAAGCAGGCACATTGTTCATGGTACCCAAATGTGTGAATCTCGGGCCCTGCCTTTACTGGATGAAAGGTATGGCGAGGGATATGTTTGCAAGCAAGCATTTAGGCGATGTGCTGCTTCTGAGTATCCAAGGCACTTTGAGGACCTAAAGCAGGCAGGGCTAACTGTTGGTGGCACGCAGGGGAAGGAAATCCTTTCTAGGATACATGATGTCTGTGGTGAACGTTGAAAGCCAAGGCCTTGATACCTGACTTCCAGCCCCACTTCTGCATCTGCACCCAACCTTGGCTTGTCCCCTGACTAACTGCCAGTTTTCTGGTCTCTGAGGTGGGAGGACAATGTCTACCTATCCTGTCTCTGGAGGCTGAAACAAGGCCCGTGAGACTGCGTGTGAGGACACTCCCCCATCTGGGGTCTCTCCCATGTGCCCCAGCAGCCTGAGCCTGCAAGACAGTGGGTTGACTGTGGTTTGAGGTTCAGTGTGTGACTGTGAACTTTGGGTTTGTCCCCTTTAGATCAGACCAAGACATTCTTCTCTAATAATCGAGTTTGTCATTGTAGTTCAATTCTGAGTAAATCCCAGTTCTTTCTCTTGCCAACTGTGAGCTTGCAGAGATTATTTAACCAATTAGAATCTTAGGTTTCTTGTAAAATGAAGATGATAATTGTATTCGTCTGTTTTCACATTGCTATGAAGAAATCCCTGAGACTGGGTAATTTATAAAGAAAAGAGGTTGAATTGGCTCATGGTTCCACAAGCTGTACAGGAAGCATGATGCTGACATCTGCTCAGCTTCTGGGGAGGCCTCAGGAAACTTTCAATCATGATGGAAGGTAAAGGGAGAGCAGGCACTTCATGTGGCCAGAGCAGGAGCAAGAGAGAGTGAGGGGGAAGGGTGCCATGCACTTTTAAACAACCAGATCTTGCAAGAACTCTCATGAGAACAGCACCAAGGTGAGGGTGCTAAACCATTCATGAGAAACCACCCCATGATCCAATCACCTCCCACCAGGCCCCACTTCCAACACTGGGGATTACAATTCAACATGAGATTTGGGTAGGGACACAGGTCTGAACTGTATCAGCAATAGCATATACTTCATCAAGTGGTTGTGAGAAGCCATGAATAGGACACATCATGTTCCAAACATGGTAAAGGGGTGTCATATGATAAATTATCAAAGATAATATTAGCAAATATTTTAATTCTATTGTCCAAATTGCTATCACTTATACTGCAACTTTTACTACCTTTTCAAGCAAACTCTCAATCTAATATGAATGTACAGTTTTGATGTCATTTTTCACATATGTTCTATCTGGACCTCTAATGCACATTTAAGAACAATAGGGATGGCTTCATACCGTAACAGGTTCCTTGGCTGCCACATGCAAGTGTTGTGAGTTTCGAGGACCTCCTGAACTGCATGTGAGACATAAAAAGAAGCAAGCACATAGACATTTGGCACCGCTGGGAAATGGTGCTTTCTTGTGCAGGAATGAAGAATATTTGTGTATCTGAATGGAAGGAGTTGACTGATTCATGAGCCTTTTTCTCTCCTCCAAGTGTTCCTATGGCTCAAACCCTCCCTGCACCCTGATACAGCCCTATCACTGCCACTGCCATCTTCGCAGTGACAAAGCTTTCAAATGCTCAGGTCTTTCAGACATGGTTACCTGTTTTTCAAGGACTTAGGGCAAGGATGTGGGGAAGCGTTTCCCTGGACTGAGGATGGCACTTGCCTGAGGCTTGGGCTGGCACTGCTCTGTAGCCTAAAACTGCATAACCATTTGGCAGTCCCTTCCAAATCTAACCCATCAACCTATTAATTGGGATGTGGATTAATACTGCCGGGAGGTCCTCTGTTTCTCCGTGTGTTCCTTTGGAAGTCTGCTGACAGCGTTTTCCACTTGTTTTGTCTTATAGGAACTGGTGAAAGTGGGAAAAGCACCTTTATCAAACAGATGAGAATTATCCATGGGTCTGGTTACAGCGATGAAGACAGAAAGGGGTTCACGAAGCTGGTTTACCAAAACATATTCACCGCCATGCAAGCCATGATCAGAGCGATGGACACGCTAAGGATACAGTATGTGTGTGAGCTGAACAAGGTAATGTGCTTAGGGAGTGCTTGCCCTATTTATGAATGTGTGCCTGCCCACTCTGGTTAGCACAAAGATTCCCTCAGTGCTTTGGTCAGATGCCAGAAGAAGCTCTTGTTCCCTGGGGTGTGGGGATCATTGAGAGGAGTTTGAGGAATTTAGTTAGCCCCCGGTCTTCTTTCTGCAGGACTTCTCTCATGGTGGTAGTGTGAGGCTACCCAGTGTGCAGGGATTCCAAAGTTTGGGCTGTTATTTAGGTTGCTTATTTCCGGCGCTGAGAAAAGGAAGTCATACATTTTCTCTTTCCGCTAAGAGACCCAGTTAATTTCTTCATTGGAGCGACGGGGACATTGGGTTTACAGTGGCCAGTGTTTCAAGAATTCCCAGTCTCAGGAAATGTTTTCACTAATTGCTGCAGACTACTCAGAGAAATCAGTGGGTTTTATTTGTTTGTTCTGGGAGTTCATCCTTCTTGGGAACTAAGTGACAGCTCATGAGCACAATGCTAATGGCCCAGCCAGCAATGTGCTCCCATAAAGTGCTGGTGTCAAGCTGCCATTTGCTTTCCCCTCACCACCAGTTACTTAAAATACAAATCTGCTGAAAACCAGAGGAAAATAATGAGGCAGGAAGGAGAGAGGCGGAGGAAAATAAAATCTTATATGGTATATTGGAATGCAAATCCAGAGGAGAATAATACTGTGTCTGAGTTCATTAAACAACTAGATTAGAAATAAGAGTTTATTTGAAATAATTGATAGCAAATTACAACACGACATGATGATAAAGAGAAAAATTCTGTGTCAGTTGGGTCTCTCTTGGATCTGTGAAGAAGGAATTTAGCTAGTAAAATGCCAGAATTGCATGGGCTTTAGTATAGACCCCTAAGGACAACTTTATTATGAACTTGTGGCACCTATACTCATATATATATGATTAAAAAAAGTTTTAAAGCAATCGATTTAAATTTTTATGGGATTTCATAGGAAAACACAGTAGGCACCAAATTTTAGACTTGCCTTTACCTCATCTCTACAATCTATGTCTTTACCATCATTTCCTTGCAGTCCTGAAGAAATGAAGGAACACATCTTGCCTACAATTTCACCCTGCAACAGAGTCATGCTACAAATTGTGTGGGGTGGGCCGGGCACGGTGGTTCACGCCTGTAATCCCAGCACTTTGGGAGGCCAAGGCAGGTGGATCACCTGAGGTCAGGAGTTCGAGACCAGCCTGGCCAACATAGTGAAACCCCATCTCTACTAAAATTATAAAACATTAGCTGGGTGTGGTGGCAGGCACCTGTAATCCCACCTACTAGGGAGGCTGAGGCAGGAGAATCACTTGAACCTGGGAGGTGGAGGTTGCAGTGAGCCAAGATGGCGCCATTGCACTCCAGCCTGGGCAACAAGAGCGAAACTCCGTCTCAAAAAACAAAACAAAACAAAAAAATTGTGTGGGATGAATTAGCCTACAGCAAGGGTATCCAATCTTTTGACTTCCCTGGGCCACATTGGAAGAATTGTTTTGAGCCACACATAAAACACACTAACGCTAACAATAGCTGATGAGCTTAAAAAAAAATTGCAAAAAATCTCATTCTGTTTTAAGAAAGTTTACGAATTAGCATTGGGCTGCATTTAAAACTGTCCTGGGCTGCATTGTGGCCCACGAGCCATGGGTTGGACAAGCTTGGCCTATGGTATATCTGGTGTGAAGTAAGGTGAGAGGCGCACACTGAGCCACTAGGAGATTCTAGAAGTGACTGAGATGATTCCTTTATACATTGCTGTATCTTTTTGAAAAGGTACAGTTCTTTTTTTACTTACCCTTTCTAATGTACTCTAAAAATTGGGCTTTCTGTGGAGATTTAAGATGACTTCAGTGAAGAGGCAGGAATGTTGTTGGGGGTGATTTCAGTTCATCTGTTTTTCCCCTGTTGTAAAATGCATTTTGTTTGCCAGTCATGGTGAGGTGACTGGGCGAAGCTTGGAATTCAAGGATGGGTTTGTAAACAGACCCACTGGGGAGAAAAGGCTCCTGTGTAAGCCACTCCTGCTTATGTTGGCAGCAGCGTTTGTAAAACCTAATCAGCTTAGTTATCAAAGCTCCTAGTTTTTGCTTTTGTTTTGTTTTTCCTCATGAGCTTCTAGAGTACTCAGTTTATGTCTCAAACAAAATGGTTTTATGTGGTTTGACATCTACCACTGTCTCCTTTTCTCTTGACCTTAATTATTTTGTCTAGGCCATCTCCGTTTGCCCCTAATCTGTGTTAGTTTCCTAGGGCTGTTATAGCAAAGTACTTAAGATTGGATGGCTTAAGACAGAAATGAATTGTTTTTACAGTTCTGCATGCTAAAGGGCCAAAACCAAGGTTGATTTGTTCTAACTGGAGGCTCTGAGAGAATCTGTTGCCGGCTTCTTCCCCAGCTTCTGGTGGGGGCTGGAAATCCTTGCTGTCCATTTGTTTTTAGAGGCTTGCCTCTAGCCTCTGCTTCTGCCTTCGCCTGGCATTCTCCCTCACGTCTGTGTGTCCACGGCACTGTCCTCTCTGGGGCTATGTCCAGATTTCCCTTTTCTTATAAGGACACCAGTCGCTGGATTAGGGTCCACCCTAATCCAGTATGACCTTATCTTATCTTGCTTGCATCTACAGAGACCCACTTTCCAAATAAGGTTACACTCTGAAGTTTTGGGTCAGCATGAGCTTCGAGTGAACACAATTCAACCCCTCTGGCTCCCCAAGATTCATGTCCACCTCATGTGCAACATACATCCACTCCATCCCGACATCCCTGAAAGTCAACCCATTCTAGCATCAACTCTAAGACCCAATTCTAATCCAAATATCAACTCAAAAAGTCCCAAATCAGGCCGGGCACAGTGGGTTGTGCCTGTAGTCCCAGCACTTTGGGAGGCCGAGGCAGGCGGCCATCTCTTGAGCCCAGGGTTTTGAGATCAGCCGGGGCAACATGGTGAAACCCCATCTCTAAAAAAAAAATACAAAAACTAGCCAAGTGTGATGGTGCATGCTTCTAATCCCAGCTACTCGGGAGGCTGAGGTGGGAAGATCCATTGAGCCTGCAAGGCGGAGGTTGCAGTGAGCTGAGATGGTACCTCTGTACTCCAGCCTGGGGACAGAGTGAAACTTTTTTTTTTTTTAAGTCCCAAATCTCATTGTCTAAATTAGGTATGGATGAGATTCTGGATACAAACCACCCCGGGGCAGGATTCTTCTCCATCCATGACTGTGAAACTAGGTAGGATACAAGTCAATTGTACCTCCCATCTGCTCCTCATTTGCCATGTCTGGCTCAAGTATCTCAATTCCTGTTGCATAAACTTTCTCAAACAGACACCTGGGATGAACTGAATGCTAAAATGGCTTAAGGAGAGGCAGAAGGTGGAATGGAAAGAACACTGGATTGGCTCTAAAAAATCTGGGCTTTGCTCATGGTTCCACTGTGGGTCTAGGGCTGGGGTCTGCAAACTTTTCTGTAAAGGGCCAGGGAGTCAATATTTGTGGGCTGTATGGTCTCTGTTGGAACTACCCAGTTCTGCTGTTGTAGTGCAGAAAGCAGACATAGGCAATATCTAATAAGTAAACGAATAAGTGTGGCTCAGTTATAAACTCTATGTACAGAATGTATAATAAGAATAGTAAGTTAAGAATACAGTTGAGAATAGGAAGAACGATTTTTGACTCATGGGCCATGCAAAAAATCCACAGTCCATGAGTGGATTTAATCAATGGGCTGTACTTTGCTGACCCTGGTCCTGGGGAAGCCGTACCATCTCTGTTTTTCCATTTTCTTATCTGTTAAATGAGACATTCTCTGTCTACTTCATAAGCCAATATGAGCAAAAGAAAGTGATTTACAAATTAAATGACCCTCGAGAAACACAAGGTTATTATTGGGGCAGGTTCAAAAATCAGAAATAAGCTCATTTTCTTTTTATTACTTGTTTAGGTCATTTTCATCAATTTCTTCTTTATCATTTTCCGGTGGCTATTATTTCTAATAATTTTTTCTCAGGGCTAGTCTTGATTCCAAACATGAAACTGTAACAAAGTACCATGCTTAGGTCATAAAATGATAAAATGATTAGTGGTTCAGTCATATTCAGTGATAGTTTAGGAGGCATGCTATATGTTATCTTCTTTACAAAGTATCGTATAACTTGAAACAATTGATTAGTTATGGCAGGGATGAATAAAACTTTAGCTTTTATTTTCACAGTGGTGCAGTCTTCTCATTACTTATTGCTGAGTATTTATTTCTCTATTATCTGCTATTTTTTCTGTTTGTTTCTGTTTCTTTCAGAGCTGGGAACATTTTCTTATGTATGTAGAAGATAATTTAAAGTGGTTTTAGAGGGTTTTATTTTAAATATTAGTGAGATTATTGCTCAGCTAGGCTGTTGAAAGTCTTTGCCTATTACTTGACAGGCCACTTATTAAAGGAAATTTATCAGAAATTTAGTTCCGCATTTGTTTTTTAACTAACATATTTTTTCAATTAAGATATAGCCTTGAAGATTTTTTTCTTATACCTTGTCTGCTTATTTTATTAAAAAAGAAATGATTCATATGTATTTGCTCACTCTGTTGATAAACCTTAATTTTTATGAATGTCTCTCAAGAGTGTTTTATGGGAGCAATTTGAATTTATGACTTCTTGAATAAATATTACAAAGGCATTTGCTCAGTGGCAGGGTTCCTAAGTCTGAGTTAGCTCATAACTCATGTTTACTTGTGATGATTTCACAGAAGCCAGAAAAGCATCATAATTTTTGCTGTTTGCAGTCTCTTGAATTTGGGAAATTCTCATTCTAGGCCTGTCCTACAGTGAAGGAAAAAAATATGAATCCCTAAAAGGTTCTGCAGAATCTGCTTGCATGATGTAGATACAGAATTTCCCAAGGGCAAAGGTCAGCCCTATCTGACATCTCAAAAACGCGTTAGTTCCATATTCAGTAATCTCGAGAAGAAAAGAAGGCCTACAGGCTCTTCACAGCTGACCCTAGCTCCTTCGCTGCCCTTCTGCTCTGCTTATAGGAGCACTAAACTACACTGGGGTCATGTCATATTTGCACAGGACTTAAATTTAATTGTAAGGGCAATCATGACAGGAACCAAAACAAATTTTTTAAAGAAGAGTTAATAGTTGATATGGTTTGGATCTGTGTCTCTGCCCAAATCTTGTGTTGAATTGTAATCTCCAGTGTTGGAGGTGGGGCCTGTTGGGAGGTGATTGATCAGGAGGGTGATTTCTCATGTATGGTTTAGCACCATCCCCTTGGTGCTGTCCTCATGACAGTGAGTGAGTTCTCATGAAATCTGGTTGTTTGAAAGTGTGTGACACCCCCGCCCTCCCCTGCCTTGTTCCTGCTCCAGCCATGTGATGTGCCTGCTCCCCCTTCCCTTCCGCCATGATTGTAAGTTTCCTGAGGCCTCCCCAGAAGCCGAGCAGATGCCAGCACCCTGCTTCCTGTACAGCCTCCAGAACTACGAGCCAATTAAACCTATTTTCTTTATAAATTGCCCAGTGTCAGGTATTTCTGTTTAGCAATGCAAGAATGGACAAATACAATAATTAAACAGTAAGGGGATTATTTTGCCTGCCATTCCACTCCAAGTATCTAACTTAGAAGGCAATGTTTCTAGAAGTATGAGGACTGGATTTGTCTTCAGAAAGCATTTTACTCTTCCATTAGAAGCTTTTGCTGCATTCAAAATCCAGTTGAGACTATGGACTTGAGCCGTCCAGTCAACCACCACTCTTAAAAGGTTGAATGTTTTTATTTGAATTGACTCACAAGGCCTCTGCTAATTTTGTTTGAAGTTTTTGCAGGTCCCACATTTGGGTAAGTGGATGCCATTATCACTCAGTCCCTTGGAGTTCCTCCTCTTCCTGCTGTTGGGTTTATCAGGCACTAGAACATCCCAATGATTCTCAGTCTTGGCTGCACGTTGGAATCTCCTGTGGGGCTGTTACGCCAGTGCCAAAATTCTGCTTTCCTGTCAACCTTTCCATAGCAGGGAGGGAGATTTCTGGTAATCTTTTCCATGGAATGACCTAATTAATCTCCATCCAAAGGTAAATGGTGCAGGCAGTATCGACAACGTGTGCTGTGTTCAGACAGACTGGGCTGCCTTGGTTAGATTAGCCTTGACACTATCTCCAGGTGACAAACACAACAAATGCTGTTTGTTTCCTTTGAGTCTTTCAGGGACAGAGCACAGCCTCATACCCAGAGCTCCAGCTCTGAGATGCAGATGGGGGCAGAGGAAGAAGCTGCAGCGCATTCTCTCAAGGTCATATCAATGGTGCCTTCTTGCCTTCCTTCTCCTACTGTTGCTACGTAGAAAACGTAATTTCCTTTTGATGGATAAGACAATCAGAGATGCAGATTGTGTTAATAACAGGTTGAAGGTGTAGGTTTTGTTTATAATAAAAATACCATATGGGCCACGCCTGTAATCCCAGCACTTTGGGGGGCCGAGGCAGGAAGATCTCCTGAGGTCAGGAATTTGAGACCAGCCTGGCCAACATGGTGAAGCCCTGTCTCTACTAAAAATATATATATAAAACTTAGGCATGGTAGCACATGCCTGTAGTCCCAGCTACTCTGGAGGCTGAGGCAGGAGAATCACTTGAATCTGGGAGATAGAGGTTGCAGTGAGCCGAGATTGCATCATTGCACCCCAGCCTGGGTGACAGAGCGAGACTCCATCTCAAAAATATATATATACCATATGATTTTGCTTGTGAATAAATAAAGACATTATATTAGGAAATTAAATAGTTTGTATGTTTACTAATCATTAATACATATTTTGATTTACTGAGATAATTCATTAAGTATAAAACATAAGCATCGAACATCTAACTTCACATTTAAGCAATCAAGTGTGGTATTTTGGGGGTGGGATCATAGTAGAGTATATTTCTAACACCAGAAAGCCCTTCGATAAAATGTCACATTTATGCTTAAATAACTCCTCCAGCTTCACTTTCCAATCTCAGAAAGTGGAAGGCTGAATTTCCAGGAGAATTTCTTAAAGATGTGTGTGAGGAAATCAGGCAGAGTTCAGTGAAAATGGTTAATTTCTGTCACTTTTTTATTGGAGAGTTTCTCGGAGCTGGGAGTATTTTAAGAGCCTCTTATGTCCTACTTTTTAAAACATCTGTTTAAATACATTTTTCTATCCCACTTCCTCAACCAATTTGAAAAATTCAGATTCTGCATGAACCTTTGGGAACACAGAGGCCAATGTTCCAATTTTGGCCGTAGCCCAGGGTTGCTGGTTCTCTGGCGAATGTTAAACTCAGGCCCTGCTTCCCACATCCTGGTGGGTGTTAAAAATCGCATGGTCCATTTTTCTCCTTACCAGGTACTCTGTTGAGCTCTACCTGTTGTCACAACAACAAAAACAACAAATTATCCACCAAAATTAGGCAGCAGCTTTTCCATTTATCCCAACAGTTTTCTGATTAATCAATGTTTATTTTAGTGTGAAAACTGCTGTAATCAGAGCTTGAAATATAAGAGTTTGGAAAATGGGAAAGAATAAGATGGGAAAGAAACTGAACTTTCTTCTTGATTGCCATCACAATTAAACCACCCACCACCCTTTAAGCCTGAACAGGGACATGAGGAAGTTTGGGAGCCAGTGATGAGTAATAACATTGATTTGACCATTGAAATGTTAATAAATTCTTCCCCTACCTCAAAACTGAGTATGAACCTACCAAATCCAAAGAAATGCTTTTACAACCTGATGAGAAAGGGAGATCCTGCAAAGTTGCAAACAATCCAGAAACTAGTGAGGCCGTCATTCTATGTGAACACTTATGCATCCATCCAACCTATGTGAAATATTTTTTCTGAGTCTTTTAAATTGCAAGCACAGGAGTCTGAGGCAGGAGAATCTCTTGAACCCGGGAGGCGGAGGTTGCAGTAAGCCAAGATGTCGCCATTGCACTCCAGCCTGGGCAACAGAGCAAGACTCCATCTCAGATAAATAAATAAATAAATAAGTAAGTATTCAACTTTATATTGCTTTCCTAAAATATAAAGGGGAACATGTGAAACACTCTCATAATTCACGTCTTCTGTAAATGTTAGAATCATTATCAGTGATGCTAGGAACATGCTCGTTAGACCTTCAGAATTTAGTTTCCCACAGCAGGGCTGTGCCCCAGTTCTCTGGCAGTAAAAAGGCGACAGAGGTGTGTCTGTGCTGTTCTTCTTTCAGAATTGCTTTTTCTGAACATCCAGTTACTTCACTGATCAATGAATACCTCAAACATGTACCAAGAGGTAAATTCCCCTTTTGGGGTTGTTTTGGAGTCCTGCCAAGGGATTCAGGTGTTCATCTGGTATTAGTGAATTTAGGGGCTGATTTGCTTATTAACTGATTAATAAGCTCTGCAACAGTATCCTAGGCAAAATATTCTAGAAAGCATCCCCTCTGTATTAAAAGTTCAAAAAAAAAATAAATTTAAGGGGTAAAAATGCAGTTTTATTGCATGGCTATGTTGCATAGTGGTGTAGTCTGGGCTTTTATTTTTTTATTTTTACCTTTTTGAGATGGACTCTCACTCTGTCGCCCAGGCTGGAGTGTAGTGGTGCCATCTCAGCTCACTAGAACGTCCGCCTCTGGGTTCAAGTGATTCTCCTGCCTCAGTCTCCTGAGTAGCTGGGATTACAGGCGTATACCACCAAGCTCGGCTAATTTTTGTATTTTTAGTAGAGACAGGGTTTCGCCGCGTTGGCCAGGCTGGTCTTGAACTCCTGACATCAGGTGATCCACCCGCCTTGGCCTCCCAAAGTGCTGGGACTACAGGTGTGAGTTACCATGCCTGGTCTGGGCTTTTAGTGTAACCATCACTAAGTAGTGTACATTGTACCCATTAAGTAATTTCTCCTCCCTCGCCACCTCCCACCCTTCCTAGTCTCCAGTGTCTATTATTTCATACTCTGTGTCCATGTGTACACATTATTTAGCTCCCACTTATAAGTGAGAACATGAATTATTTAACTTTGTTTAAAAGCTTTTTTTTAAAAAAAAATGGTGGTAGGGAAGGGAACATGTGTTTTAAAGGGAATACATTAACTAATCCGATACAAACAAATTGTTAAAAGGTTTTTGACTTTGGTTTTGTTTTAATTTTTTTTTCTTCTTTTGAAGAAGTCTCGCTGTGTCACTCAGGCTGGAGTGTAGTGGCGCAATCTCAGCTCACTGCAACCTCCGCCTCCCAGGTTCGAGTGATTCTACTGCCTCAGCCTCCTGAATAGCTGGGAATACAGGCACCCACCACCACACCCAGCTAATTTTTGTATTTTTAGTAGAGATGGGGGTTTCACCATGTTGGCCAGGCTGCTCTCGAACTTCTGACCTCAGGTGATCCACCCGCCTCGGCCTCCCAAAGTGTTGAGATTACAGGTGTGAGCCACCTCGCCTGGCCTCTGTTTTTATCAGTAAACCTGCCTTTAGAGTGAAAAGCATATTCATTAGAAGCTAAGACAGTTTGCTTTTATAACTGATGCTTCTTTTTGGCAGCTAAAATGTTTTCAGGGAGCTTTGTGACATTGTATCTTGTGTACTTGACCTTGATTTCTGACACCAAAGCCCTGTCAGGTTTAATTTAAGATGATCTAAAACCGATGTAAAATATCTTTCACATTTAACTGTGTATTTTCCCTAAATCAAATTTTAAAATAATGGCACTTTCTCTTTTTAAAAAAATGGCATCTGTAATTAGAAGTAAAGATATGGGCTGGTTTGTGTAACTTGGCCATTTATATGACCTGGTTAGGAAGTTATTTGCCTCTGTGTGTGGGTATACAATTCATTAAAGATAAGAAGATGACTGATTTTTCTAAATTTTCTTAAAACACCACTAGCGTTCTAATCATTTGCATAGTTAAGTTGTGGTTGATTGTAAAAAGGTTGATGATAACAGGAATAACTGTATGTATTTTGAGTGCCTCTCAGTTAGCTGCCTTCCTTTTATCCTGAAGGCAGTAGAAGTGGTTGAAAGATGGCATGTGGGAAACCGTTATGACTGACCAGTGGCAGCCCCTAGTTCTCCCCAAGGCTCTGAACTCCCAATCCCAACCGCTGTATCTCTGCTTTGTGTTGATCTAGAATGTCTTCCCAGGTAAGCTGTGTAGAGACTTGCCTTTGCTTTGGGGTTTTATCATCATGATGGTCATTATTTGGATTCACTGATGTGTGGAGCCCTCCACAATGTTAATAATTACTCCAAATAAGAAAGTCTTCCTTCCAAAGGTCAAGTAAGCTCTTGGTATACTAGAAAGGGACAACAGCTGGCCTGAAGTGAAATTCCTGCCCTGTCATTTTTATCCTCAGCAGTTTTGGGTGGCTCCCCAAAACTCTCAGTGTTTTTATTCCCTTCTTCCATTGAAGGCTATGTTGGCTCCTAGTGATATTACAAAATTTAAACGTGTGAGTAACCTACCTTCAGAAGTGAAAAATCACATTCTGCTGTGTCCTGAATAGGCTACCTTTTTCACCAAAGCTTGTTTTATTGGGCTTCCTAGTTAATAAGACACTGCATTAAGTACAGTGTTATACATAATATGTCAATATAAGCTGTTTTACTTCATATAATACAAGAGTTCTTTTCAGACATATTAAAAAAGGACGAGGATATGGCCAGGCATGGTGGCTCACACTTGTAATCCTAATGCTTTGGGAGGCTGAGGCAAGTGGATTGCTTGAGCCCAGGAGTTCAAGACCAGCCTGGGCAGCATGGCAATATCCTGTTTCTACAAAAAATATAAAAATTATCCGAATGTGGTGTGCATCTGTAGTCCCAGCTACTAAAGAGGCTGAGATGGGAGAATCACCTGAGCCTGGGGAGGTCGAGGCTGCAGTGAGCCATGATTACACAACTGCACTCTGGCCTGGGTGACAGATGATACTCTGTCTCAAAAAAAAAAAAAAAAAATACCAGGATAAGCACCAGAAATACACATACACAGACTTACAGTGAAGAACCCATGTTCTCCAATATGTGTGGCTTACAGGTGCATCCTCACCCTCTTCCTGCTGATGATACCTCTTTTTTGGCTCTTTATACCTATTTTTGAAACAATGAATTAATGGATGGCCCCTTGCTCCCTATTTTTGAATGAATGAATGAGTGGCCCCTTCCTTCAGACATGGGCATCCACATCTCCTGCACTCCTACACATCTCCACACCATAAGAACAAGCACCTGTGGACAGGAAAGTCCTCACAGAGAGCTCAGGTTGAAGGGCAGGAAGATGAAGAATTCCCATATATTTTTCAGGTTGCTTGATTTCTGTTAAATTTGGTGATGAGAGGGTTAAAGGATTGGAAGAAGATTTTCCCTAACCAACGTGCCATTTCTGTGATTCCTCCACTCTCTCACTAGCAGAGAAAGGTCCAGACTGCACCAGACACTTGGCTGGCTCTGGCTGTTCACACATCTGAGTCCACCCAACACTGGGCTCTGTGTTAAGGGAAATCAAGAGCCTGTTCTTTTTAACCATGATCCTCACTTTCCCATTTTTAAGAGACAGGTTGTCATTACTGTTGTGAGAGATGTTTTGATTTTATATATTTGGCCAGAGATTACTCTTGTCACTGTCCACAAAGGTGTAACTTGATGTCCTTCCTAACCCCCATGCCAGGTCAAGACCTGTGTTACATTCCCCTGCCCCCTACCACCCCCCACCGCCAACCCCAAGTGGGGTCTCATTCTGTTGCCCAGGCTGGAGTGCAGTGGTGCCATCTCAGCTCACTGCAAACTCCACCTCCTAGCTTCAAGTGATTCTCCCACCTCAGCTTCCCGAGTAGCCAGGACTACAGGCGCACACCACCACACCTGGCTAATTTTTGTATTTTTAGTAGAGGTATGGTTTCACCATGTTGGCCAGGCCGGTCTCGAGCTCCTGGCCTCAAGTGATCAGCTGCCTTGGCCTCCCAAAGTGCTGGGATTACAGGCATGATTCACCTTGCCCGGCTGACCTGTGTTACTTCGATTATGAACACCCATCTATGACCGTTTTGCTTCTCTGCCTCCAAGTGAGTGGTATCTTTGCCACTAGAGGTTGACATGAATGGCTGACAATGCCAAATAATAATTTTCACCTAGGAAACTTAGACAAGGAGACCTAACCCATAGCAATAGCAAACGTTTGATAAATATTTGTTATACGAATGAAATGAATAGCGCAAGCTAAGAGTGCTTTCTAAAGATTGGGCCCAAGAGGAGATAAAATGGGCAACTAGTCTGGTATTACAGAGCTTCAAGGATTTAATGGTCCATTGCCTTGAGGAGGAGATCCTTGAGTAAAGGTTTCCTGGAGACCTCTAAGTCTTCAGTGACTCTCTCTGCTTGCAGGTCATGTACCACCTGCCCCTGTTAGTGCCCATTTCTCTGCATAGTGTGAAACTCTGTTACATGGCTGTCTCTTCCAGCTCTGTTTTTTTTTTTTTTTTTTTTTGAGACAGGGCCTTGCTGTGTTGCCTGGGCATGGCTCACTGCAGCCTTGACCTCCCAGGCTTAAGCAATCCTCCCACTTCAGCCTCCTAACTGGGACTACAGGTGCGCACCACAATGCCTGGCTAATTTTTTTATTTTTTTGTAAAGATAGGGTCTCACTATGTTGCCCAGGCTGGTCTTGAACTCCTAGACACAAGTGATCCTCCTACCTTGGCCTTCCAAAGTGTTGGGATTACTGACATGAGCCACGGAAACTGGCACCAGCTCACTCTTAAATTCCTCAAGAGCAATGCTGTATTCATGTCTGTTTCTTCCAGCTCTCAGACAAGGGCAATGCATAAATAAATACCTTCGGAATTCCAGATGAACACCGTTAGAAATCTCAAGTTATTATAACATAGTTTTGGCATTTTCAAGGCGGGGAACCCGATAGCAGATCAACAGGCTCTCTTTTACTATTTTTGCAAGGCTTGTGGTTTTTGGCAGCAGCGTCTGCCAGGCTCTGCCTCGTGCTCATTTAGCTTCAACCACAGTGACCTCCTTTCTTTTGGTCCCTGTATTCACAATGCTCCTTCAAGCCCAGGACTTTTCCACATGCTCCTCTCTCTGCTTCCATTTTCTCTTTGCCTGCCCAAGTCTTTCTTGTCCTCCACTAGAATGGAAGATCCATGAAGGCCAAGGTCTATGCCTACTTTTCCCCACCTTTGTAGCTGTAGTGCCTGACATAGATGCAGGCCAGTTTGCCAAAAGCCTATCCACTCAAGAACCCATTCCTGGGGCAAAGGAATATGATTTTTTTATGAGCCCATACAGGTGACCTTAAAGCCACATTCTGGCCTTTCTTGCACCTGTCTCTCACAGTGTCCAGCCTCATTTCCTCTCCCTATTGGATTGTGGTTTCCTGCTTCTCCCAGGCCTCACTGTCATCTCACATCCTCCATCTGCCGGAACGTCCTGAAACTGATTTCCTTTGTACTCATAAATAGCTAACTTCATTTATTTGTCTTAAATAAGAAAGCTGGCCTGGGCACGGTGGCTCACGCCTGTAATCCCAGCACTTTGGGAGGCCGAGGCGGGTGGATCACAAGGACAGGAGATCAAGACTATCCTGGCTAACATGGTGAAACCCCGTCTCCACTAAAAATACAAAAAATTAGCTGGGCGTGGTGGTGGATGCCTGTAGTCCCAGCTACTTGGGAGGCTGAGGCAGGAGAATGTCATGAACCTGGGAGGCAGAGCTTACAGTGAGCCGAGATCCCACCACTGCACTCTAGCCTGGGTGACAGAGTGAGACTCCGTCTCAAAAACAAAAAAAAAAGAAATCTGATATTATAGAAGACTTTCTTTGACACCTTCTTTTCCCACCCACCCTCCCTTGGGTTAGATACTCTTTCCAGTGTACCTGTAATGCCCAGCATCCTTCATATTACATTATAATTCTTAATTTATGCGTCTCTCCCACTACAGACCAAGAGTTCTTTGATGGGGAATCATGTCGGGTTCACCTCTGCATCCCTTCGGGCTCAATAAACGTGAAGTCAATGACATTAAAACCCTGTGTGAAGACAATATTATGAACTCAGGTATCTGAGAGATTCATCTAGGTGGTAGTATCTACAACCTCAGAGGATGTGCTCAGCTGTTCTCCCATGGGATAGAATTTTGCCTCCTTGACTTTGGGATTGTGATATCGAGCAAAAGGCAACAGAGGTCCACATGGCCATGTTTGTCTTTTTCCAAAGAAATATTTGGCCATTGGAAATATTGCTTCTCAGTTGCAAGATAACCAAAAAGCCTTGCATGGGGCCCTAAATCTAGTTTGGGAAGCTTGGGATTGGCCATGCTTAGCTCTTGGGATGTGTTTGTTGAGCTGCAAATGTACCCTTCCAGGAAGAGTTAAGTCTGTGACAATGACTTCTCAAGCAGAGTCACCAGACAGCTGTTTTAGAATCCCTGAGGGCCCAAAAAAAAAAAAAAAAAAAAAGTGCTGAAGGGAACAATGGCTTGCTTATGAACTAGGAGAGATATTCAATAGATAATACCCTTTTCATCAACCAAGTTTTAAAGAAATTGAGGATAAGACCAAACAGCAAAGCATAAGGTGACCAAAATGTATTGTGGTTAATGCTGAAGTATAGAGAGCGTGGCTCATAACTGGAGTGAGGACTTGTCCTAAACCCAGAATGTGGTAGACTTAGCTATAAGGTCGCCATGTGTTCGGGAAGACTCAGGCCTCACCCAGCAGGGCAGTCCTCTAATGACATGGAAGAGTGGTGCGAAAGACAGGAAGGGGCAGAGGCCAGGAGTGTCATGCAATTGGTGTGCCTCCTCATGGAATTATTGAGTGTGTCCCCTGTGTCGTAGACCCATCACAGTTGTCTCTTCCAGTACTTCGTGAGCTCCCTAAGGGCAGGGACTGTGTATACTTCTGGGCGCTAAAATGAGTGTGAATCCATGCCAGGCACTCTATGCCAGTCTTTATTGGAAATATATCATTTTATCTTAAATAGTTCTTCAATGTAGGTACTATCACTTGCCCTGACTTTAGAGATACGGGCACTAAGGTTTGTGGAGGTAAATAACTTTCCCAAGATCACACAAGTAGCACATGTCAGAGTGGGAAACTGAGCCCAGGAGGCCTGACATCCCAGGCAGAGCTGCTAACTGTTGTTCTTTATGCTTCTTGATGGGTGATTCAAGGCCTTGTGTAGTGTTAGTGTATCATTTAATGATCTGATTATGAAAGTACTAAATGAGGTGATTGGGGGATTCTCTGTCTCGAATTCTCTATTCCTGGCCTTTCATAATTCCTTTCTCCCTGGCTGGGATCCAGCTGGCTTACACAACTGTCAGTGTAATCTCTATCAATATTTACACAAGGGGTCACGCCATCACAGAAACCAGAGAAATATCAGGATTAGTGCTTTCACTGGATGAAGTTTGAGGATTGAAGAACCTTCTGTTGAATGGATTTGAAATAGTTGCATAGAAAATATTTTTTTATTTTCCTTGAAGAGAAGTAAACAAGCCAGAGATTATTTGAAATTTATTTTGCTAATTGAAACAAAGCATGACAGTGACCTTCGAACCAGTGCCAGTAAAAATCAAATAAAACCTGGATAGTATATTCTGAGAGTGATCTAAATGAGATGCCTTTTAGTGGGGGTTTGTTCAAATGCTTAAATTTTTAAAAAGGATGAGGTAAAGCTATGTTTATTGATATAAAAAGATTATCAATATATAACAGGCATGAGAGAAGTGAGGTATAGAAAGAAGTTTATGTGTTTATGAATATCCCTTTGTGTATGAGATACTTTTGATAAAGAATACATAAATAGTTACAGATATGTTTTTTGTTTTTTTTTTTTTTTTCAAGTCCGCCTCCGGTTCATGCCTTCTCCTGCCTCAGCCTTCCGGTAGTGGGATACAGGTGCCCGCCACCATGCCGGTAATTTTTTTTTTGTAGAGACGGGGTTTCACCGTGGTCTCGATCTCCTGACCTCGTGATCCACCCGCCTCGGCCTCCCAAAGTGCTGGGATTACAAGGGTGAGCCACCGCGCCCGGTCCAGATATGTTATTTTTTCAAGAAATAAGAAACTGTAAAAATGATTACCTTTGAATGGAGTGGGAAAAGATAATTTCCCTGTTAATTTTTCTGTTATATTCAATTTACTTTTTCAAATGTGGATAGAGATTATTTCTGCAGAATAAGATTATCTCTGCAGAGATAAGTCATCTTAGTTTTCTTTTTTTTACTTCTCTTTATTAAAAAATTAAACATAAAAAACCCAAATGCTACGTTTTAATTAAAAATAAATATTAGCAGTTTAAAATTAAGATATGAGTAGTAACTCTGAGAAGAGTGACTAAAACTCCTGTAGTCCCTTTAACGCTGACTTCAAATCCACATGAAGTTATCCTGGGGGTGTGGAGTGTATAATTTATGTTATTACAGATTTTTGTTAAATAAATCCTATGTTTGTGTTCTGGAAATATTTTTGTGTACATGCCTGTGCTTCTGGGTCTGGATTTGTATGGTTGGAAGAAACACTGGGCAAAGTGAGGGGGACAGTGGGGGCCAAGCAGGCAGTCGGGGCTGTGTCACCTGGAGCCATTTCCTTCTTGGAGAGAAAGCTTGAGGGAGGCTCCAAGGTAGGGCCAGGAGACAGCCAATACGGAGCCCACGGCGGCACAGGCATGAGGTTATTCATTCATCAAACAGTTATCGAGGGTCTACCTTGTGCTTTTGGGGAGTATCTGTAACATTTTGTGCCAAATTAGAGGCCTTCTGGTTGACTGGACCCTTAAAACACAAGTTCCAAGTTCATTTTGATTGCTTCTCCAGGCCTCCATGTGAATTACATTAGTCACATCAGCAGCTCACTGAGGCCGCAGGAATAGGCCATTTTGTTGACAGAGGCAGACGTGGAGATGGGGATAGATGTGGAGGAGGAAAGAGTGGGGCCGGAAGACAGGCCTCTGATGAGTGAGGGCTGTGAGGGCGTGTGGTCTGTGCCCACTTGGGATTCTGCCTGGATTATGTTACAGATTTCAACTCCTTTCGCCTGCAAGCTGTTCAGACTCCCAGATTTGCTCATGAGTTTGGTTTCATTCAGATGGGAAAAAAAAGGAAAAAGGGGGATACGTACATTGTCTCTCCCATCTTTGCAGGACACACACATGTGTTACGCTTCCCATTCTCCAACTGAGGAATAGGCCTCATTCCCAGAGCCTTTAAATTGCAGGAAGCTGAAGAATGGGATCCATAGGGAGCAGAGCTGTCCTCTGTTTTCTGTGCAGCTTTAGGAACCCTTTGACTGACACTCTTGGAGTCTAAGAGCAAGGTGTGTCCCAGGGAGCAAAGTGGGAATTGAAATTGTACCTTTATGGCTAATTAACTGTGTAACCCAGAGGAACTTGACCAGATGATCTTTAGTTTCTGAACTATAGGGGGAATGGAGGAGCTGTCTTAGAATTGGAGAATAATAAAATGAGGACATTCTGGGATTTCATAAGATGATGGTCACTTTGGGAAGGTTCTCTTAAATTCTACTCCCCTCTGTATTAAAAAAAAAAAAACTTTTTTTTTTTTTTGCAATGAGAAAATGCATGGTGCCCTATAATCCAGGGGCTTGAGATCCAACTCTAACTGGGCAACTCTAAGATGGAGAGAAACTGGTGCCTCCCTCACTTAGCTAGTTCTGAGAACATCTCTCCTCCCCCACCAAGGGCTGGGCTGCTTCATCACTTATCAAATCATCTTAGACTCATAAACGTCTCTAGGTAACTGGCCTCTTCCCTCCTCTCCCCTTTCTCTGTATGGAAACTTTCCAGCCTAACTCCCTACACATCTGTTCTGGGAGCTGCCTCCTAATTATATCCTAGGGGCCTGATATGAAAAGGGCCAAAGGGAACATTCCATCACTTCTCCCAGGGGCATCTTGGGTCAGGGATGGAGGCTTGCTCCTTAGTGAGACGGCCAGAGGCCATTGACTGGGAACCAAACCTAATTGCCGCAGAACCCATCTGAGGGCAGCGTGCTTTGGCAGGAAGGACTGTGGGGTATTCCCATCATGTTCAGGCTCATCTGTTTAATGCTTCTTCCTTAATATTGAAATAGAGTCTTCACTGCAACTCATCTCTACTAAAAAATACAAAAATTAGCCTGGCATGGTGGCAGGTGCCTATAATCCCAGCTACTTGGGAGCTGAGGCGGGAGAATCGTTTGAACCCAGGAGGCGGAGGTTGCAGTGAGCCGAGATTGCACCACTGCACTCACATAAGACCAGATATTGTATAGTCCCATTGATCTGAAATTTCCAGAATAGGCAAATCAATAGAGACAAAAAGAAGATTGGTGAGTGTCTAGAGCTGGGGGAGTAGGAAGGAAATGATGGTTGACTGCTAATGGATATATGGTTTCTTCTGAGGATGATTGAAAATGCTCTAAAAATTATTTTGATGGTTGCACAGCCCTGTGAATATACTAAAAATAATTGAATTGTAGACTTTAAATTGTAAATATGGAAAGTGAATTCTATCACAAGAAAACTTATTAAAAAACAAAGACTACTACGTAGTGATGTGTTCTTCCCACCAGACACCTTAAGAGGCACTTTATGCCAGTTTGTCCCACTGTTGTTGATGCTAAGTTTTGATCACTTGGATAATGTGGTTTCTACTAGATCTTGCCATTGCATTAGGTTCGTGCAAAAGTAACTGCCGTTTTTGTCATTACTTTCAAGGGCAAAAACCGCGGTTACTATCTCACCAACCTGTACAAGAATCTTTGTCTTGTGATTAATAAGTAATATGAAGGGTGACATTCACCACTCTCTGTACATCCTATTCTCCACCCATTAGCATCCACTGGTGATCCTTGCCAGTAAGATCTATTACATAAATGGGTACAATATAGTAGTTTTTAAAATGATCAGATTTTTTACATTTATCTAGTAATTTTCTGGAGAGAACGTATTCCTTCTCCCTCTTTTTAAAAAACTCACTGGGTCTCAAAAAATTAAACATAGCATTATCACTTCTGGGTGTAAACCCAAAATAATTTGGAAACAGGGTCTCAAAGAGCTTTTTGCATACCCATGTTCATAGCAGCATTATTCACAATAGCCAAATGGTGTAAACAACCCACATGCCCGTCAGTGGATGAATGGGTAAACAAAATGTGGTATATACATGCAATGGAATATGATTCAGCCTCAAAAAGAAATGAAATTCTGACACATGCCACAGCATTGATGAACCTTGAAAATATGCTCAGTGATGTAAGCCAGTCAGAAAAAGACAAATATTATATGATTCCCCTTATATGAGGTACCTAGTGTAGTTAAATTCATAGAGACAGAAAGTAGAATGGTGGATGGCAGGGACTGAGCGTGGGGAGGGGCCAGTGGGGAATTCTTACCAAATGAGTATAGAGTTTCAGTTTGCAATGATGAAAAAGTTCTGGAGAGGGATGGTGGTGATGGTTGCATGACAACGTGAATGTATTTAATGCCCTAAACTGTACACTTAAAAAGAGTTAAACTTCATGTTAGGTATTTTTTACCACAAAAAATACCCTCACTAAGTTCTCATTTCTTCCTTTTCATTTTAATATGTTACCAGAAATTATACTCCTTGATGCTGGAAATTGGCCAATAGGAGCCCCTTCAAGCTACTTCTGCATCCCTCCTTACCCTCCCAGTATATTCTTGTTTTCTGGCACAAGATGTTTAAGGTCGACTTTTATTTCCCCTGACCCAGTCTTGCACACAGCTATTTCTCCAAGAAGGCCTGGTTCTTCTACAGAGAAACTGTAGTCAGAAACAAGATCTGGTTGCTTGGGGAGCTTGTTGCCATGTATTTGGTGGTTATATGCTTCTCACCCTTTCAGTGAACAGAGCTGGGGAAACAAACATACACTCACGCACACATATACACACGTACTGTGGTAGTGACTAGCCCCATGTGGCCGTTCAGAAATAAGATTTCCGGCAAGACATATACACAAACATGCATGCATACAAATGCATGCAGATATTTTAATCAGTCGTCTCCAATTTCAATCCATCACCACCTTTCTCCACCCCACCTCATCACAGTCCATATTTCTCTTCTTCCATCGTGACAGCTCTGGTTCTCAAGCATCTCCACATATTTACTTATTTGTTCTGTCCTTCACTAAATCAACTTGTGTGATGTATCATACCAATGCCACAAATCATTTTTTAAAATGAAAGGAACAAAATTTACTTTTTCTGATGCTTAGCAGGTCTAAATGCATTTTCTAGATGTATTTTCTTTTTTAGTGGGTAGAAAGGGTGGGATTGAGGCAATGGTGGAAGTAGTGACTGCAGTAGAGAATTAAAACAAGAAATACAGAGGGGACGATAGAGAATGAGAGAGAGCAGGGAAGTGGACAGAGTAGTGGAGAATTTCTTCAACATTGAAAACTTTCACATGACTAAACCCACTCATAAGAGTGAGCTGAGGCCAGGCGCGGTGGCTCACGCCTGTAATCCCAGCACTTTGGGAAGCCGAGGCGGGTAGATCACCTGAGGTCAGGAGTTTGAGACCAGCCTGGCCAATATGATAACACTTTCTCTACTGAAAATATAAAAATTTAGCTGGGCGTGGTGGTGGGCGCACTGGTGAGTGCCTGTAATCCCAGCTACTCGGGAGGCTGAGGTAAGAGAATCGCTTAGGAGGCGGAGATTGCAGTGAGCCAAGATTGCGCCACTGGACTCCAGTGGACTCTGTCAGTTGGGTGACAGAGCAAGACTACATCTTGAAAAAAAGAGTGAGCTGGACAAGAGGTAGAAATTAGGAAAAGAGGAGCCATTAAAAACAAACATCTGTTTTTCCGATTATTGGAGTAATGCTTTGTGTGTTTACTTAAGAAATAGCACACAAGGTTAGACTCAATGAAAATACAGGGAAAGACAGCTTTTTTTTTTTATGAATTCCAGTAAGATTTGTGATGCTCGGGGGTTCAGTTGCTGTTCTTGGCTTTGACTGTGACATTTTCTCAGCCATGGCATTGGATCCAGCATCCATGCTCTACATGTTTGTTCTTAAAAATGAGGATTGATTGATTTATTTTTAAAAGGTTTTCCTGCCTTTGGAAGGGAACCAAGTATCTTTCAAGTTGGGGAAATAACTTCCTTTTGAGACTTGACCTCTTCCTCACCCCAACGAGCCATTTGGACTTTTATGTAGGAATTGGGTAAGCATTACAGAAGCAAGAGATTCTTTCTCTTCATTATTTAACTCCCAAACAAGCTGAGTTTTTTCCTGCTCTGAAGTGTTCTGACTTTTAAAAGAGATGGTGAGATGGAGGCAAAGGCATGTTGAAATGAGCGTCCTAAAACCTAGGCTGTAGTTGTGGCCTGAAGACTTACTAGCTGTGTGACTATAGGTATCTTGTGGCTCTGAACTTACTTTCAACTGGGAAATGTGGATAAAATCTGCTATGTTCTTTTTCCGTTTAGAATTTTTATCCCATACACTTCCAAATAAGATTTCCAGTGACTTATAAGAGACAAATCTCAAACTACTCTGATAATGTGAGGATAAATGATTAAGAGTCCTGGGATAGGTGGAGGGAATTAATGGTACCAGAAACCCAAATGAAAAGTAGTTGCTGCAAATGAGCACTAATTTGTTTTCTAACTCTTTGCTGTCCAATATGGTAGTGACTAGCCCCATGTGGCTGTTCAGTCTTTGAAATGTGGATGGTTTGAATCAAGATGTGCTGTGAGTGTGAAATATACACTGGATTTCAAAGACTTAGTATAAATAACATAAAATATCTCATGAATAATTTTTTTTTTTTTTTTTGAGACGGAGTCTTGCTCTGTTGCCAGGGTGGAGTGTAGTGGCCTGATCTCGGCTCACTGCAACCTCTGCCTCCTGGGTTCAAGCAATTCTCCTGCTTCAGCCTCCCAAGTAGCTGGGACTACAGACATGTGCCACCACGCCCAGCTAATTTTTGTATTTTTAGTAGAGACGGGGTTTCACCACATTGACCAGGCTGGTCTCGATCTCTTGACCTCATGATCTGCCCGCTTCGGTCTCCCAAAGTGCTGGGATTACAGGCGTGAGCCACTGCGCCCGGCCTCTCATGAATAATTTTTTACATTGATTGCATGTTGAAATGATGATGTTTTGAATATATTGACTTAAAATATTTTATTAAAATTAGTTTCTCATTTCTTTTTTTTTTTTTTTTTTAAGAGAGAGTCTCACTCTGTTGCTCAAGCTGGAGTGCAGTGGTGCAATCATAACCCACTGCAGCCTCCACCTCCTGAGCTCAAGCAATCCTCCCACCTCAGCCTCCTGAGTAGCTGGGAATACAGGAATGCACCACCATGCCTGGCTAATTTTATTTGTTTATTTAATTTTTTTTTTTGTAGAGGATGAGGTCTTGCTATGTGGTCCAGACTAATCTTGAACTCCTGGCCTCAAGTAATCCTCCCACCTCGGCCTTCCAAAGTGCTGAGCTTACAGGCATGAGCCACCATACCCAGCCTCTTTTTACATTTTTAATGGCTACTAAAAAGTTTTAAATCTCATAAGTGGCTCTCATATTTCTATCAGATAGTGCTGGTCTAACCTATTTTCACCCAAGGCCCCCTGCCAACCAAAAGAAGGAAAATATATTTATCATGCCTCTGTTACCTGATTAAAAGAAGGGTGCTGTCCCATGCATTTATATAGAGTCACATACTTCAAAGCTTTATATAAAAATAAGGCAGAAATGATGGTGCCTTGCTACAGCTGTAGTCCTTCCTCTCTGCTGGAAAACCACATCTTGGTTTTATGTGGTTTATGTCCTTCTTTGACATATCTGAAAATTTCTGCAATTTCTGACTAACTAACAAACAGCATGCGACTCAAAATCTGCGAATTTATTCCTCCTTAGTTCGTTCATTCATTCACCCATGCATTTATTCATTTCCTGAGTTTTGTTCAGACACTGCTGTGTCCTCAAGAACAAAAATGAATTACGACTCATCCTGCCATGAAGGACTTCCAGTCTGCAGGGAAATGGAGGAGAGAGTCAGCCACATAGACTGGTAATTTACAATACGGCACCATGAATACCAGTCTGGAGCACTGTGCAAAGTGTAGCCAGGAAGGGAGAAAGGCAATTAATGCTGGCTTGACTTTGGGGTAATTCATAACTTGATTATTCATGCCGTTATTCAAAGAGCCTTTGCCAAGTTTATTTAAAGAGATTGAAAGATAACAAATGCAGACATTAAAAATAGTTTCTTATTCAGCCTATGCTTTCAAAAGTGCTGTATGATTAAATATATATTATTTATTCACCAGGCTGTTTCTACTTAGGCTCTCAAATTTAGTCTGTCCACTAAACTGTATCCTTGGCCAGACTTACTCTCTGTAAGAGCAGACGTGGGTTATTTATTCGTCAGTTCTCCAGTTGAAATTCATATCTCTAATTCTACATTCTTCCAGGCAAGGGGGAGTACAAATGATTAGGGACTTTTAACTTTGGAAGATGCAGTGAATTACAATTTAAAGTCAACTAGAGGCCGGGCGTGGTGGCTCACACGCCTGTAATCCCAGCACTTTGGGAGGCCGAGGCAGGTGGATCACGAGGTCAGGAGATTGAGACCATCCTGCCCAACATGATGAAACCCCGTCTCTACTAAAAATACAAAAATTATCCAGGCGTGGTGGTACACACCTGTAGTCCCAGCTACTAGGGAGGCTGAGGCAGGAGAATCGCTTGAACCCAGGAGGCAGAGGTTGCAGTGAACTGAGATCACACCACTGCACTCCAGCCTGGGCAACAGAGCAAGAGTCTGTCTCCAAAAAAAAAAAAGTCGGCCAGACTTCTAGAACCATAGCTCAACAGAGTCCATGGCTTCCCCAATGTAGGATGCAGCCAGTTGGAATGAATGTAGACTTGTTTCTCTCTCTCTTTTTTTTTTTTTTTTTTTTTTAAAGAAAGGGAGATCATATTTTTTCAGGCCATTTCTTTTGGTGAGGAGCAGGCTGAAAACTGGGTTATGGTAATGAGTCTTCTGAGGAGCTTTTCCTTCTTCAAACATTTCTGGATTTTGGCCTTCAAAAGAGTGTCCTGGGTGGTGTTATGAGCTTGCCCTGCAGGCTAAATCCCTGTAGACAGCAGATTCCCTGTGATAGCAGGTCTTGTGAAATGAAGATCTGGTTTGTATAGTCTCAAGCAAGAGATCAAATATTTAAGGCTTAGAAAAAAAGATTGTGTTTATAAGGGCCCTTGAAAAGAATTTCTGATGGAAGTTGGTGAAAAAGATTTGTTTCCATTACTCATAGCTTAAGTTGGCTATGATGGCAGTTATTTAAATTCTCACTTCTCAGATGGAAACTTAAAAAAAGTAGGTGATAAAGCCTGTTGGAATAGGTAATTTGGGGACAGTATAAGTAGAGAGGTGATAGGGTCTCACTGGAGGCCACTTTGCTTCCCTGTTTTTAAACACATTCCATCTGTTGCCTTCTTCATTAGAATCCTGAAATTTGGGGTCAGGCACCGTGGCTCATACCTGCAATCCTAGCACTTTGGAGGCTGAGGCAGGTGGATCACTTGAGGTCAGGGGTTGAAAACCAGTCTGGCCAACATGGTGAAACCCCGTTTCTACTACAAATATATTATGGTGAAACCCCGTCTCTAGTGAAAATACAAAAAAATTAGCTGGGTGTGGTGACGGGCACCTGTAATCCCAGCTATTCGGGAGGGTGAGGCTTGAACTCGAGGGGTGGAGGCTGCAGTGAGCCGAGATCACACCACTGCACTCCAGCCTAGGCCACAGAGCAAGAGAAAGACTCTGTCTCAAAAAAAAAAAAAAAAAAAAAATCCTGAAATTTCATGTAAATTTCTTTGTGTACTTAGGTATTAGTTGTATTTCCATAGAGCATTTGAGCATTTTTAGAAATCAGTACAAGCACAGGGCTCATATTCATGCAAAGGAGTAGGAAGTTTGGGGAGGGGGAGAAATGAACACCACATAGTTTCTGAAGTCATTTTTCATTTAGCAAGTTCCTCCATACTTCTATGGGAAGCTCAGTTGAAGTTTTTGAAATCACTGGCATTTGTACATCATTGGTTCATTATGAAAGCATTTATCGGGTGCCTCCCATCTAGGATCTTTACCTTTTACATCTTTATGTCTTCCTCAAATGCCTTGAGGATCAGCCCATAAAGACTGATATGCATTACCACTGCCCTGCAGTGGGCACCGTTGATCACCCATGAGGACTGGTGTTCAGAACAGGTCATGTCCTATTTGAGAATTAAAAAGATATGGGAACCCCCATTTCTGGAAACATAGAGTAGGCATACTTTTCCAGATTCCTCCTGCTAAGTACAACTAAAAATCCTTGACATTATATTTAAAACACACATAAGAAGACTCTGAAGGGTGGAAAGAATAAGGAAGATGAGCAGGGACCTCAGGACCCAAGGAAGGATACGGTGGTGAGTTGCCTGGGTTTCCTTATTGCCTCGTGTATTCCAGACTCTGAGCTAAAGATGCCAGTAACTGGAAACAGCAAGGGGCGCAGACAAAAAAGCTCCTACAAAGGCCTGCTCCCTGTGACCGAAGCACCAAGAAAGGACAAGCTAGAAGACAGACAAAGTTTAAAAAATAGCCACCCTGCTGTAGCCAAACACCACAGAAAAACACTGTGGCCCCACCCATGCCCATGCCAGCAAAGACTCAGGGAAGTCTAGCCTCCCACTCTGACCCAACCCCCCTTCTTGGGCAGTGTCAGAGAAAGCTGAGACTCACATTCCCACGAAGAGGTACCAAGAGACCTCTCCTTCTCCTGCTGGGTTGCTGTCACAGGAGGCCTAGTGGAGAGGCAGGACTTTCACCACTGGCCAACATTAACAAGGCCACCTCAACCGTGGCATAGGGAAAGATCACATGGGGAGCAGCAATGAGGCTCTCCTACCTCTCCCAGCAGGGAGGTCTCAGTGGAGGCCAGGGGGAACCAGATCTCCCAACCGTCACCCAGCAGGATCGAGGAGCCCCTGTAGTATAGCAAGGCGCCTCCCCTCCCCGACTTCCCCCACCAGAGCAGTATCAGAGTAAGACCGCTAAAACAATAAGATTCAGTCTCATAATATTCAAAATGTCCGAGTTAATGGAAAGTGACTAACTGTACTAAGTATCAGGAAGATCTCAAACTGAATGAAAAGGACAATCGAGATATGTCAATCACAAGGTGACAGGGTCTATAGTATTGTCTGACAAAGATTTTAAAGCTGCCATGATAAAAATGTTTCAATGAGCAATTATAAACAGGTTAGAAACAGGAAAAAATAGAAAGTCTCAACAAAGAAACAAGACATATAAAGAGGAACAAACTGGAAATTTTAGAATTAAAAAATATAATAACCAAAACAATATACTCAATGGATTGGCTGAGCAACAGAACAGAGAGAGACAGAGAAAGAATCAGTGAGCTGGAAGACAGAATAGAAATTATCCAATCTGGACTGGGCATGGTGGCTCACGCCTGTAATCCCAGCACTTTGGGAGGCTGAGGCGGGCGGATCACGAGGTCAAGGGATCGACCATCCTGGCCAACATGGTGAAACCCTGTCTCTACTAAAAATACAGAAATTAGCTGGGCATGGTGGTGTGTGCTTGTAATCCCAATTACTCGGGAGGCTGAGGCAGGAGAATGGGGTGAACCCGGGAGGCAGAGCTTGCAGTGAGCCGAGATCATGCCACTGCACTCCAACCCGGGTGACAGAGCAAGACTCCGTCTCAAAAAAAAAAAAAAAAGAAAAGAAAAGAAATTATCCAATCTGAACAACAAATAAAAAATCAACTTTAAGATTATATTAAAAGGATGAAAAGACAAGCCACAAACTCAGAGAAGATATTTCCAAGCCATATATCCAACAAAGAGCTAGATCTAGAATATTTTTAAAATTTCAAAAAAATCAGTTATAAAAAAAAGATCCCCAAATGATCAAATTAGAAAATGGCCAAAAGACATGAAGAGACATTTTGGTGAAGAAGATATACAGACGGCAAATCCATGAAATGATCCTCAATATCATTCATTAGCCATTAGGGAAATGAAAATTAAAATCACAATGAGGTATTACTCTATCCCTATCAGAATGGTTAAAATAAAAAACAATGACAACACCAAATGCTGGGGGTAATGTGGAGGAACTAAACCATTCATGTTGCTGGCAGGAATGTAAAATGGTACAGCCACTCTGGGAGACAGTTGGCAGTTTCTTATATTAAGAGTGCAGCCGGGTGCGGTGGCTCACACCTGTAATCCCAGCACTTTGGGAGGCTGAGGCAGGTGGATCACTTGAGATCAGGAGTTGGAAACAAGCCTGGCCAACATGGTGAAACCCCATCTCTACTAAAAATACAAAAATTAGCTGAGTGTGGTGGCGCATGCCTGTAGTCCCAGTTATTTGGGAGGCTTAGGCAGGAGAATTACTTCAACCCAGGAGGCGGAGGTTGCGGTGAGCCAAGATCGCACCACTGCACTCCAGCCTGGTGACAGAGCGAGACTCCGTCTCAAAAAAAAAAAGAGTGCAACTACCATACAACCCAGCTACTCCTGGCCATTTGTCCCAGAGAAGTGAAAACTATATTCACACAAAAACCTGTACACAAATGTTTTTAGCCACTTTATTTGTAATAGCCAAAAACTGGGAACACCTTGAATATCTTTCTCACATTAACAAGGCCACCTCAACCGTGGCATAGGGAAAGATTACATGGGGAGCAGCAATGAGGCTCTCCTACCTCTCCCAGCAGGGAGGTCTCACTGGAGGCCAGGGGGAACCAGATCTCCCAAGCGTCACCCAGCAGGATTGAGGAGCCCCTGTAGTATAGCAAAGTGGCTCCCCTCCCTGACTTGTGACTCCCACACCCACTGCCTGGGGTGTAGGTTTTTTCATCGCATTACCCAAACACCTGCATCCTGCAAAGCCAGGAGGGCTGGAGAAGCCCATCGGTGGCTCCAAAATTGATCATCACACAGTGGGCAAAGCCAAATTCATGGCATCCTCAGTGGTACCCCCATGCCTTTGTTACCACTCAGCAATAAATGGAAATAAACTATTTACACATGCAACAACCTGGATGAATCTTCAGAGACCTATGCCAAGTGAATAAAGCCAATCCCACAAGGTTACATACTATATGATTTCATTTGTATATATTTGGAACAGCAAAATTACAGAAATGGAGAATAGATAAGTTGTTGCCAGGAGTTAAGGACTCAGTGGGGTTGGGGATGGGGATGGGAGGGAAGTGGTTATGGCTGTAGAGCAACAGGAAGGATTCTGTGATGGCAGAAATGTTCTGTATCTTGACTGTACTCATGTCAATATCCTGGTTTTGATGTTGTAATATAGCTTGGTAATATGTTACCATTGGAGGAAATTGGGTAAATGTTATACAGGATCTCTCTGTACAATTTTTTAACAACCTCATGTGAATCTACAATTATATCAAAGAGTTAAAATTTAAAAATAGTTATATATCCTTTGCCTAGGTAAGTTCACTCCAAAAATTTCACCCTATTGGCTGGGCATGGTGGCTCACGCCTGTAATCCCAGCACTCTGGGAGGCTGAGGCAGGTGGATCACCTGAGGTCAGAAGTTCAAGACCAGCCTGATCACTATGGTGAAACCCTGTCTCTACTGAAAAAAAGTAGCCAGGAGTGGTGGTGCATGCCTGTAATCCCAGCTACTTGGGAGGCTGAGGCACGAGAATCGCTTGAACCTGGGAGGTGGAGGTTGCAGTGAGCTGAGATCGTGCCATCGCGCTCCAGCCTGAGCAACAAGAGTGAAACTCTGTTTCAAAAAAAAAAAGAAAAGAAAAATTATCAGAGATTTGCACCAAGATCCCAAATCCTAAATATTTAACAGGGGGAAGGTTAAATTATGACACTCCCATGTGTTTAAATGCTATATAGTCCTCAGAAAGAATCATTTTCCAGGGTATTCATTTTACTGTTTTTATCCTTATTTATTTATTTGTTATTTATTTTTTTGAGACAGAGTCTTGCCCTGTTGCCCAGGCTGGAGTGCAGTGACATGATCTCGGCCCACTGCAACCTCCGCCTTCCAGGTTCTAGCGATTCTCCTGCCTCAGCCTCCTGAGTAGCTGGGACTACAGGAGCGCGCCACCATGCTCGGCTAATTTTTGTATTGTTAATAGGGACAGGGTTTCCCATGTTGGCCAGGCTGGTCTTGAACTCCTGGCCTCAGCTGATCCACCCATCTCGGCCTCCCAAAATGCTGGGATTACAGGTGTGAGCCACCGTGCCCGGCCATTCTTACTTTTAAATGTTTATATCTGCTACGTGGCCTTTTTGTATGTATACCTAACTTTACAGTAGATAAAAAAGTCAAAATTTTGAAGTCTTTCTATAATATGCTAAGATGTACACAATGTAGATGGAAAAGCTACCATATTCAATTCTTTGCAATATGATCACAAGTGTTTTTTTTGAAGCAATTTGTGAACTATGAAGCACTAAAGGAGATTTACTAACAGTGATGAATCTGGTGGCAGTAAAGTTTCCATATTTCTTAATGATTCTGCTGGTATTTTCCAGAATTCTACAGTGAACTTTCCTAATCGTGAAAAATGAAATGAGCTTTTCAGATCAAGAAGAATTACAAATGTTACTTAAATGAGCAGTGGTTTGAAGGGTGTGCTTAAAAGTGGCAAGGCTAAAGGGTTTGAGGAACCACATGGCTAAATTACTTAGCCTTTCCTGAATACCATCTTACGTTTCTAATGTTTGTGGAATTCTCCACATAGTAGCATTTTGCCCATTGTTCTCCCAAATCCGGAACATGCTTGACATTTGCTCCCCGCCCCACATATCAGGCCAAGTGTCAGGAAATTCCACTCATGTAATTCCTCACAGCTGTTAGCATTTCTTAACCAGTGTGTGGATTTAGCTGGATACTTTTATGCCCAGGAACCTTTATAGAATGGAAAGGTGAAGGAGTACAGGGGCAGACACCTACTGCCTGGGGTGTAGGTTTTTTCATCGCATTACCCAAACACCCACACCCTGCAAAGCCAGGAGGGCTGGAGAAGCCCATCAGTGGCTCTGAAATTGGTCATCACACAGTGGGCAAAGCCAAACTCATGGCATCCTCAGTGGGAGCAGATCTGGGGGCTAGAAGATCAAAATCAAGATTGACTGGATGGCATTCTCTCAAGAGCCATGAACTACTAATGAAAATCTTGTCTAAGTGCGTCCTGTGCCCTCTGTGTGCCAGGCATCATGTTGAGCACTAGAATGCACATTAAATCACACAATCCCTACTATAACCCTAGGAGATGGCTCTTAGGAGTCATCCATCCATTCACTATATAGTATATTGAGTAGCTCCTATGTGCTTGGCCCTATTCAAAGCATGTTGTTAAATTAGTGAATAAAACAGACCCAAATCCTTGCCCTGGTGCAGCTTTTCTTTTTCTTTTCTTTTTTGTTTTTTGAGATGGAGTGTTGCTCTTGTTGCCCCGAGTGGAGTGCAATGGCATGATCTCAGCTCACCACAACCTCTGCCTCCTGGGTTCAAGTGATTCTCCCACCTTAGCCTCCCAAGTAGCTGGGATTACAGGCCTGCACCACCACGCCCAACTAATTTTGTATTGTTAGTAGAGACGGAGTTTCTCCATGTTGGTCAGGCTAGTCTTGAACTCCCGACCTCAGGTGATCCACCCACATCGGCTTCCCAAAGTGCTGGGATTACAGGCGTGAGCCACTGCACCCAGCACAGCTTGTTTTCATTTGAGTTAATTTACAGATGAGAAACTAAGAAACAAAGAGGTCAATTAATTTGCAGTGAGGAGCAAATGGCAATGCCTGGATTTGACCCTAGATAGCTCAATTTTAGAGGCTGAGGACTCGGTCGCTATCATAGGAGTATTTCCAGATGCAGCAATATAAGCATTAATGCTAAGATGGGGTGGTACTGGCTACTAATGTCATTTATGCTAATTTGTGTTTCCAAATGAGAATTACACCTGGTAATTGTTTGTATGTTTTATAGGTCACAAAGTACATATGTATATAAATATGTTAGCTCATAAATATATTTATGTTTGATCAGCTTAATTCATTCAATATTTATTGAGCACCTATTACATGTCAGGAACATGGTCTCTATGCTCAGGAAGTTCACAGGTAAGTGGAGAAGATACCAGTCAGTAGTCATTACATAGTTGTAAAATACGCCAATAGTGGTCAGCTCAAGGTGCCAAGGAGGCATAGGGAAGGCACACAGACTCAGCCCTGCTCGGTCTGAAGCTCAGGGACGTGCTGTCTTCATTTTGTAGGTAAATCAAGGGTGTCCGTGAGGCTCAGTGTCCTGAGTGGTCACATTGCTAGGATCTAGAGGAATTCTAGCTGGAAACAGGATATCTGACTGTTAGTCTAGTGTGGTCACCATCTCCCCAGAGATGCAGTGTCTGGAGTGTCCATTTTATGCCCAGATCAGCTTCTACACAAATGGAAGAGCCAGAAGGCAGATCACATCTACCTCTTTGTTTTCTTCACCTCTTGGGTTCTAGCTGGAGTTGGGGACAAGGCCAGTAGACTTTGTTTCTCATACCACCTGCACTCCAGTGGAGTCCTGGGTGGAGAATTCTTCTAAGGTATGGAAAGGACAAATAGTCTCCGAGCACCTCTGCCATGGAAGGGAGTGAGAAGTAGAAGATACAGATTCCAAATCAGAAAAACAAGTGCCCTTCTCAAGACAGTGATTACATTACCTATGGAGGGAAAGAGGAATACGAAATGGAGGGTGGTGGAGGAAACTTCTGTGTGATCTATAGATCTAAAGCAAATACTGTTTAACCCTGTGATTTGACAAAGCAGGATAATGGGTACAAAACATTTGTTATATTCTTCTGTATACCATTGTGTTTGTTCGAACTATTCCATTAAAAACACAAAGCATACCATGAGTGAAGCATAAAATTTGATTAATCCCAACCCCCAGTAAGCACTTTACTGATTTTCAATAACCTTGACCTTTCCTGAGGAGGTACATTGTTAATCTAAGGTCGAGTTCAAATGTCACTTCCTCCATGCAGACATCTCCGATTCTCCCTCTTGGCTGAAAGAATGTGCCTAGGAATTCCTGCCATACAGATTAGGGCTTCTTTCTTGGCAGATCCAGATCACAGCTCTCCTGTTTGGTTGTCTTGTTTAACTCTGTGCACCTGGCAACCCACAGCCCTGGACCTTGCAGTCAGATGGGAGAGCCTCTCCCTTCCCTCAGAACCACTCCTATATCTGGGCTACAGAAGGTGCTTGTGCCATCTGAGGAGTTTATGCTGTCCTTAAAACTGTGGATCTTGAATCTGAATAAACAGAGCATTCTAGGGCAAAGCTCTTCTTGAAGGGACTTAGTAACAAGGAGTTAAAGAATTCCTATTTTATGTCCTGTGAAAACTTAGCTCTTGTGCTTGAGGCTTTAGATGAATCAATCAAGGTGGAAGTAACCTGGGTAGTGTTAATACTTCCCCCACATGGGCAGATTACATAAAAATTTCCTAAAAGACAATTGTTTCAGAAACAGTACTTTTCCACTATCATTATCTGAAATGTCATTATTTGCCAAAGGAAGGAAAAACAGTAAATTCCTTCCCTATTTACTCATCTTCAGAGGATACAGTAAAAGTTTCCAAGGACAATGTAGACAGACTACCTCCCCCGATGCATCATCCACTGAGGAACATGTCACGGACATCACTCCTGCTTGCCTTGGGATCCATTCCATGCAAGCAAGTCTAGGGCCTCCCTGGGATCATACACACTCCCCATTCCTCTCATGAAACATTATCCTGTCTGGGAAGAAAGCCAACCAATTAAGGAAAATGATTTTACTTGTTTAATAGAGGAAGTAGCCTTTCTTTAGTGTTTGGCTAGGTTAGCTCAGAACCACTTGTTTTTAAAGAAACGGAGCATTAAAAAACAATGGAAGCCCTTAGTATACACATTTTCCTTTTCATTTGCTTCCTTTTTATTATTATTATTATTATACTTTAGGTTTTAGGGTACATGTGCACAACGTGCAGGTTTGTTACATATGTATCCATGTGCCATGTTGTTTTGCTGCACCCATTAACTCATCATTTAGCATTAGGTATATCTCCTAATGCTGTCCCTCCCTCCTCCCCCGACCCCACAACAGTCCCTGGAGTGTGATGTTCCCCTTTCTGTGTCCATGAGTTCTCGTTGTTCAATTCCCAACTATGAGTGAGAACATGTGGTGTTTGGTTTTTTGTCCTTGCGATAGTTTACTGAGAATGATGTTTTCCAGTTTCATCCATGTCCCTACAAAGGACA
>NW_026652285.1:50310705-50576576 GCF_009828535.3 Hylobates moloch | reverse complement strand
CCTCTTTTCATAATTGAATACCCTTTATTTCCTTCTCCTGCCTAATTGCCCTGGCCAGAACTTCCAGCACTATGTTGAATAGGAGTGGTGAGAGAGGGCATTCTTGTCTTGTGCCCATTTTCAAAGGGAATGCTTCCAGTTTTTGCCCATTCAGTGTGATATTGGCTATGGGTTTGTCATAGATAGCTCTTATTATTTTGAGATACGTCCCATTAATACCTAATTTATTGAGAGTTTTTAGCATGAAGAGTTGTTGAATTTTGTCAAAGGCTCAAAGAACATCTTTATTTCTGCTGTCATTTCGTTATGTACCCAGTAGTTATTCAGGAGCAGGTTGTTCAGTTTCCATGTGGTTGAGTGGTTTTGAGTGAGTTTCTTAATCCTGAGTTCTAGTTTGATTGCACTGTGGTCTGAGAGACAGTTTGTTATAATTTCTGTTCTTTCACATTTGCTGAGAAGTGCTTTACTTCCAACTATGTGGTCAGTTTTGGCATAGGTGTGTTGTGGTGCTGAAAAGAATGTATATTCTGTTGATTTGGGGTGGAGAGTTCTGTGGATATCTATTAGGTCTGTTTGGTGCACAGCCGAGTTCAATTCCTGGATATCCTTGTTAACTTTCTGTCTCGTTGATCTGTCTAATGTTGACAGTGGGGTGTTAAAGTCTCCCATTATTATTGTGTGGGAGTTTAAGTCTCTTTCTAGGTCACTAAGGACTTGCTTTATGAATCTGGGTGCTCCTATATTGGGTGCATATATATTTTGGATAGTTAGTTCTTCTTGTTGAATTGATCCCTTTACCACTATGTAATGGCCTTCTTTGTCTCTTTTGATCTTTGTTGATTTAAAGTCTGTTTTATCAGAGACTAGGATTGCAACCCCTGCCTTTTTTGTGTTTTCCATTTGCTTGGTAGATCTTCCTCCATCCCTTTATTTTGAGCCTATGTGTGACTCTGCATGTGAGATGCGTTTCCTGAATACAGCACACTGATGGGTCTTGACTCTTTATCCAGTTTGCCAGTCTGTGTCTTTTAATTGGAGCATTTAGCCCATTTACATTTAAGGTTAGTATTGTTATGTGTGAATTTAATCCTGTAATGATGATGTTAGCTGGTTATTTTGCTCGTTAGTTGATGCAGTTTCTTCCTAGCTTGGATGGTCTTTACAATTTGGCATGTTTTTGCAGTGGCTGGTACCTGTTGTTCCTTTCCATGTTTAGTGCTTCCTTCAGGAGCTCTTTTGGGCAGGCCTGGTGGTGACAAAATCTCTCAGCATTTGCTTGTCTGTAAAGTGTTTTATTTCTCCTTCACTTATGAAGCTTAGTTTGGCTGGATATGAAATTCTGGGTTGAAAATTCTTTTCTTTAAGAATGTTAAATATTGGTCTCCCTCTCTTCTGGCTTGTAGAGTTTCTGCTGAGAGATCAGCTGTTAGTCTGATGGGCTTCCCTTTGTGGGTAACCTGACCTTTCTCTCTGGCTGCCCTTAACATTTTTTCCTTCATTTCAATTTTGGTGAATCTGACAATTATGTGTCTTGGAGTTGTTCTTCTCGAGGAGTATCTTTGTGGCATTCTCTGTATTTCCTGAATTTGAATGTTGGCCTGCCTTGCTAGATTGGGAAAGTTCTCCTGGATAATATCCTGCAGAGTGTTTTCCAACTTGGTTCCATTCTCCCCATCACTTTCAGGTACACCAGTCAGACGTAGGTTTGGTCTTTTCACATAGTCCCATATTTCTTGGAGGCTTTGTTCGTTTCTTTTTATTCTTTTTTCTCTAAACTTCTCTTCTTGCTTCATTTCATTCATTTCGTCTTCCATTGCTGATACCCTTTCTTCCAGTTGATTGAGTCAGTTACTGAGGCTTGTGCATTCGTCACATAGTTCTCATGCCATGGTTTTCAGCTCCATCAGGTCCTTTAAGGACTTCTCTGCATTGGTTATTCTAGTTAGCCATTTGTCTAATTTTTTTTCAAGGTTTTTAACTTCTTTGCCATGGATTCGAACTTCCTTCTTTAGCTCGGAGTAGTTTGATCTTCTGAAGCCTTCCTCTCTCAACTCGTCAAAGTCATTCTCTGTCCAGCTTTGTTCCGTTGCTGGTGAGGAGCTGCATTCCTTTGGAGGAGGAGAGGCGCTCTGATTTTTAGAGTTTCCAGTTTTTCTGCTCTGTTTTTTCCCCATTTTTGTGGTTTTATCTACCTTTGGTCTTTGATGATGGTGACATACAGATGGGTTTTTGGTGTGGGTGTCCTTTCTGTTTGTTAGTTTTCCTTCTAACAGTCAGGACCCTCACTCAGCTGCAAGTCTGTTGGAGTTACTGGAGGTCCACTCCAGACCCTGTTTGCCTGGGTATCAGCAATGGTGGCTGCATAACAGCGCATATTGGTGAACCCCAAATACTGCTGCCTGATCATTTCTCTGGAAGTTTTGTCTCAGAGGAGTACCCAGCCATGTGAGCTGTCAGTCCACCCTTGGGGGGGCGTGCCTCCCAGTTAGGCTACTCGGGGGTCAGGGACCCACTTGAGGAGGCAGTCTGCCCATTCTTAGATCTCCAGCTGTGTGCTGGGAGAACCACTACTCTCTTCAAAGCTGTCAGACAGGGACATTTAAGTCTGCAGAGGTTACTGCTGTCTTTTGTTTGTGCCCTGCCCCCAGAGGTGGAGCCTACAGAGGCAGGCAGGCCTCCTTGGGCTGTGGTGGGCTCCACGCAGTTCAAGCTTCTCGGCTGCTTTGTTTACCTACTCAAGCCTGAGCAATGGCGGGTGCCCCTCCCCCAGCCTCACTGCCACCTGGCAGTTTGATCTCAGACTGCTGTGCTAGCAATGAGCGAGGCTCTGTGGGCGTAGGACCCTCCTAGCCAGGCACGGGATATAATCTCCTGGTGTGCTCTTTGTTAAGCCCATTGGAAAAGCACAGTATTAGGGTGGGAGTGACTCAATTTTCCAGGTGCAGTCTGTCACTCGTTTCTTTGACCAGGAAAGGGAATTCCCTGACCCCTTGTGCTTCCCCGGGGAGGCTATGCCTCGCCCTGCTTCGGCTCACTCTTGGTGTGCTTCACCCACTCTCTTGCACCCACTGTCCGGCACTCCCCCGTGAGATGAACTTGGTACCTCAGTTGGAGATGCAGAAATCACCTGTCTTCTCTTTTGCTCACACTGGCAGCTGTAGACTGGAGTTGTTCCTATTCGGCCATCTTGGCTCCACCCAGCTGTGGGATTTGAAGAACATTTTCTTTACTTACTTTAAAAGACAGCAATGTTCCACATTTCAATAATATTTGAAAAAGTTTCAATACCCTCTAATAACCGTTAAATGAAAATAAATTTATTGAAGATTAATAATGACCACAAAATACTATGAAATCATTACTCATGCCTTTTGCATTAACAATATTTGGAGCATAAGTGGGGAAAATCTGGAACAGAATATGGACATCTGAAACTATATTTTGGCCGGGCATGGTGGCTCACACCTGTAATAGCACTTTGGGAGGCTGAGGTGGGCAGATTGCCTGAGCTTAGGAGTTCGAGACCAGCCTGGGCAACATGGTGAAACCCCCATCTCTACTAAAGATAAAAAAAAAATTAGCCGGGCGTGGTGGTGTGCGCCTGTAATGCAAGCTACTTGGGAGGCTGAGGCACGAGAATCACTTGAACCTGGGAGGTGGAGGTTGCTCTGAGCCAAGATTGTACCACTGCACTTCAGCCTGGGTGACAGAGTGAGACTCTGTCAAAAACAAAAACAGTGATATTTTATCCAGACTTTATCTTTTTGTTAAATCTTGTGCTCTCTAGAAGATGTATTCAAGATGGTTGTAAACATATTCAGCTAAAGGCATACTTCAAAGATGTTAAAAAGCCTTCCACCAATGATATGGCATTGCAAATCCTTCCATCCCATCTGTTTACAAAATTAAAATAAATAATAACCCAATGAGCTTTTCTCAGAAAAAGATTCAGTTAAAAAAGGAGAACTTTGTCAGAGAATTAGTAATAGTGACCAGAATAAGAAATCAGTATAATCAAGAAAGATACTTAATTATTCAACATAATTTGATATGGATAGATCAGTATAACTCAGTCAGTAAGTGGACAGCATTGTGAGGGGAGTGGGTACCATGATCCACAGTCCTGTTCATAAATTCATATATAATTTATTTCAATCAAACTGTAAAGTAAAAGCACTATTAACATTATAACATTTTACAGTAATATAAAAAGCAAATTACTGTTGGTACTTTATGATCAGAGTACACAGTATAGACAGAATAGGCACCTTCATTGTAATTTTTTTAAATAAAAGCACATTAACAAAAAAGGAAGGTAAGCAGCACCTAAAGCCTTTGACATTTGTAACTAAATGCCCGTATCCAAATGGCCTAGCTGGAGAAGTTTCACTAAGGAGGCACAAAAAAGGAGCCGTTTTTGACTTAACATTTTCGTTCTAGTAGAGATAAGAAGACTTTGTGTGGGCTTACAGTTCTTCACCTGATGGTGAGTAGCATACCAGTCCTTCAAATGTCCTGTGCCCCATGGTGCCCCCATACCCACACCACCACTGTTAGTGAGTGCCAGGACTGCTGGCTCCACTGCTGCCATGTTCCTCTGAGCATCTCCCAAATATATATGTATAAATTTTTTCTGAGACAGAGTCTTGCTTTGTCACCCAGGCTGGAGTGCAGTGGCATGATCTCGGCTCACTGCAACCTCCGCCTCCTAGGTTCAAGCCATTCTCCTGCCGCAGCCTCCCGAGTAGCTGGGATTACAGGTGCATGCCACCATGCCCGGCTAATTTTTGTACTTTTAGCTGAGATGGGTTTCATTATGTTGGCCAGGCTGGTTTCCAACTCCTGACCTCAAGTGATCCACCTGCCTCAGCCTCCCAAAGTGCTGGGATTACAGGTGTGAGCCACCGTGCCTGGCCCCAAGTATTTTTGATAATAGATTTTTCCTGTAAAGAAGGATTGGTAGAGGGTTCCGGGAGATGCATTTTAAGATGCTATACATTGCGTTAGGGTTTTCTATTTCTTCGTATTTCATTCTTGGTAGGTTGGATGTGTCCAGGAATGTATCCTTTTTTTCTAGGTTTTCCAGTTTGTTAGAGTGTAGCTGTTTGTAATAGTCTCTAATGATTCTTTGCATTTATGGGATGTCGGTTGTTATGTCTCCTTTTTTGTTTCAGATTTTATTTATTTGCATCTTCTCTCTCTCTTTTTTTTCTTAATCTTGCTAAAGGTTTGCCAATTTTATCTTTCACACAAATCAAGTTTTCATTATGTTAACCTGTATTTTTTATAAATACATTTATTTATTTTGTAAATTAATTAATTTTTTTTTTTTTTTTTTTTGGAGATGGAATCTCACTCTGTCACCCAGGCTGGAGTGCAGTGGCGCAATCTCGGCTCACTGCAAGCTCCGCCTCCCGGGTTCACACCATTCTCCTGCCTCAGCCTCTCCGAGTAGCTGGGACTACAGGTGCCCGCCACCACGCCCGGGTAATTTTGTGTATTTTTGGTAGAGTCAGGGTTTCACCATGGTCTCGATCTCCTGACCTCGTGATCCGCCTGCCTCGGCCTCCCAAAGTGGTGGGATTACAAGCGTGAGCCACCGTGCCTGGCCAAATTAATTTATTTTTATAAATAAAATTTATTTATTTATATTCTGATCTTCATTATTTCTTTCATTCTACTAATTTTGGGTTTGGTTTTTCTGCTGCTTTGAGGTGCATCACTAGGTTGTTTATGTGAAGTCTTTCCAGTTTTTTAATATAGTCATTTATTGCTATAAATGTGCTTCTTAGTACTGCTTTTGCTGTATCACATAGAATTTGGTATGTGGTATTTCCATTTTCGTTTGTTTTAAAAATTTTTAAATTTCCTTCTTAATTTCTTCATTGACCCATTGGTCATTCAGGAGCATGTTGTTTAATATCCAAATATTCATGGATTTTGTGAGGTTCTTCCTGTTATCAATTCCTAGTTTTATTCCATCATGGTCAGAAAAGATGCTTTATATGATTTTTACTCTTTTGTTGAGAGTTGTTTTATATCCTAAGACATGGTTTATTCTGGAAAATGTTCCATGTGCTGATGAAAAGAATGTGTATTCTACAGCAGTTGGGTGAAATGCTCTGTAAATGTCAGTTAGGCCTAATTGGTCTGATGTGTAGTTTAACTCCAGTGTTTCTTTGTTGATTTTCTGTCTGGATGATCTGTCCATTACTGACAGTGGGATGTTGAAGTCCCCTACTAGTATTGTATTACAGTCTGTCTCTCCCTTTAGATCGATTAATGTTTGCTTTAAATGCTTGGGAGTTCCAATGTTGGGTGGATAGATATTTATATAATTGTTATATCCTCTTGCCAGATTGACCCTTTTATCATTATATAATGAATTATTTGTCTCTTTTTACAGTCTTTAATTTGTAGTCTATTTTATCTGATACAAATATAGCTACTCCTGCTCTTTTTCAGTTTTCATTTGCGTAGAATTTCTTTTCCCACTCCTTTACTTTCCATCTATGTGTGTCTTTATAAGTAAAGCAGGTTTTTGTAGGCAGTATATAGTTGGGTTTTGTTTCATTATCCATTAAGCCACTCTATGCCTTTTAATCGGAGAACTTAGTCAATTTACACCACAACTACAGTATTATTCTGCATTTGTCCATGTACTTAATTTTATCAGTGGATTTTATACCTTCAAATGTTTCCTTTTTGCATGTTAGCATTTTTAAATTTCTGACTGAAGAACTTCTTTTAGCATTTCTTATAAGATGAGTCTGGTGAATTATCTCAGCTTTTGTTTGAAAGACTTTATCTTTCTTTAATATTTAAAAGATAGCTTTGATAGATACAGTATTCTTGGATGGCAGAGTTTTATTTTTCCAACAATTTGAAAATGTCATTCCACTTCCTCCTGTACTGTATGGTTTCTACTGAGAAGTCTGTTGCCAGAAAAAATGTGGCTCCTTTATATTTTCTTTGCTTCTTTTCTCTTGCTGCTTTTAGGATTCTCTCCTTGACCTTTACTTTTGAAAGTTTGATTATTTTATGCCTTGGGGGGTAGTCTTATTTGGGTTGAATCTGTTTGGTGTTCACTGATCTTCCTGTTCTGATATTTATGTCTTTCTCAAGTTTTGGAGTTTTCTGTTAATTTATTTATTTATTTATTTATTTATTTATTTATTTATTTATTTTTTTTGAGACAGAGTCTCGCTCTGCCACCCAGGCTGGAGCGCAGTGGCGCAATCTCCGCTCACTGCAAGCTCCGCCTCCCGGGTTCATGCCATTCTCCTGCCTCAGCCTCTCTGAGTAGCTGGGACTACAGGCGCCTGCCACCATGCCCGGCTAATTTTTTTTTTTTTTTTATATTTTTAGTAGAGACGGGGTTTCACCGTGGTCTCGATCTCCTGACCTCGTGATCCGCCCGCCTCGGCCTCCCAAAGTGCTGGGATTACAAGCGTGAGCCACCGCGCCCGGCCTCTGTTATTTTTTTAAATAAGCTTTGTACCCCTTCCTCTTGCACAACTTCCTCTTGAACACCAATAATTCTTAGATTCTGTCTTTTGTGGTAATTCTGTATCTTGTAGGTGACCTTTATTCTTTTTATTATTTTCTTTTTTTCCCTCTGACTGTGTATTTTCACACTGCCTGTCTTTGGGCTCATTCATTCTTTCCTTTGCTTGATTCATTCTGTTGTTGAGAGCCTTTAATGAGTCTTTCAGTTCTACAAATGTATTGCTCAGTTCCATGATTTGTTTGATTCTTCAAATTATTATTTTAATCTCTGTGTTAATTTTATCTGATAAACTTCTGAATTGCTTCTCTATTACCTTAGAGATCACTGAGTGGCTTTAAAACTGCCATTTTGAATTCTTGGTCAGACAGTTTGTATATTGCCATCTCATTAGGATCAGTTGCAGACTCCTTGCTTTGTCAATTTCAGGAGGCCATGGTTTCCTGTTTGCTGTTGTTTCATGTGGATGTATGTCTGTTTCTTTGCCTTGAAGGATTAGTTATCAGTCTTCTCTGTCTGGCTTCTTCTGTTTTTTGTTTGTTTTTTTTTTTTAAGATGTGTTTGCTTAAAGAGTCTTTGTAACTTACTATTTATTTTCTTTTTCATCACGCTAGAGCACTGCCTCCTTTTTGGCACTAGAAGGTGCCTTGAGCCCAAGCTTTTCTCAGTTCTAGTAAAAACCAGAGTGCTCCCCATCTGAACGGGTGAGGTCCCAAATGGGATTCTTAGTAGTGTGGGAAGGCTCGCTAGGTGTTTGTGCCCAGAGGACCTGTGGAATGTACCTCCTACAGAGTGATGCTGCTGAACACTGATTTGGCATCAGCTTTGGCTGAGTTACAGAGCAGAGTTTCCATGGTGGTGGATGGAAGTCCTGCTTCCCTGCTTTGTTTCTGGCTGTCCTCAGTGATATTTGTCTTTTCAGGCGCTCATGGTGCTTTCCATGGATTGAGGGAAGGACAGGTCTCCTGCCAGGTAACCCAAGAAGATGGGGAGGCTAGTTATCCACCTTGATTTTACTTTTTCCAGTGTAGAAACCCTGAGTCAGGCAGAAATTTTCCATGCACTTGGTGCCAGTTAGATTGGAGATAGCGGAATCAAGGATATGGAAGTTCAGTTATCTTACCACCTCCTCACAGTTTTTTAAATTTCTCGGTGCCCCTAGGAAATATATCCTCCTCATATGTGAGTTCTAAGATATTGCTGGTTCTGTATTTTTTGTTCTCTGTCAGATGGAGTGAAGGCAGCTTGCTTCTACACTGCTATTTTAGACTGTACATTGCTTTAAGTGTTGTTTTTTCTCTCTGAATCTTCCACATTATCAATGACCTTTTTAGATAATGGTCCTGGTATCAAATGTGATGTCAACTGGGTTTTTCGGCTGTGTATAAACTGGCTCCAGTGCCCAACATGGTATGTTTAGCACATTGATGTTCCTAATAACAACTCTGTGAGACGGTGAGATCTGAGCGAGATAGTGAGACCTGGATGTGTCTACTGAAACTCTAAAAAGAGACTAGATCATGCTCAAGATGGCTTCAGTGGTAGGTACTTCTAATTCCTTCAAAATCTGTAATTCATAAATGGTTAATATTCTTACTGCTATTTACCCACAATTTTTAATGAACCAAAACATCCTAGTTTTCAGCTGTGAATGTGGTGTGTGTATGTGTGTGTTACATATGACTTGTGTTGGGTTAGGACTCAGTAGTGCCTATCTGTGTTTTTAGTATAACTAAAACAGCAACATGGTTCTCCTGTTTACATTTTTATATCTCTTGGATTTAGCTTTATCGTTTATAAAGTGCTTTTAAATACTGGCTTATTTGGCAATTACAAAAATACCATAAGATAGCATTCCTATTTTATAGATAAGGAAGAGGAGATGGCAAAATGTCAATTGACTAGTTAAAGCTCCCCCAACTGCTTACTTTTTTATTTTTAATCAAAGTAACACTGGTACATCATATTTTTAAGAATTCTGTACAGCAATTCCCCTTCTCCATGGTCTCACTTTCTTGGTTTCAGTTACCCATAGTCAACTGCAGTCCAAAAATAAATGGAAAATTCCAGAAAGAAACAACTTTAAATTGCACACCATTCTGAGTAGCAGGATGTAATCTCATACTGTCCAGCTCCATCCTACCTGGGCCATGAATCATCCCTTCATCCAGTGTATTCATGCTGTATATGCTGTCTGCCTACTGGTTGCTTAGTAGCTGTTTCAGTTATCAGATGAAAAAACATAATACAAGCATACCTCATTCTATGGTGCTTCACTTTATTGCAATTTATATATATTGCCTTTTTTTAAAAAAAAAAAAGCAAATTGAAGGTTTATGGTAACACTACATTGAGCAAGTCTATTGGGTTCATTTTTCCAACAGCATTTGCTCACTTCATGTCTCTGTGGGAAGTTTTGATAATTCTCCCAATATTTCTAACCTTTTCACTATTATTATATCCATTATGATGATCTGTGGTCAGGGATCTTTTATCTTCCTAATGTAATTATTTGGGGGCACCACAAACATGCCCATATAAGATGACAATCAATAAACATTGTGTATGTATGTTCTGACTGCTCCATCCACTGGCCACTCCTCATCTCTCTCCCTCTCCTTAAAGCCTCCCTATTACCTGAAACACAGTAGTATTGAAATTAGGCCAATTAATAATCCTACAATGGTCTCAAAGTGTTCAAGTGAAAAGAGGAGTCACACATCTCTCAATTTAAATCAAAAGCTAGAAATGATTAAGCTGAGACAGCCAAAAGCTAGGCCTCTTGCACCAAATAGCCAAGTTGTAAATGCAAAAGTTCTTCAAAGAAATTGGAAGTGCTACCCTAGTGAATAAACAAATGACAAGAAAGTGAAATAGACTTATTGCTGATATGGAGAAAGTTTTAGTGGTCTGGATAGAAGGTCAAACAGCTAAAACATTGTCTTGGCCAAAATTGAATCCAGAACAAGGCCCTAACTCTCTTCGATTCTATGAGAGCTGAGAGGTAAGGAAGCTGCACAATAAAAGTTGGAAGTGAGAAGAGTTGGTTCATGAGGTTTATGGAAAGAAGCCATCTCTGTAACATAAGAGTGCAAGGTGAAACAGCAGGTGCTGATGGAGAAGGTGCAGCAAGTTATCCAGAATATCTAGCTAAGATGATTGATGAAAGTGGCTACATCAAACCACAGATTTTCAATATAGATGAAACAGCCTTCTATTGGAAGAAGACAACATCTAGGACTTTCGTAGCAAGAGAGAAGTCAATGCCTGGGTTCAGTGCTTCAAAGGACAGGCTGACTCTCTTGTTAGGGGTTAATGCAGCTGGAGACATTAAGTTGGAACTAATGCTAATTTACCATTCCAAAACCCTAGGGCCCTTAAGAATTGTGCAAAATCTACTCTACTTGTGCTCTATAAATGGAACAACAAAGCCTGGATGACAGCCCATCTGTAGACAGAATGATTTACTGAATATTTTAAGCCCACTGTGGAGACCTACTACTTAGCAAAAAAGATTCCTTTCAAAATATTACTACTCATTGACAATGCACCTGGTCACCTAAGAGCTCTGATGGAGATGTACAAGGAGATTAATGCGTTTTTTTTTAATGGTTGCTAACACAACATTGTTCTGAAGCCCATGGATCCAGGAGTAATTTTGACTTCCAAGTCTTATTATTTACAAAATGCATTTTTTAAAGGCTATAGCTGTCATAGATAGTGACTTCTCTGATTGATCTGAGCAAAGTAAATTGAAAGCCTTCTGGGAAGGATTCACCGTTTTAGATACCATGAAGAACATTTGTAATTCATGAGAGGAAGTCAAATTATTAACAGGTGTTTGGCATAAGTTGATTCCAACTCTCATGGATGACTTTGAAGGTTCAGGACTTCAGTGGAGGAAGTAATTACAGATGTGGTAGGAGTATAAGAGAACTGGAATTAGAAGTGGAGCCTGAAGATGTAACTGAATTGCTGCAATCTCATTATAAAACTTGAAAAAATGAGGAGTTCCTTCTTATGGATGAACAAAGAAAGTGGTTTCTTGAGATGGAAACTACTCCTGTGGAGATGCTGTGAACGTTTTTGAAATGACAACAAAAGATTTAGAGTATTATGTAAGTTTAGTTGATAAAATAGTGGCAGGATTTGAGAGCATTAACTCAAATTCTACTGTGGGTAAAATGCTATCAAACAGCATCACATGACACAAGTCTTTTATGAAAGGAAGAGTCAATCAATGCGGCAAATTTCATTGCTGTCTTAAGAAATTGCCACAGTCACCCTAACCTTTAGCAACCACCATCCTGAGCAGCCATCAGCATAAGGAAAGATCCTCTATGAGCAAAAAGATTATAACTTGCTGTATGCTCAGATGATCATTAGCATTTTTAAAAAATAAAATATTTTTCAAGTAAGGTATGTACATTGTTTTTTAGATATAGTGCTATTGCACACTTAATAGACTACAGTAGAGTATAAACGTAACTATTTTTTTCTTTTTGTTTTTTTGAGACAGAGTCTCGCTCTGTGGCCCAGGATGGAGTGCAGTAACCCAACTTTTGTATGTACTAGGAAACCAAAATTCGTGTGACTCATTTTATTATAGTTTTTACTTCATTACAGTGGCCTGGAACCAATTCATAATATCTCTGAGGTATGCCAATATATATAGGGCTTGGTACTGTCCATGGTTCTGGGTGTCCACTGGAGGTCTTGGAACATACCCTCCATGGATAAAGGGGACAACTGTACTACAAGATATAAAATGAAAAAGAGCAGTCCCCTGCCTCATCCCTGATTCATACTACCAAAAAGTGTAGTACTCTTACTTTCTAATGGAAACAATTTTATATCCCTGCCTACAGCACCCATACCCACCCACCCACACTTGTATTCCTTACATTGTTACATAACAATTTGTGATGAAATCATTTATCACTGTTATGATTATATAAATATTGTTCACAGTTGAGGCATTTCTAACCATGATCACAATTCTCTTTTTGAACACGTTTTAATTTTTTCCAAGAAGGTTATTCTATGTGCCCATTATTAGTTTATTCCTAAACTTTCAGGCAGAGTTATAAAATTCCTCTTAAGACAAACTATAAATTCCATTTTTTCTCTTGGGTATGTTTCACTTTAAGCTCTTCATCCTCCTGCTCTGAGCTAGATTGATTGTTCTTTTAATTGATTGCAAGTTCTGATTATGACACTTCCCTTTACCTCTTTACTGTGTTCCAGTTGTTATTTCTTCTTCTTTCTGATTCTGTGTTTACCTGGAGCACATCCTTTCATGTCCTCCAAAGAAAAGAGGCATGGGAGAGAAACTCTTTTGTATTCTTGAATGTCTTAAGTGTCTTATTCTGCCCTTACACTTGATCAATATTTGTCTGGGTATTGAATTCTAGTTTGAAAGTCATTCTGTGATTTTGAAAACATTACTATCTTTTAGATTGTGTTTGTTTTTTGAAAAATCTAATGTCATTCTAATTCTTCATTCCTTATATATTATCTTTTTCTCAAAGACTTTCATATCTTCATTTTATCCCTACTGTTATTGAGGTGAGTATTTCCCATTCATTATGCTGGGTCCTCCAGAGCTCTTTCAGTCCAAAGATTTATGTGGTTTAGTTCTGGGAATTTTCATATAAGACTCCTTTAAAAAGGTCTCTCATTCTATTTTCTCTGTTCTTGCTTTCTAAACTCCCATCAGATCGATATTATACTGCCTGGATAGTTCTTTAATTTTCTTATTATTTTATTTCTAATTTCTATATTTTTCTCTTTTTATTCTATGTGAAGGAATTTCTTCAATTTTCCCCACCTGTCTATTGAACTTTTAAAATGTTCTCTTTGTTCTCCAATTGTTCCTTTTTTATAGGACTCTGTTCTTGTTTCCAAGATTTTTCTCTGATTCATGGAGATAATAATTATAATTACGTTTTATAACATTGTTCTTCTGTTTTCTACAATGTCACTGCTTCCCGCAAATAGCTTCATTTTCTTTGTATCTTCTTTTCTGTTTTATTTTGGAGATTGTCTTTAACTGCCTGCTAACCTCGACTGTTCCTTCTTTCTTAGAAGCAAGGCACTATAAAGGAGGATAGGAAGTTCTGTGCTATGGGTGGGTGATTAGATGGTGGCCTATTATGAGGCTTCAAATGCCTGTAATTATTAGGCTTTTTCTCCTGAGCAGATCTGTTTTTGAGGAATGTTCTGATTTCAACTCTGGCTGCCATATTCTGAGCAGGGGAATGAGACTGGAGGGCTCAGGATTCAACACATGGACTTTTACTTAACATATCTGTTTTCTTTTTTTTTTTTTTCCTTTTCTTTTTCTGAGATATGATCTTGCTCTGTCACCTAGGCTGGAATGCAGTTGCATGATCTCAGTTCACTGCAACCTCTGCCTTCTGGGCTCAAGCAATCCTCCCACCGCAGCCTCCTGAGTACTGGTGCACGCCACCACACCCGGCTAATTTTTGTATTTTTAGTAGAGGCGGGGTTTCGCCATGTTGCCCAGGCTGATCTCGAGCTCCTGGCCTCAAGCAGTCCACCTGCCTCAGCTTCCGAAAGTGCTGGGATTACTCGTGAGAGCTACCGTGCCCGGCCCATATGTGGTTTCAAAATGCACCTTCCTCCATAAACTATACTTGGTGCCTGCATGTCTTCTGGCTGAGGGAGCAAATTACAGAATCCTGACAAGGTGGAGTGATTGTGGAGGGTGGAAACCCATCTATTACTCATGCAGTCTTTCCCTGAGCCAACCCCACTGCCTTGAGGAACACCACCACCTTTCTAAATGGTGTGCCTTTAACCCAGGAGGAGCCTTGAAATGTTCCCAGGTACAAACCCACTGGGTTTCTCCCCAAGAGCTACAAGGTTTCAGCTTTCTCTCCTGTTAAGTGCTATGCACTCACTCATCTGCATCTCTTTTTCATTTTCTCAAATTTTCTTGTTACTCCTCCACAATGTTTCCAATTCATTTTATCCTTTTCAGTTTATAGGACTTGCCTTAAAACAAACAAACTACTATCCTATCATTTTATTAAGACTTCAGGAGAGAGCATATATGTTGAAGTCACCAGGTGTAAGAGGCAGTATGGCTCTTATTCTTTTCACACTGCCTCTTTGACACAAATATAATCTTCAATTATACAGCAAATGTTTCTAGATGTGGACCCTCTACACTCCTGTGTGGGAGCTTTACAATTCTTTGTGTGAACTGGCATTCTGATTTTGTTCATTCAAAAGACAACAATGAGCCAGCTGCTCTGCTGTGCTCTGTGGCCTCCCCAGAGATGAAGATGTCATTTCCTGCTCTCAGGGCGCCTCCCCCTCATTACCTAGAGATGGCGATGCTGGGTTTTCAGTACTCTGATATTCTGTGCTATTTTAACGTACCAAGAGAGGCAATCTTGTTGGTGTGATTTTGTCATTTCAGTATCTTAGAAAATCTAAATTCTGAATCATTTCCCCAGGAAGTTGGGTGCTACTTTAAGGACCAGATTCTTTCATTTCTAAAGCATTCTGACCACATCCCTCCCCTGTTTAAACCCATCTAAGCTAAGTTATTGTTGTTGTTTGAATTCCAATTTCCCAAATTACTTATAATGCAGAGCATCTTTTTTGCATTTCTTAGTCACATGTATTTCTGCCAAGCCAATTTAGTCATCAGAAGTCTAAGCTCAAGGGCACACTTAGGCCTGCTCCTGCTGTGTCCTATCTACTGAGGTGACGATTTTAAGGGGCTAAGGGAATATGCCCACCATGCCTGCATCCCTCTATCTCTGGATACCCCAGAACCCCAACACCCCAACCTACAGCACCGAGCAGCTTCTAGAGCCCACGTAGGTCTCCTTTCCAGATGTGTCTGGTGAGCAAGAGCAGCATATGCACTCCTAGGTGCACGGGGTTTGTGCAGAGACCCGAGAATGCATGTGCAGTCCCCTTAAATTTTGTGCCCTAGATGATTGCTTATCTCAACCTGATCCTTTCCCTGGGAGGATGCTCTAGAAAGAATGAAGAGGAGTGGTGAGATTTAGAGGAGAGGGGAGCAAGGAGAGAAGGAAGGGTCCATGCTCAGTTCTCAGACCCTCCTCTGGAGCCAGACTACTTACTGCCTTCACACCTAGATTCCCCCAGCTCTCTCTACTGTTTTACCGAAGGACCAGAGCCATTCTCCTAGGGCCTGAGCCCCACATTCATCCCCAGGATACATTTTAGGTAATGTGCAATAACTACTCAAGGACAGGTATTGTCATTTTGCTTTAATGTCACAAGCACTATCATCCAACTAAGCCTTTTCAAGTTCTGATCCTAGTGACCATGTTTTCTTAACCATAGCAACTATTTCTGCTTTTCATTATACACCCACATTATACACCTGACTGTGGGTGTAGGTGAATACCAGTTGAGCAAATTCCCTTGTGTAGCCACACTGGAGAAGAGGGTTTCTATCAATACTTTGTCTTCCATGTCAGACCTGTTCTTATTGTGGCATTCCATTATTATGTGAATTTCCTTCACTGAGTCACAGAAGCAATATAGATGAGTTGTCTCTTCATTGCCTCTGGGCTTGTTTCAACACAAACAGCTGCCAGCCAACTTGGGTGTGGATCACAAAATTTTATGTGCCCCATAAAAGATATGTTGGACCCATTAAGCCATCATGCTCCTATTTCCATGACCTCCCAGTCCTAGGTGACAACTAATCCAGTTTATGTCTCTATGAATTTGACCATTTCATATAAATGGAATAATGTAATATGTGGCCATTTGTGACTGGATTTTTTCATTTGGCATAATGTTCTTAAGCCTTATCTACTTTGTAACCTGTATCAGTACTTCATTTACTTTTAATTGCCAAATCATATTTCAGTGTGATCCAACAATCATGTTTTGTTTATCCATACATCAGTATGGGTATTTTGTTGTTTCCACTTTTTGGCTATTATGAATAATGCTGCAGTGAAAATTCATGAATAGGTTTTTGTGTAGACATTTGTCTTCAGTTCTCTTGGGTATATGCCTAGGAGTGGAACTGCTGGGCCATTTAGCAATTATGCTTAACTAGGTGAGGAAATGTCAAACTATTTTTCAAAGTGGCCACATGATTTTATAGTCTCACCCATGTATGAGGGTTACGGTTTCTCCACATCCTCACCAATGCTTGTTATTGTCTACTTTTTGGTGACAGTAATCCCAGTGTGTGTTGCTGGTACCTCTTTGTGGTTTTGATTTGTGTTCCATCCTGGATAATGAGGCTGAGCATCATTTCAAGTGCTCGTCAGCCATTTGTGTATCTTCTTTGCAGAAATGCCTAATCAAATTTTTTTTTTCATTTTAAAATTGCATTCTTACTCTTTTCTTACTGAGTTGTAAGGGTTCTTCATTCTGAATAGAAGTCACTTATTAAATACATGATTTACAAACATTGTCTCCCATTCTATGGGTTGTCTTTTTACTTTTTTGACAAGTGTTCCTTAAAGTACAAAAGTTTTTAATTTTGATGTAGTCCAACTTATCTGTTTTTTCTTTTGTTGCTTCCCTTTTGGTGTCATATCTCATAATCCACTGCCTAACCAAAGGTCAAAAAGATTTATGCCTATGTTTCTTCTAAGAGTTTTATAGTTTTAGCTCTTCAGTTTAGATAAATGATCTATTTTGAGTTAATTTTTGTATATTGTATGAGGTAGGGATCCAGTTTCATTCTTTTGCATGTGAATATCCAGTTGCCCCAGTACAATTCAATGGAACAATCTTTTCCCATTGAATTATCTTGGCACCTTTGTAATAAAATCAGTTGACTATAAATTTGAGGGCTTATTTCTGGACTCTCAATTCCATTATCCTAAATGTCTATCCTTATGCTAGTACCACACTGTTTTGATTACAGTAGCTTTGTAGTAAGTTTTAAAATCAGGCAGTGTGAATCTCCCAACTTTGTCCTTCTTTTTCAAGGTTGTTGTGGCTATTCTGGTTTTCTTACATTCCCATATGGATTTTAAGATTAGCTTGTCAATTTCTGCAAAAAAAAAAAAAAAAAAAAAAAAACATTCCAGGTGAAATTTTCAGAGATTGTATTGAATATGTAGATCAGGTTGGGGAGTATTACCATCTTAACAATATTAAGTCTCCAGATTCATGAATGTGGGATGTTTTTCCATTCATTTAGATCTTCTTTAATTTCCTTTGTTTTTGTTTTTGTTTTGAGACAGGGTCAGGCTCTGTCACTCAGGCTTGAGTGCAGTGGCATGATCTTGATTCACTGCAACCTTCACCTCCTGGGATTAAGCCATCCTCCCACTTTAGCCTCCAAGAAGCTGGAACTACAGGGGCACACCACCACACCCAGCTAATTTTTGTATTTTTTGTAGAGGTGGGTTTTTTCCATGTTGCCCAGGCTGGTCTTGAAGTTCTGAGCTCAAGCCATCTGCCTGCCTTAGCCTCCCAAAGTATTGGGATTACAGGCATGAGCAATTGTGCTCATTCACAATCTTCTTTAATTTCTTCCAACAATTTTTTGTAGTTTTCATTGTACAAGTCTTGTACTTCTTTTGTTAAATTTATTCCTAAGTATTTTATTCCTCTTTGATGCTGTTCTAAATGGAATTGTTTTCTTAATTTCATTTTTGGAATGTTGATTACTAGTTGTTTTAGTCAGTTCAGGCTGCTATAGCAAAATGCCATCAACTGGGTGGCTTACACAACAGACATTTATTTTTCACAGTTCTGGAGGCTGGGAAGTCCAAGATCAAGTCACCAGAAGATTCTGTTCTTAGTGAGGTCCCTCTTCCTGGCTTGCAGATGGTTCACACGACCTCTTCTTTGTGTGTGGGCTTGGAGAAGAGAGAGAGAGAGAGAGAGATCGATCAATCGTGTCATGTCTCTTCCTCTTATAAGGGAACTAATCCCATCGTGACGGCACCACTCTCACGACTTCATCTAAACCTAACTGCCTCTGAAAGGCTTACCTCCAAAAGCATCACATTACGGCTTAGGGCTTCAACATTTTAATTTTAGGGTGACACAATAACAGTAGTGTATAAAACTACAATTGATTCTTACATTGATCTTGTATCCTGTGTCTTTGCTGAGCTTATTTATTCTAATATTTCAAAAATGTATTTCTTAGGATTTTCTATATGCTGGACCACATATTCTGCAAATAGAGATCATTGTAATTCTTCCCTTTTTCTCTGGATGCCTTTTATTTCTTTTTATTGCCTAATTGTCCTAGCTGGAACTTCCAGGACATTTCTTTTTGGAAGATGAGGGCTCAGAAATGCAGTTTTCCATCATGTCATTGAGTCCATGCCATGAAAGATTCAGGGAACAGAGAGGGGTTTTTTGAAAGTAACAGTATCATGGTTCCACTTAATACACCTTCCCCTGATGACATGTTAAAACATCTTAGCAAAGAAAGTGCTGATATGCTGCCATCCATTTTCCAAAGTATGACACTTTATCAGAAGTCCTAGTGCACGGATTTCCAAGGGTATTTTATCTATAACTCATTTTGGGGGCTGAGTGACAGAGCTGGTGTAAAGCTGTATGGAGTTGGTTTTACTTGGACAAGCACTGCCAGATTCAGCACTTTGTCAAATTCCAGAAAAAGACAAATATAACTCCAAGAGAATTAGCCTGTAGTAATATTATTATTAATGTGGTGATTCCATGGGGAAACAGACTCCAAACAACCCCAATAGGCTGCTTCTTACTTACTGATGCAGTTGATACATATTTTATCTTTTGTATATTTTTTATACCTGCTCATAATAATGTTCTGGGTGTGTACCTTCTGCTCCCATTATATTTGAGGACAAACAAACAGCTTTTTATGACCTTTACAAGTCCTTAAACACCAGGTGCGGTATTATGCATAGACTGTGTGGATAGTTCATCCTGACTCCTGCATGACTGTAGCGAGTGACTTTGGTGATTGCTTTCTCAGGCCTAGCACTAACTTTTCTCCTGTGTTCTCAACTACCCTTCTGAATATCCCCCCTAAAATGTATCCCAGGCACCCCAAACACAATATGAAGCAAGCTCCTCACCCACTGTCCCTGCTCAAATTGCTCTTCCTCTGTGATTTTCACCTTCTCATAATGATGCTGTTATCTTTCTTAACAGTCTTTCAAGTTTATTTAATGTTGGTACCTTCCTCTCCCATGCTTCCTTTATCCAGTCTTTAATGGGTCATGTTGAGTCCACTTGTTTTGCTCCTCTCAAATTTGCTCACACTTCCCAGCCCTTGCATTCTTGGGCTGTCCACCCACACAGAGTGCCCAGATTTTAGGGAGGCCCCTATTCATCAGTTTCTTCAATGTTAATTTGTTGCAAGACCAACCTTCAAGCACTGTCCTGATCTCATCACTCCCCTGCCCATACAACCTCAATAGCTCCACATTACTTTTAAAATTGAGCCCAAATTCCATAGCATGCAAAGTTCTCCTTAATTGGCCCCGGTGTTTCTTTCCCATGTAATTTCCTGCTAGGGCTGAACCTAATACCTTCCAGTATTGTCCCTTCACATTCTTACTCCCAGATCTTTGCTTATCTATCCCTCCAGTTTTGAACAGCCCAACCCATCTCAGCATTCATCCTATTGCTCTCTCAACTCATCTCAAAGGTGATTGATATGGTTTGGCTCTGTGTCCCCACCCAAATCTCATATTGAATTGTAATTCCCAATGTTGGGGAGGGACCTGGTGGGAGGTGACTGGGTCATGGGGGCAGATTTCCCCCTTGCTGTTCTTGTGATAGTGAGTGAATTCTCATGAGATCTGATGATTTAAAAGTGTGTGGCACTTCTCCCCTGGCTCTCTCTTTCTCTCCTGCTGCCATGGTAAAATGTGCTTGCTTCCCCTTCTCTTTCTGCCATGACTGTAAGTCTCTTGAGGCCTCTGAGCCATGCTTCCTGTACAGCCTGTGGAATTATGAGTCAATTCAACCTCTTTTCGTTACAAATTACCCAGTCTCATATAGTTCTTCTTAGCTATGTGAGAACAGACTAATACAGTGACCTTCTCTTTGAAACCTTTCCTGATTTCTCCAATTATAGTATTCTAATGTACTTTCTAATCCTCTGTAGCACTTTAGCTATAGCTTTCATAGGCATTCACCACTTTCTGTCTTATAAATCAGTCGTGTTTGTGGATGTGTTAATACCCCAATCTCCTATAAGCTCTTTGCAAGGAAAGAGATGTTGACTGAATCCATGACAGAGTATTGTACAGCCACCATGGTTCACGTTGCTGCTGGATTGGATCAGACCCTGATCATTTCTCAGCTGTGCTATTATAGTTACCTTTATTTATCTCCCGGCCTCCTATTCTTCTCTTCCTGTTGTTTTTTAATTGGAGATACTCTCTAGAGTCACCTGATGGGTGCTTCTTTACCTGGTATGACCTGGTGTCAGCCCATGTCCTCAGGACTCCATCCAGATTCCTTAGCCCCACAGGCCACTGTCTCTCCACCCCAGTCCTCCCCACCTGGAAGGTCAGTGAACATCCTGAACATGCCATGACTATTCTGTACACGTGAGCATTCTCTGCCTCCAGAGGATGGGGAGGTTACTGGATGCCCTGATAACTCCTTGCTGTCCAAAACAGAAGTATTTCATCTTTAAGCATATTCTGTACTCCTCCTTTTCCCTGATGTCACTATGAGTCCAAGCAGACCTGCTTCCTCAACATCACTCATATGGCCTCCCAAACATACCAAGGTGCAGTTTTGCTTTTTTACAAAATTATGTATGCACGTGTCCATCATTCCCAAAGGGGCAGAGGCTTTCTTTTTATAACATCAGCATCTAGTCATCTGATAGGTATTCAATACATGTTTGAATGAATGAAAACAAAACCCAGGAATGCTGAAAACTGATGAGTGAACCAGAACCAACCATGCCAAGACTGTCTCTTTATAGCCTTCTGTGAAAGAAAAATTGTCCAAACCTGGTCTGCAGCAGAGCTTTCTGCATGATGTAATGCACGGTCTCTTTCTGGGAAGTAATTCACATTCCTGATTAAATGCTTGGGTGATTTTTTGATACTCCTAAATGATTAAGAACTTCTGGGAAGTTAGGGTTGTCCACCCAACTGACTGATTAATCATAATCTTTAACCAGACTTTTTTTTTTTTTGGTTGTCTTTTCTTGTAGAGAGTATAAAACTTTGATATGTGCTTGTAAGCAATTTGTCTTAATTAATTTTAGGGTGACACAATAACAGTAGTGTGTAAAACTACAATTGATTCTTACATTAATTTGTCTGGAAAGTTCTTTTTTTTTTTTTTTAGCATAGTTTATCCTAGGACTATTTCTGGGCCCTCCCTCTTGGCAAAACAATTTATATATGAATGCGATATTTCATTTATTCTCTCTTCACCCCACCCTCCTCTCCCAGCTTTCCTTGTCCCTAAGAATAGGGCACATGCTAAGTCTGGATAGATGAATGATAGGTCTCATAAGAATGAAGAGAGGGAACTGGTAGTACTTATGGGGGTGGGAGCCTCATGCAGCTCCATATAACAAAAGAGGAAATGAGGAGGTAAAGCATCCTACAGGGACCTGAGACTAACAGGTTGGCAGGGCACAAATCATGCAGCACCTTGTGGACTTGCTAAGGAACATTGATCTTATACACACATCAAAAGATGAAACTGACTTTAGCTAAGGGCTGCTGAAATTCACAAAAATGTGCTGCTTGTGTTGAGAGTTTTAAAAACAGCACTCTTACTGGTTGAGATAGGCTAGGATATGCGGGAGAAGCAAGCAATACTCAAGTCTCAGTGACCTAGAACAACTAAGATTTATTTCTTGCTCATGCAACATGTCCAGCCACAGGGGTGAGGGCTGTGCTTCACACAGTTACCACGCAGGACCTGGGATAACAAAGATGTTCCCATTTTATAATCATCACAAGGCTCCAGGATTTGTTGCAACAGAGAAGAGAAGATAGAGAAGCATGCAGCAGCAATTAAATGATTCTGCTTGGAAGTGACAAACTTCTCACATTATGTCGACCAAATCAGATCACATAGTCACACCAACTTCAAGAAGCACAGGGGAAGATAATAGTCCCACATTCCTGGAAAGAGAGAAACTCTTGAAATATTAATAAATATTATAAATGTCTACTCTATATAGCAAACACAACACAAGGACAGGATGGCCACTTCAGATCTTGAAGGATGTTTTAGACGGTGACCGAAAAGAGAATTAGATCGACCTGTGTATGTCTGATTAAAAGGAAAGATTTCAGACCTTCAGAATGGCAGTGTGAGGGTTTTGGTAGACCCTCTCTCCAGTGAAACAGCCATTTAACTGGTAAAAATTATAAACAACTATTTAAAGCCTCTAGAAATTGTCCTAAAAGCATACAGCAAATGGAAAAACATTTATTCAAGAAAATCTACTATATGCCAGTAACAGCATTAAGAGTTGGTAGCATTTGAGCCATGACTCATTCTCATGCCCCTGCCCCCATGTCCATGTGATAGAAGGTCTATCCAGGAAGATGTGGCCAAGAAGATGGGGGCTGCTTCTCTCCACTCCCCAGCTCCTAGTCTAGGACCCCTCTGAGAGGGGCAGGCTGCCAGTGTATCTCACACCCTCTAGCCCTGAGTTGTGGAAGTGCTATTTTAGGCAAGTGTGGCTGAGAAGATCTTTTCCCCACTTAGAGCTTACTTGTGGGTCAAGGGGTTTGATTCAGACATGATAGGTCAAGACAAATCTGGGGCCCCTGAGTGTCCTTAATGGATGAAAATTTTATGCCAAGAGGGGGCAAGAAAAGAAAACCAAGTACTCTCAACTTTTTCCCTCCCCCACGCTAACACACAGTGCCCACTTGTAGAGCAGAAGTTTCACTACAGAAATGGGCCATTGTCCCTGCTCCCAGCTCTGGTGTAGTGGCTGGGTGTTCTATCTAAAGTGAGATGCAGGTTGTCATAAGAATGGGAATGGAGAGCTCCATTGCACTTGACTAGTCTTAAAAAAAAAAAAAGGAGAGCTCCGCAGTTCTGCCAGAGGAGTAACTTTATTGGAAAGCAGCATGAAGCAGTTCTTGCCTAAGTTCATTCACAGTAGACATGTTGGTGGTGAGCAAGTAAGGGGTGGGGGCTGGTAGCTCCATGAATCTAGTAGCCACATGCAACATGGCAGATTGGAAAGAGACAGCCCAGAATACCCTTCCTGAGATGATGTTCACCCCAAGGGCTTCAGAAGCGTGGTGTACACAGGCTGTATTCACTCAGGAACAATCAGAGAGGGTCATGGGTTAGACTGGAAAGCATTCTCCAAGCCAAATAGATCCATCAGTAACATGTAGATTTATTGGACGACTTTGCGAGAAGACTCAAAGGGCATAAGCACGACCTCAGAGCAAACCCCGGCTCAGCAAGCTACTCTGACCCAGAGGTGACTCCTAGGAATCCAGACTTTAAAAAATTACACTCATCCTGGTGATCTGAACAGCTGGGCACCTGCCCCACTCTGCACCCCCTCAGGAGTGCCCAGAAAGAGATGCTCTGAGCTACTAGTCCCTGGCTGAACATGGAGCAAAACTGTAAACTCCCTGAAATGTGAAAGCAGTCTCCAAGACACACACACACACACACACACACACACACACACACACACACAGTGGTAAAAGGCAAAGAAACCTAACTGGCTGAGAGGGCTTAAGCACAACCTTTGATCAAAAAGTGGTTTATGCTGACTCAGGGGCCAGCCTCTAGGAAGTGAAGGGAAGAAACACCCAAGCAGAGACTTCGGAGGCTCCATATGGTTGGGAAAATAGACATCACAGAGTTAGTCACGCAGAGTCCCTAAACGAACAAACAAATGACCAAACAACAAACTCAGACGAGAGAGAGAAGAGGGGAGGGAAGGATAAGTACATAGAGTTGCTACCATGTATTATCTAAAGTGTCCAGTTCTCAACAAAAAGCTCTAAGTCATGCAAACAAATAACAAAGTGTGACCTATGCACAGGAAAGGGAAACAAACAAACAAAAAACAGGCTTGGAAGGCCCCAGAGGTTGAACTTTGCAAACAAAAACTTTAAAGCAGCTATTATGAATATATTCAAAGAACTAAAGAAAACCATCTTTAAAGAATTAAGCAACAGACTGACAACAATGACCGAACACATAGAAATAGAAATTATAAAAATGAACCAAGTGGAAATTTTGAAGTTGAAATGTACAATCACTGAAATTAAAAACTTGCTAGAGAGGCTCAGTAGTAGATTGGAGCTAACAGAAGAAAAAATTAGTGTGAACTTAAAGAGAGATAACGAGAGATTATGCATTCTAAAGAACAGAAAGAAGAAAGAAAAGGAAGCAGGGTCTCAGATCAACATGGGGCACCATTTAGCACCCCAATATTTGCATATGGAATGCAGGACAAGACCAGAGAAAGGAATAGAAAAAAATATTCTGTCATAATGGCTGAAAACCTGCCAGATTTGATGAAAAACACTAATCGAAGCATCCAAGGACCTCCATGAAATCTAAGTGGGATCAATGCAAAGAAAGCCATATGCATTCACCCAGACACATTATAGTTGAACTGCTGAAAGTCAAAGTGAAAGAGAAATCTTGAAAGAAGCAAGAGATAAACTACTCATTATGCACAAGGGAACCCTAATCAAATTAATAGCAGAATTCCCATTGGAAAAATAGAAGCCAGAGGCAATGAAAAAAGTCAATCAACAATCTTATATTACCCAGCCTGGTGGCACATGCCTGTAATCTCAGCATTTTGGGAGGCCAAGGTGGGAAGATTGCTTGAGCCCAGGAGGTCAAGACCAGCCTGGGCAACATGGCAAGACCCCGTCTGTATAAAACATTTTAACAATTGGCCTGGTGTGGTGGCATGCACCTGTGTTCCCAGCTACTTGGGAGGCTGAGATGGGAGGATTGCTTGAGCTTAGAAGGCTGAGACCTCAAAAAAAAAAAAAAAAATCCTATATCAAGCAAAGGTAGAAAACCTATGTTTTGAAAATGAAGGCAACCCTCATACATTGTTGGTGGGAATAAAAAATGGGGCAACTGCTTTAGAATACAGTTTGTCAGTCCTTTCAAAAACTTCAACATAGAATTACCCAGCAATTCTACTCCTAGGCATATACCCAAAAGAAATGAAAATACACACCTGCACAAAAACTTGTATTTGAATGCTCATAGCCAAAAGTGTAAAAAAGTCCAAATGGCCTCAACGAAGGAGGAGATAAATAAATGTGGTATTTTCCTACAATGGAATATTATTTGGCAATAAAAAGAGATGAAGTACATGCCCTACGGCAGGGAGGAACCTGGAAAACATTAAGCTAAGGGAAAGAAGCCAATCCCAATGGATTACGTGTTGTGTGGTTTCCGACATAGAAAACATCCAGAATAGGCAAATTCGTAGAGACAGAGGTTGTCTTATTGGCTGCCCAGGGCTAGGAAAAGGGGGAGTATCTGGCTGCTATCACAAAGTACCACAAATTAGGTGGCTTAAAGCAATAGAAATGTATTCTTTCATAGTTCTGGAAGCTAGAAGTCCAAAATCAAGGTGTGGGCAGAGCCATCTTCCCTCTAAAGCCTCTAGGAGAGGCTTCTTCCCTCCCTCTTTCAACTTCTGGCATCCCAGGAGTTTCCTGGCTTGTGGCCACGTAACTCCAATCTCTGCCTCCGTCTTCCCTCTGTGTCTGTGTCTGGCTTCACATGGCATTCTCCTCTCTGTGTGTCCGTGTCCAAGTTTCCCTCTTCTTAAAAAAACACTGCTTATATTAGAATAAGGCCTACCCAAGTGACCTCATCTTAACTTGATTACATCTGAAAAGATCTGTTTCCAAATAAGGTCACATTCACCAGTACTGGGGATTCAGATTTCAACATATCTTTTTGCAGGGATGTAATTCAACCCATAGAATCCTAATAGGTATCGGGGTTTTCTGGAGGGGTGATCAAAATGTTCTAACGTTGATCATAATGATGGTGGCATGACTCCTTGGATATTCTAAAAACCATTGACTTGTGTGTTTTGAATGGATGAATTGTGTGGTATGGGAATTGTATCTCAAAAAATTGCTTTTAAAAATGAAATAGAAATAAGAATATCCCTAGATTAAGAAAGAAAGAAATACTTAAAGATGGTCTTCAGGTTAAAAGTTAGTGATGCTAAAAGGTAACTCAAATCCACATTTTAACACACACACACACACACACACACACACACACACACACACGGCCGGGCACAGTGGCTCATGCCTGTAATCCCAGGACTTTGGGAGCCCGAGGTGGGTGGATTGCCTGAGGCTAGGAGTTCAAGACCAGCTTGGACAACATGGCAAGACCCCATCTCTACAAAACATACAAAAATTAGCCAAACTTGGTGGCAAGGACCTATAGTCCCAGCTGTTCTGGAGGCCGAGGTAGGGCAATGACTTGAGCCCAGGAGGCTGAGGTTGCAGTGACCTGAGATTACACCACTCTACTCCAACCTGGGCAACAAAGCGAGACCCTGTCTCAAAAAAACAAAAACAACAACAACAAACCAGTTCCAGCAAAGGTAATTATGTAAGTAATGATAAAAGGCACTATAACTATATATTTCTCTTTCTTTTCTTTGCTGATGTAAAAAGCAATTATATAAAAGAGAGGAATCCATACATTCACTTTCACTCACATAAGCCAGAGAGCCCTAAGATTCCTTCTAAATTTCAGCCATCAGCCTGGTTCTGTCCAACTTCCAAGCTGCTCTCCTATCCCAATATTTCCTGTCCTTGGTGGGGGTTCCTGGGGTATTGACCTATTGAACCTGGCATGATTCTGCCACCACCCATTCCTGAAATGGAAGCCAAATAATTATTTTTGAGGCATTTCTCATTGCTGCTGATACTGGTTGAGAAACTACATGTGTTCTTTGCTGAAGGAACAAAAACACTTATCTGAAAGTTAATCACACTTTCTAAATGACAGAAATGTTTGGCTGGAGTTAAAAACTAAAGGTTAAGGATAAAGGTCCATTTTCTTAGATTTAATCCCCTTGGCCTTGGTCCTACCCCGGGCTGGGAGATTTTTAAAAGCAAAGGTTAGCATCTGTCTGAGAACTGACTGGTCCACATATAATACAACATTTGTCTTTTTCTTTTTTTAAGTGACATCCACTGATTCCAGGCTTTTTATGAGCAGCTCTGGTTCTTGGCTGTCTTGAGTAGAGAATTATTATTGGCATTGCCTGAAGTGTGTCAGCTGTTTGAGATGCACTGTTGCCGCATCTGATTGTGATGGGGACTCCTAGTATCTTTCCTCACCCAGAGAGCAAAGGAGGTCTACTTACTGGTGTGGGAGTTTTTAGATTCCCACGTTCCACTGTCACTTTTGCTCTGAAATCCAATGGGGATCCAGTAGGACTCTGTATTTGGAAATGGTGCGCTTCGCATTCGCAGCAGAGGATCAAGATCAGAGCTTAGTGATCTGACACCCCCTCTCCTAATCTGTGCTGCCTACCCAAGTTGTTTATTACCCTTGAGTTGTTTATTACCCTTGGGTTGGAGACACCTTAGAAGAGAGAATTCCAGTGGGTTACTCCTCTGCTGGAGAGGCACGGAGCCCCGAAGAGAAGACTTAAGTGCAGCAGATCTGGTGGAGGAACTTGGTGACTGGGCATCTGGGGACCCTGGGGAGAAGTTTAAAGCTGCCAGTTCTCCCTGAACCCGAAAAGGTGAGGCAGGGATGGTGGTGAGAGGGGATGACAGAGTCAGGGATTGAGGGGCAGAAAGGATGAGCTGAGTCATTCCTTTTCCCACCCCCCTACCCCCTGCCCCGAGATGGAGTCTTGCTCTGTCACCCAGGCTAGAGTGCAGTGGCTCCGTCTCAGCTCACTGCAACCTCCACCTCCTGGATTGAAGCGATTCTCCTGCCTCAGCCTCTCGAGTAGCTGGGATTACAGGCACCCACCACCACACCCAGCATCTAATTTTTGTATTTTTAGTAGAGATGGGGTTTCACCAGTTTGGCCAGGCTGGTCTTGAACTCCTGACCTCGTAATCTACCCACCTCAGCCTCCCAAAGTGCTGGGATTACAGGCATGAGCCACTGCACCCAGCCTGAGCTAAGTCATTTCTAACCGAAGTTGGGAGAATGGAGAAAGGACCAGGAAAGGGGGAGCGTACCGTCAGCCTCCCAGGCAAGAGCCACTGGGCCTGTGACCACAGCAGGATTCCCCCCTCACTGGTATTCCAGCAACCTCCCCTGAGCCCCAGAGATCTCCCAGAGGAAAAGAACTGTCTGAGAGTCACAGCTGCCGAGTCTGGCTGAACACATGCCCAGGGACAAAGAGCTGCAGGGCAAAGACTGGTGAACATCTGATGAAAATGTCGGTTTCCAGATAAAATTTACTTCTCAGTAGTCAAGAGAAGCCTTAATCATGCTGCTAAGCTCATGTTCATACTCAGAAAATCTCGTCTATGCAGGCTGGACGAGTGGTCTCAGCCTAAAAGCCCTCAGTAGCAACCATGTGATTTAATACACCCACCTCTTGCCTTGACCCCCAATAGCAGTTTCTCAACAGCAACAAAAAAGCACATAGAAAGCAAGTATATAAAAGAGAGGAATCCATACATTCTTAGAGCACACAATAAGGCGTGTGCTTATTATATATTGTGTGCCAAGATTAAAAAGCACAAAATATATATGTTCTTTGGCTTTTACTCTTGCTCAGGAGAATATCAGAAAGCACTGAGCCTTTTTTAGGGAAAGATGGTTTGCTGGGATACTATTATTTGTTCAAGAAATTCTAACAGTAAACGCATGCTGATTTAAGAGAAGCATGTTTGCGGGGGGGGGGGGGTATATATTGCCAGTACCTTAAAATAAAAGTGAGTATAAAGCTACAAGGACTGTATCCATCATGATTTACTTCCTAATTGATCCTTATGATATAAGATCATGATATAGGATCCCCGTGTTGTCATTTACCCCTTCTGATAAAGACGGTGAGCGAGGCTAAGAACATGAATTTGGAATCAAAGATGGAATCCCACCCAATTGCTTACAAGCTGTGTGACACCAGGCAAGTTGCCCAAGCTTTCTGAGCCCTGTTTTTTACTTTTTAGAATATAATAATTTTGTTCTAGAGGGATGTTTTAAGAATCACTGTTGAGGCCAAGCCCATGTTTTATTCCAGAGCTTCTCAATGTTAATAATGCAAATGAACTACCTGAGATCTTGCTAAGACGCAGCTTCAGAGTCAGTACCTGGGATGAGAGCTGAGATTCTGCATTGTTAGCAAACGCTCTTGCTCCCGTGCTGGTGCACTGTGGCTGGTCTGAGGAGCTCACTTTGGACAGCCAAGTTTTGCAGCACTCACAGCGGATGCCACCCCCTGCAGCCCTCCGCGGGGGCCTGGTGAGAGCCTGCTGGGGACCCACCTGGGACTCATGAAGGCCCATCATTCAGTGACTGATCGGCATGAGTGAAGGCTAGATATCTGCCACTTATCACAGCTAATGGAACTGTCTCCCTTAGATAAATTGAGTTAGAGAACAGCTTTAGGGTGAACAAATTAACTTTATACTTTATTTTCTGAGCCCTTGACGTCTGTGATCCCACTGGGTTGATTTGGTTTGGTTTTTCGGTGAGACCTGTAAGGGAGAGGTGCTATAAATAAATCCAATTTACGAAAAAAAACAAAGTCAATGACACTGGACCTGGCCCCTGCTCTTCCATCCACGCCCCACAGCCTGTGCTGGTGATAATGTACTTTGTTCTTTTCATTCTTGGGCGCACCCTTTCCATCCCCCATAGCCGAGGTGTAGTCAGGGGGCAGGTCTGGCTAAAGATGCTTTTTTGGCCCCTTCATTTCTTTCCCTTTGCTTCCTGCATCCTTGTCCCCACACCCCTTTCTCTCCTAGGAGCTCCTGTGAGGACCTGCAGGGACTCTAGTCCATCACAGTTGCTTGCAGACGCCCTCCCAGCCAAGGCTCAGTCATTGGTCCCCATCTGTCCAGAGTTTTGCCAATTGGTTTATGAATTAATTTCCTGGGGCTGTCTTAACAAACTGAGTGGCTTAGAACAACAGAATTTTATTCTCTCAGAGGTCAGGAGGCCAGCAGTCAGAAATCAAGGTGTCGGCAGGGCTGGTTCCCTCCGGAACCTCCAAGGGAGAATCTTTTCCATGCCTCTCTCCCAGCTTCTGCTGGTGGCCGGCAACCCTTGGCATTCCTCGGCTTGCGGACACAACACTGCAATCTCTGCTTCCATCCTCACATCGGCCTCCGCCCTGTGTCTCCCTCTGTCCTCTTCTGTCTCTTATAGACACTCTCATTGGATTTAGGGTCCATCCTAATCCAACGTGACCTCATCTCAATCCGTACTTCAATGACATCAGCGAAGACCCTCTTTCCAAGTAAGGTTAAATTCCGAGGTTCCAGGAGGAGATAATTTGATGGAGACACGATTCAGCTCACTAGTTGGGAGGAATTTTTCTGATGGGAGGTTTGGAGGATGGGAGAAAAAGAACAGGAAGACCAAAGCAGAGAGGGAAATGAACTTGTCCATGAGAAGTGCAGGGAGCTATAGGGGATCCACGAGACCCATTGGTGCCCGCACCAGGACACAAACCGGTCTCCTCTGCCCAGCCACAGTGGGGTAGCAGGATGGGCAGGGCACAGAATGCCTGGCAGAGGCTGGGCGAGAGATGCCAGGAGGATATAAGGCACTTTCTAGGCCCCATGGGCTGTGAGAAAGCCTTGTACCTGGAAGTCAGGGGAGTTTGGGGTCAAATAAGGACACATTATTATGCTTGGCTGCTGAGAAGCTCATTTGACATTTGGAAAATAAAAAATGAAATTGTTGAGGGATCAGACATTGCTAATAGCTCATAAATAGCAGAAATTATGGGCCCAGCCTCCCCTGCAAGTGGGACTGACAGTGCAGAGCTCAGGAAAGAGCTTGCGGGTGGGACCTTGGAGATGAGGGCCTGAGAGCAGTGGGGTCTCCTGAGGCAAGAGGCGGTGCCTGGGGCCATATGTGGGGGAGGAAGTTGCAAAGGGAGACATCCTGGGTCTGCACACTGCCCAGGAAAGAGCACATGGAAGCAGACAGGAGGCAAGGCCAGGCATCATTTTGCCTGGATTCCCCAGGCAGGAGGGCACTGGAGAAGACTTTGAGATGAGGGCAGGCTGGGCTTGGGCTGAGCTGCAGGCAATCTTACAGTAAGACAATCCCCCTGCTCCTTATGTTTGATTGTGGTAAAATATACCTAACATAAAATTTGCCATTTTAGCCTTCTTTCTTTTTTTTTTTTTTTTCCTGAGACTGGGTCTCACTCTGTCACCCAGGCTGGAGGGCAGTGACGTGATCTCAGCTCACTGCAACCTCCACCTCCCAGGTTCAAGCGACTCTTGTGCCTCAGCCTCCTGAGTAGCTGGGATTACAGGCGCGTGCCACCACGCCCAGCCACTTTAGCCATTTTTAAGTGTACAATTCAGTGGCATGAAGTACATTCACATTGTTACGTATGTCCCTTATTTTTTATCATGAGCGAGGGACGGAGGGCGATGACCTATTGTCGGTGACACAGTGCCATGAGGAGGTGGGGCTAGAGTCTTGGGTAAGGGGGAGAAGAGGACAAACCCCCCTCCAGCTTGTGATAAAAGGAGCTTAGGTTCTGCAGAGAGGTGGACTTTGTGGAACTCTGGAAAGCACAGTAGAGATACTGTTGAGGAGTAAATGGGCACTGATTTCTGCTGTGTCCCCTCGGGATGTAGCCCTGCTAAGGCCAAATTTGCTTTGAAAGCCAGAGAAAAGCCCTCGATGTTGATAAACAATCTCTGATACAAAAGTGCACAGATTTCCTTAGTATCTTTACTCTAGGAAAACAGTACACTAAATTGAGAAGAGACTTCAGTGCAAGTTCTTTTGAAATACGTGGGGCATCCTTATACTAAAAAAACATTTGCTGTTTATCCGAAATCCAAATTTAACTGATGTCCTGTATTTTTATTTGGCAACCATATTCTGATGAGACTTTGATATCTGGGCTAACTAAATCTGGGCTAACTAAATTCGCTAACTGTGCCCCACTGTGATGGGGTCTTCTCACCAGTCACTAATCCATCAGAAACCCACCGCAGGTTCAGGCGCGCGTGGCCAGCCCATTCCTAGCCCGCCACACTGCTACCCAGACAGAACATCCACTGCTTCCACATTCTCCCCAGGCTGCAAAGAGTTCCCAGGAGACTTTCTTTTCCCCTTCAAAGCTGTGCACTTGGGCCTAGTTTCACCTGCAGAGAAGTGGGTAGTGGCTGATAGAGGAAGATGCGGGTCCCTGACAGTCGCCTCTGCTCCATAGTGCCATCTAGAGGAAAGCCAGGACATATGCTCTGAGGAACGCAAGGCTGGGGTGTTAATAAGCAGGCCCTTGGGAAATCTGGAGTGCCCTGTTCCCCTCATTATGATCCCGATCCCAGGCAGAAATGCCTGTGGGCTATCACTACAAAAGGAAAACAACAACCAAAAATGCATCCAGGATTAAAACCGCCATTTCAAAAGCACACCATTAAAGCAAGCTGTGACCCAAATATTTGTTTTGGTGTGCTTAAGAGTTTTTCAAGCAATTGAAAAGAGTGGAAAAAGTGAAACACCAAGAAAAAAGAAAAAGAAAAAAAGCAGAGCAAGGAATTGTTGGATGATTCTCTGCGAGCCAAGGGGGACTTTTTTATTTAAAAATATGTAAGCTTTGGTGTTGAGGGAGAACTACTGCAAAACTAGACTTGAATTATCATTGGAGCAGGATTTTGAAAATTTATAAAGCATGGCAGGCTGGGCGTGAGGGTGTCTATAGCCCGGATGAAGGTGCTTATGAAGTAAAAGGCATGTCAATGGGAAATGTGGTCGCTGGAAACATGAAGTTAAATTCAGTGCAAAGAGTAGGACAACCTCACATGTGTCCTTGTGTGCAAGGGAAATCAGCTGCCCTCTTGGCTGCTTTCTCACACTCCGGTAGGGCATTGCCGGTCCATCACACAGAGCTGTCTATAAGACATTGATGGAGTACTATGGAAAGCTTACGGGCATGCACAATTGGGCTTAGTCCCTTTACCACTCATTCACTTTATAATTACAGGAAGCAACTGAAGTTCTCTTGTCAATTTTTATGTACTTCAAAGAACTACTAATAAAATTCGAATTTATAGAACATAGTCCCCCAAGGGGCATTTTGTGTTGGTGATAATAGTCTACTAACTTGAAAAGTTGCAGCAAAGATGCGCCTTCCACTAAACTCTAACTCAGTCTCTTTCTTTTTCTCTCTCCTTCTCTCTCTCTTTCTCTCTCACTTTCACTCTTGCTCTCACTCTCTCAAAGGGTCAGAATGCCTGGGTTCTTACCTTCATATTAGCTCTGAAACAGACTTCAAGATAAAACCTAGCTACGTCGCTCTGGCTGAAACTTTATAAAGTAAGCACCCTGGGTCTTGCTTCTGTTAATGGACTTGCAATTGTGGAAGCTGCCACTACGTGGCGTCGTGAGTCACAGTGAATCCTAGTGAGTCACAGGCATGAAACCTAAGTCCTGGCTGTCCCTAGTCAAGGCTATTTATGGTCCTACGTAAGTACGTAAACTAGTCAGCGTGTTTATTTTTTTCATAAACATCACATTGATATTGATATGGATGTAAGCCTCTGACAATAATTATTAGCTGATTTATTTTGTAAATATTGTATTTTTACTATAATAAACATTTTCCAATAACTATATTATATTTATTGTATAAATAATATCCTTTGGAGTAGGGTTAAAGAATGTGGGCTGGCATCAGCGATGTACCTTCAGAATGTGTCTTATCAACTCTAGTTTTTCATACTCTGTTTTAGAAAGAACATACTTTACTCCTCAGTTCCACGGTGAATATTAACAAGTCTCCCATATGGAAACAGTCACATCGTGCTTTTGGGTCTTGGAGTCAGATATTCTCTTACACCTGTTTATAACTTACCAAGGAAAATGCTTACTTACTTGTTTCCAAGCCCTTCTTCTATTTCTGGAACTCCCTTTTCTACTTTCAAGCGGGGTTTAGCTATTTTCAAGTCCTGCACTTCAGAGAACTTTGTTTTACGTTGTAGAAGGGCACTTGCCAGGCAAGGTGTGCAGAAAACAATTCCTCTGGGCTTGACAACATGTGTAATGGTCTCTTTCCAGTCTGGAGAGTTTCATAGGCAGCCAACTGTCCCCACTGTTTCCTCCCTTTAAAATGTAAATGTATTGAAATCAATAGGGTGTGATGGTTAACAGCCTAGGCTCTGTTGGTCAGGCACGCTTGGAATTGAATGGTTGTTCTGGTACTTCTTATCTTCTCTAGGCCTCATCTGTTTCCTTATCTATTACATAAGGATATTAAAGTATCTTATTTCCTGGAGTGATTGTAAAGATCATATGTGATCATGCTTATACTAGGTGGTCACAATAATGGCTCTGTTTGGATTGGCTATTATTATTATTTTATTTCATTTTTATGTATACCCTATTTCCTTATACAACACATTAGAGGCTACTTATAAGACTATCTACCTTAAAATAGTAGTCAGTGCCAGAAAAGTTTTTGAATTAAAATGAAAGAGTGAGGCTGGGCAGGGGCTTGTGGGGGAATGAAACACAGGTATTGTAAGATACAAGTACTCATAAACTTCTACTCAGTTACTTAGACTTAGCCACATATTTGTTTCTGAGCTTCCCACTAGCTAAAGTGAAAAGAGAATCAGGTTCACTCATGTGATTCCTATGGATCACCAGGCAAAACCTACCAGTCTCTCAGCGAAGCATAATGGGTCTTGGTTCTTAACTCCAAGAATATATATTCCTTATGTGGGGCATCATGTGAACAGAGACAGTAACCCTAACAATAACCCTATATGAGGTATCGTAGACACTTTAAAAATATAAGCCGAGGGAAAAGTAAGAGGTAGTTTTACTCCCCAGAGAACTGGGAACAAGACCATGTGCTGGGCAGAATTCTGAGATTCACGCCCCCTGGTGTACACGTCCTGCATAATCTCTTCCCCTTTGGGTGTGGGCAGGACAGTGTTGCCTGTCACTCCCACGATTAGATTATAGGATATACAAAGTGAAGTCCCGATGTAATGAAGTCCCTAATCAGTGGCTTTAAGTAATCAAAAGGAGATGATCCTGGGTGTTCTGACCTAATCAGCCCATTAAAGAAGATCTAGAGTTGAAGGAGAGTCTCTGCTAGCCTTGAAGAAGGATACTGCCATGCTGTGAGACAGCCACATGGCCAGGAACTGAGGGCAGCCTATAGGAGCTGAGAGAGACCTTCAGGTGACAGCTGATGAGACAACAGGGACCTCAGTCCTACGGTCCTGAGGATCTGGATCCTGCCATCAGCCTGAATGAGCTTGGAGCAAGATCCTGAGCTCTGGATGAGAGCACAGCCAGCAAACATCTTGATTTCAGCCTTGTGAGACCCTGCACAGAGAACCCAGTTATACCATTGCCTGGACTTCCGACCCAAAGAAACTTTGAGATCATCAGAAGGTATTGTTTCAAGCTGCCGAGTTTGTGGCAATTTGTTACACAGCAATAGAAAACGAATGCAAACCATATGGCTGGAATCCACAGCCTTTGACTAGATTCAGAAATAAAATCCAGAACATCTAGGGCATTTCCCAAACTAAACTTAACATTTATGGGGGATGCTAAGCAAAACAACTTTTTTCGTTGACCCTGACTGTTCCCATTAGAAAGGCCTTTGCTCTACTGGTGGGGCAGACAGTCAGGTTTCTGGGTTGTAAGCAACAGAAATAAACTGACTCACATTTGCAGAAGAGAGTTTATGGAAAGGCTATAGTGAGGTCATGGAATCAAGGAGCAGGCTGAAGAAACAGTCTCAGAATGGACAGGAACCTGAAAACTCCTGGGGTCTCACTTCCAAAAAAAAAAAAATCCTGATGGCCTGTAGCCACCAAAATAAAAGAATTTCATCTGTTCCTTTTCCCCGTCCCCACCATTATCAGATAACTCCCCTCAAGGTTCAACAGCTCAGCAAAGTCTGAGTGGCCTGGCACTTAGCCACAGGAGAGCAGGAGACCTGAATTAACAGGTGTGCCAAGATGCACACATTGAGCGAAAGGTTATTCTCCCAGGCTCAGTTGTAACCCGAAGGAGAGAGAATGGATGATGGGCCACCCAACAACAAAGGGGGTTCACAAAAGTAGATCAGACTCACAAGTTTAGGGGTAGAATCTGAGACTTCCACCTTTATGTCTTAGTGTTAGAGGAAAGGGGAAGTCACTTTTATAACAAACGGTGAAGACTTTGGAACCACCAAATCCAAAGCTTCAGGAGAAGTAGAGAGAGGGGAGCAGGGGGTGTGGGGTGGAACTACACAGGCAGTGGAAGGCTGGGCAATGCGGTTCTTCCTTGTGAAATCCAAGATTTCGAGATCGGATGCTGCACGGAGCGGGCGAGGAGCCTGAGCTTTGTGCCTGTGCAAATGAGAAGAGATACTGAATCATGAAGCTTTCACTTCTGAGCATTAGCAGAAACTGCAGCAAGCCTTCTGACTTTTACAAGCTATGGAATCGGCTGGAGTCTGAGCAGTTTTGTCCTGTGAGAAAATGGATCCCCAGTTGCCACTGAACTGTCTGTATTTGGCAGGTAGTGTATCCTAAAGCCGCTGTTTGGAAACTCGTAATAAAACTAGCATATAAAAAGCTCTGTGCTATGTTTGGGCCTCCCCACTCCATGTTGCTGTATTTGTTGTGGTGGCTGCAGGCTTATGATTGCTCAGGTTTGCTCAGTTCCATAAATTCTCACTAAATGCTGCATTTGTTGAAGGAATCCTGTCGTAGCTTCAGGGCTGTTCTTGCTGTTGTTTTTCAACCATACACGTGGATTATCTTTCTAAGTGACTGGTTAAGAGTTTGGTGCACATAGTTACACATTTTCATGAACTGTTGCATTTTGTTAATGCATATTGCTCCTTGACTTCAATGTATTTTATCAGTATTTATTGAATGTAAAGATTTTCAGGTAAGATTCATTTATTCATTCAAAGAATATTGATGTGCGAACCACCATTCTAGGCACATGGGAGTACGTTAATGAAGAAAAGAGACTAATATCTGTCTTAGTCTATTCAGGCTGCTATAACAGAATACCTTAGGCTGGGTAATTTATAAAGGGTAGCGTTTACTGCTCACAGTTCTGCAGATTGGGAAGTCTGCAGAAGTCTAAGATAAAGGCACTAGCAGATGCACTGTCTGGTGAGAGTGTGCTCCTCAGAGATGGCATCTTCTTGGTGTCTTCGCATGGTGGAAGGGACAGACAAGCTCCCTCAGGCCTCTTTTTATTTTTATTTTTTATTTTTTCAGGAACAGGGTCTTGCTCTGTCGCCCAGGCTAGAGTGCAGTGGTGCGATCATGGCTCACTGTAACCTCGAACTCTTGGGCTGACGCCATCCTGCTGCCTCAGCCTCTCAAGTAGCTGGGACTGCACGTGCACACACCACCCGGCTGGTTACTTGTTTATTTGTTTTTAGGGATGAAGGAGTGTCGCTATGTTGTCCAGGCTGGTCTTGAACTCCTGGCATCAAGCAGTCCTCCTGCCTCAGCCTCCTGTGTCCTTGGACTTACAGGCATGAACCAATGTGCCCAGTTCAGACCTCTTTTAAAAGGGCACAAATTCATTCATGAGGACTCCACCTTCATGACCTAGTTACCACTCAGAAGTCCCACTTCTTAATACCTCCACGTTGGGGATGAGAGTTCAACGTATGAATTTTGGAGAGACACAAACTTTCAGACCACAGCAGATCCCTGCCCTGAGGAGTACATGTACCACACACATACACTCCACACACACACACACACCCACACACACACCTCACACACACACCCACACACACACCACACACACATACACATACGCACACCACACACACATACACCTCCACACACACCACGGACACACTTCCACATACATATGCATACACACACACACCTCACACACACTACACACACACATACACATGCACACACATACACACACCACATACACACATACACACACATTGTGTGCAGTTCTGCAGTTAAAAAACTTGGATAACCTTTTCAGACTTTGTCCTAAACTAATTTAATCAAGGAACTTTTTTTAAAAGATACGTACCACGTTCTGTAGAGTAGTGTTTTGTTTAATATACCACTCTGGAAAATGCTTATAAAGGCATCACTGGACTGAGTGTACTTCAGGAAAATCATCCATAGATACCATTTCTTTCAAAATTTGGTAAGAGTTAGGTGGCTGAGAGACTAAATTCTCCACCAAGATCTGGAGTGCAGATATTCTTTGTTGCTACTTAAAGGCAAATCTGTCTGCCTCACACGTCACATGAGTAGGGGTGACTTTGGTGAATCCTAAGGCTGTACTGGAGCTTGTCACTTGGCTACACATCTATCTCAGACCTGCTGACAGGACCAGTGTATTTCTATGGGGTTCTGGGTCAAGCAGTCCAGCCTCTTACTGGATCGTGTCTCTCAAGTCAGCCTCTGTGGAGTTATATCCGCTTCCCCCAGAGTGCGGTGCGAAACCAGCTCATAGTGAGCATGGAGCTCACTAGATTGAGTGAAATGTTCCTGGGCTGTGGGGACTTCATGAGACCACATCTAATTTTTGCACAAATATCTGTCACTCACCACCTACCTGTGCTCATCTGGTTGCTCAGTTGGGATTTTTTGACAGGAAATAGGAGACTTGGTTAAATGTCTGTGTAACTTTGAGATGCTTAAGGAGAGAGACACTTTGCACTGACCCCAACAGGTTTCCTTATGCACCTGATTACAACAAAGAATCTCGGGTTCTTGCTTGGGAGAGTGGCTGAGCAGCTTTGCTGCACGTTGGCTTGTCCACCCAAAAGGAAAAACCTGCGGTCCAGAGCCCCAGGGTGACTAATGAACATGTGTGTGATGAGGGAGAAAAAAGTTTGGGGCAATATTATCTTTTGGGGGTAACTGCCTTTGAGGCTGTCTTCCTGGTTATTTTGATTTGAGGCTTTCTTCCTGGTTATATTTCTGTGTGATTCACAGAAGAGAGAGGGACCTACACATTGGTCATCCTCAAGATTTTCAGCCTCACCCTGGATCCCAGGAACAGATCTCTTTATCAATAATGGCATTCCTTTACATCCTCAGCTAAGTGTAGTTATGATGATTGCTTTAGAGCACTCTGAAAAGAGTGACTACAGTGGCTGTGTTTGCCTTTATACTTTGAAAAAAATGTCCACAACAATAAATATTTATGAAGCTTTATAATTAAAAAATATGTTCTTTAGCTAGAGACTGCTAGTGTTGAAAAGACCACCCCCACCTCCCCTCCTCATTTTACCAATGAGGAAACTGAGGCCTTAGGGTCAGATAAATTCATCAAAAGCTCCCTACTAGGGGATGAGCTGAGATTATATCTTGAGTCCTCTTGAAGGAAGCTAATCTGACACACGTACATTCCCCATAGGGCCGTCACATTCTTATGGTCACACTATATTCCGATGCTGTATTAGTCTGTTCTCATGCTGCTGTAAGGATAAACCCAAGACTGGGTAATTTATAGAGGAGAGAGGTTTAATGGACTCACTGTTCCATGTGGCTGGGGAGGCCTCACAATCATGGTGGGAGGCGAAGGAGGAGCAAAGGCATGTCTTACATGGCAGCAGGCAAAACAGTGTGTGCAGGGGAACTGCCCTTTATAAAACCGTCAGATCTTGTGAGCCTTATTCACTATCAAGAGAACAGCACAGAACCCCCCCCCCCATGATTCAATTACTTCCCATCAGTTCCCTCCCATGACACATGGGGATTAAGGGAGCTACAGTTCAAGATGTGATTAGGGTGAGGACACAGCCAAACCATATCAAGTGCTATCTTAGCAAAATCGCCACCAAAAAAAGGATGAAAATTCCCAAACACAGGCCACTAGATAGACTATAGGAAGAATAATTTTTACAGCACCAGAGCTTGTTCGATCTCAGATGGAAACGTGCATCAGGTGACTTAGATTTTTTGCTGCTCTGTACACGTTGGAGAATGACTGTGAAAGTGCCATCAGTTTGATTTGGAGGTGACAAGTAGGTTTTAGCAAGTAGGTGAATTCGCAAATATGGTATCATGAATGATGAGAATCGGCAAGATTTCTTCATTCTTTTGAGGTGGCATGTAAGCCCCCAGGCACTTAGGAAGGTCGGAGGGAGATGGATGAAGATGAGGATTACGGTCTCTGCCCTTTATTAAGAGCCTCCTGTGCATGGGTAAGGCTAAGCACTTGATGTTTTGCTGGGGCTGACCACAAGCCCCAGGGAACAGAAGTGTGTAGTCACAGGCAGAGCCAGCCCCCTCATCTTGCTTTGGTGTATCCCATTTTGTAAATCAAGAGTCAAGACCATGACCATGAAGAATTCAGAGTGGAGACAGAAAAGGGCAATTTATTTAGTCCCACCAGCCGGCAACCAGAATGCCAAAGCTCCAGAATCCTGCAGCCCTGGGACAAATGCCCTGAGGATGCATAAGCCCATGGAATCCCAGAATTTCAAATGTCCTTCGGCCCAGCTCCAGCTTCCAGTCTGTCCAGTACCATGAACTACTGCCAATTCCTCATGTTCTCTTTGTTTCTAAGGTTCTTGTCTGAGCAGGGAGGCGGTAGGGGTCTGAGTGACTGTGAGGCACACACAGGGAATGTCTAGAAGGAGGCCTGGGCCTAAGGAGGGGTTCTCAAGAGGGAGATTATGCTCTGGTGTGTTGCCATCAAAGAACTTTATTTCCTAATGTTTATTCTTCAGCTCAGCCTCAGCTGTACCTGCCTAGCTGGTGTTAAACTAATGAATCTAACATTCCCTTCCCTTTGCATTGGGGTTTGAGTGTGAAACCTGTTTGACAGGGAATTGGGGGAGAATTTGTTTGGATTTGCCTTGACGAGGCCTTTTTCAAAGATTGGGGAGGCCACTGGTTTCTCTTAAAAGTCAGCAGCACCCCAGGGAGAATGTAGGGACTGTCCTTCCACGGTTGTCTTGGATTTCAGGCTCTCTAGAAACGTCTGGCCACTGGTTGATTGACATGGCATGGACTTTGTAAAAACAAACAATACGATATTGAACCTTGGGGGAACTAGCACTTGATAACATGGCTTGCTTAAGGAAGTTATAAAGAAGAAATAAGAAATGGGGAAAATTCTGTTCATTCTGTTAATGGGAATCAGAACAATTCTAAGATTATCCACTGGGTGGCATTTTATTTAATGTTACTACATACAGTCATGCATCACTTAACAAAGGGATACCCTCTGAGAAATGTAAAGTTAGGCGATGTCATCATTGTGTGAACATCGTGGAGTGCACTTACACAAACCTATATGGTCTAGCCTACTACACACCTGGGCTACCATGTCTAGGTACCTGGGTTACCTATTGCTCCTAAGGTACAAACCTGTGCCACGTGTTGCTGTACTGAACACTGTAGGCAGTTGTAACACAATGGTATTTTTGTATCTAACTGTATCTTAACATAGAAAAGACGCAGTAAAAATGCTGCATTATAATCTTACATCCTATCATACCATTATCGTATATGCAGCCTGCTGTTGGCTGAAATGTCATTATGCGGTGGATGGCTATACATGCTTCCAGTTGGGGCAGGTCCACAATCTAAATTATTTCTGGGAATTGCCGTTTAAGGCTTCTGAAGAGTGGGGAAATTTGCTTAGGTGGGATTCTCTTGCTTTTTACACTAATTAAATACATTTTTAAAAAGTTCCTTTTCCACACTCTGCACACTTCTTACCATCATTCTTATAAAGACTAGAAGTTTGAGCATAAAGACAATATTTTTTTCATAGTTGCATACGTCTACCTCGAATAATGCCTGGCAAAGAGTTTATGGGTTCTGCATACACGCATGCCTGATGAATGAATGAATTAGGAATTACGGCTACAGCAGTGTGCTACTTGGATGCATTTAATTCGAATTAAATTCAAATTCAGAACACATTAGCCTACAGTTGGGCAAAATCATCTAACACAAAACCTGTTTTATAATAAAGAATTGAATATCTCATGTAATTTATCGAACACTGACCTGAAAATGAAAACCAGAATGGTTGGATACTCAGAGTATCCTACTGAATGGTTACTGCTTTCACACCACCGTAAGTCTGAAATTTGTTCAGTCAAACCATCATGAGTTGGGGACTGTTTGTAGCAGGGGTCAGCAAACATTTTCTGTAAATGGCTAGAGTGTAAGTGATTTAGCCTCGGTGGACCATACTGATTTTGTCTCAACAGCTTGATACTGCTGTTGCAGGTTTGAAAGCAGGCAGATAATATCACAAGGCATAGCTGTCTTCCCATAGAACTTTATTAGCAAAAACAGGCAGTCTGCTGGATGTGGCCCATCAGCTGCAGTTTACCCTGATCTACATGAAAGCATACACTGGCATCACACAAATGTTAGAAACCGATGTAGTAAAAGAGAAAGAGATTTCAAGACTCTCTGAATAGTAGAGAGTATGCTCTCCGTTCACCAAATCCCATTCCACCTTCCACCTGAACACGTGGGAATACCACATTTGCCAGCCTCCCTTGCACTTAGTGGGAGCCTTGTGACTAATTCTGGCCAATGGGCTGTGTCCAGAGGCAAAGTCCACCATGTCCAGACCTGGCCCGTAAGACTTCCTGAACACTGCTCCACGCTCTCTTCCCTCCCCTGCAGACTGGGTACAAATAATCTAGTGAAGGACTCCAGGGCCCTTCAAGTTGGTGTACTCACTTGCTGGAGTGAGCCTGGATCCCTGAATAACTCTGTGGAGGAGAGTCCTCCCCACCCCTACTATGACCTCATAATGGACTGTAAAGGGTTGTAAAATACACCTGTGCTGTTAAGGCACTGAAATTCAGGGATCGTTAGCCTGTCCTCTCTAATAATACCATGTCTGGGCTCAGATCTGGATAAAGGAAAGAAACTGAAAAATAAATGGAGTTCTCTCCAGGGCTAACAGCCTCCTGTCTGGCATGCCTGCACTTTTTGAGTGGGGAAGAGAGGAACGAGGAGGTTTTGGTACTCGCAGTCTTAGAAAGTTTATGCATAAGAAGTAGTACTGTAGTTTGGGTCTGACAAACGGGACCTTGAAGAGAGAGTCACTGTGAGGTAGGGTGGCAGAAAGGAGCAGATAACAGATAAGTAGCTTTTACAGAAATTTTACATTGAGGCTGGGCATGGTGGCTCACGCCTGTGATCCCAGCACTTTGAGAGGACGAGGTCAGCAGATCCCTTGAGGTTAGGAGTTGGAGACCAGCCTGGCCAACATGGTGAAACCCCATCTCTACTAGGCGTGGTGGTGTGTGCCTGTAATCCCAGCTACTCGGGAGGCTGAGGCAGGAGAATTGCTTGAACCCGGGAGGCAGAGGTTGCAGTGAGCCGAGATTGTGCCATTGCACTCCAGCCTGGGCAACAGAGTGAGACTCCCTCTCAAAAAGAAAAAAAAAAAATTGTACATGAACTGCACCAAAACTTGTAGCCAGGATTTATACTTGGTGTGATAGTTCATCTCTGCACTGGTTAAAATGGATTTCTTTAAGCTAGCCTAGAACCTCCCATGCTAACATCATTTCTCTCTCTCTCTTTGGCTGTATAAGGTAAAATTTACTAAAGTTAAAATAATCAACCAGTACCACAACCTCAGTGGCTTAGCAAAATGAAGTTGATTTTGTAGTCACATCCGTGTCAATTCAGTATAAGTTGGTGGGGGTGTGGCACTTGGGCTCTGCTCCCCAGTCATTCAAAATCTAGATCCCTATCACCTTGAGCATCTCCCCCCACCCCTTCTCCTTCACTCTCCCTCACCTGAGAAATGGGAAAAGAAAGATGGAGGGGGATTGCATGGGAGGTTTTGGAGTCAGGCCCGGTCATGGCATGCATTGCTTCAGCCTGAATTCCCTCACTCAGAACTCAGTTACACGGGTCCACCTGACTGCCAGGAAGGCTGAGAGACACAGCACGACCCACGAGCCCACGAAGAAAGCAAAATAGGATGTGCTAGACCCGCGGCCATCCTGGCTTAGTGGGAAAATACTTTGAGCTCCCAATAACCAACTGTACAAGTAAGTTTCTGAAACCAACCTGTTCTTAAATTGAAGCCTTGCTGGTGTTTTGTTGAATTACTGCAAGCCTTTGGTAATGCTTCCTTGTCTGGAAGGGCCGCGAAAATAATCCAACACCAGAAAGAGAATGAGATTTCTCACAGCTGATTGTGCCGCTGCAGGAAGCCGACAGGTGGGGCAAAGCATTTATTACTTTCTCTGTGGCGGGATCTTTTGGTCTGAGAGCTCCCGTGAGCCCTGCCTCTCTGGTCACTCACCTTTTCTGCCCTCTGCCCTTCCCTGCAGAGCCCCAGTCTTTTCCCCAGCAGGTCCCTGGTCACTGGAAAATTGGGAGTAAACCCTGCCGTCCTCGCAGCAGCAGGCTCCGCAGATTCTGAAGATAGTCACAGACAAAAGAGATATTCCTCTTGCTAAGTTGGACTGTCAGTGATAAAACAATTTTTCTGTGCTAAAGAACTGAAAGAACTCTCTCAACTAGAGGAGGAAGGGAAGGAACAAGACAGTGAACAAGATGGTGACAGGAACAGAAAACTCTATCTTCCCATATAACATGACCACGTTTAATGGCCCCTGGGCACATACAATTAACTGGCCCAAACAAATATATATTTTTTAAAGATGGGGTCTCGCTGTTGCCCAGGCTGGAGTGCAGTGGTGTGATCATAGCTCACTCCAGCCTCCAACTCCTAGGCTCAAGTGATCCTTCTGCCTCAGCTGCCGAGTAGCTGGGACTACAGGCGCGTACCACCATGCCTGGCAAAATTTTTTTTCTTTTTCTTTTTCTTTTTTTCTTCTTAGAGACAGGTCTCACTTTGCTGCCCCAGGGTGGTCTTGGACTTCTGGCTTCATGTGATCCTTCCCGCTTGACCTCCTAACATGTTGGGATTACAGGCATGAGCCACCTTGCTGGGCCCCAAAACTCTTTTCTGAGAAGCAGCTCCACTGGCCAAATACACGCATTCCTTGTTTGGAGAGTGTTGAGGAAGTTGGGCTACCAGATGCTGTTTGGAAAATTTCACGTGACTGTGTTCTACTGAGGATTTAGGCGCTTTCCAGAGCATCTTAGGGAAAGACATGTGAAATGTGATGTAGTAAAGGCTGGTCTGGTCCCTTTCTCGTGCCCCTGCTCCATACACAGAGCAATCTTTGGCAAGCATAGGCAGGAAGCCATGTTCGTGGCAGCAAGAAGGGAAGATGTAGCCCCTTCTCCTTCCGCCCCCATCAGGCCACCTCTAGTGGGAAGTACTAGTTGGCTTATCCCTTCACTCCTCCCCAATTGAAATGTCTCCTTTCCTTTGAGCTCAGCATTCGCGTGGGGCTCTGTTGTCATTCCTACTCAAAAGGATAGCTGTAATTCTGAAATCCTCAAGGTTAGGGCCTATTTCTATTCCCAGCAGCCAGCCCTGGATCTGGCATGGAGCAGGGGCGGGACACTGTGCACTGAGTGGTGAATGAGTCTGCCTGCTGGTGCCCAGCTGAGTGTGGGACATTTAGGGCACCCCAACTGAACCCTAAGCTACCTCCCCCTGGACCTAAGGTGATCAGGGATTTTGTCTGTACATAGAATTGAGTGGACTGTAATGGAAGCTCTTGTGTGTCAGGGAGTCAGAGGTGCACAGAGTGCTGGGGAACGATGGGCTCATGATGGGGACTGAACCGTGTTGGCTGCTGGAGCTGCAAAGAAGACACTGGAAGGCTATTGCTGCTGCATGTTTCAGGGGGCCTGAGGCCGCTACAGGTCAGCAGGGCTGGCAGTCAAGGAGAAAACGGGGATGCAAAGCAGGGAAGAACAAGGGCAGGCTGGAACCTGCAAAGACAAAGCAGAACCCACGAAAACCAAGTGGATTCTGGTGGTATGAACTAGAACCTGCACAGGTGTCACCATCCTGACGGTGCAGGTAACTTGTGGAAGAAGCTGGCACCCTTGGCCACAGATCTGTACATGTGCCTGCCCCAGGATGTGAAGAAGCTGACCCATGATGTGGAGAAGCTGAAGGAGAAGATCCAGGCAGGAGTTAAATGTGCTGAGGGCACCTGTGAGGTTGACCAGAAGATCAGCTGGGCTGATTTTAAGCAGAAGCAGGCCTCTGACCTTCAGACCTGGAAAGTGGCTGCATCCTTCTGCCTTGCAAGTCTCTTTCCATTTCTTCTGTGGCCAGCCCTAACCCAGAACCAAATGTGGTGGGGCATTCTGGGAAACGTCAGTAGGTTCAGCTAAGCCGGCACGGTGCAAGGCCACACATACCGTCTCTCAACTGCATTATTCATGCTCATGCAGCTACAGGTGTTTAAGTATTTTATCACGGGAGCCTTTGGAAAGAGACTTTTTAGTGAAACACACTGAAGTTTGTTTTTTTTCAGAGACAAGGTCTTGCTCTGTTGCTCAGGCTGGAGGGCAGTAGCGCAATCATAGCTCACTCTAGCCTCTAACACCTGGGTTCAAATGATCCTCCCGCCACAGCCTCCAGAGTAGCTGGGACTACAGGCACGCATCACCATGCTCAGCTAATTTATTTTTATTATTTTATTTTTAGAGATGTGGGTCTTGTTTTTTTGCCTACGCTGGTCTCGAACTTCTGGCTTTAAGTGATCCTCTCATTTTGGCCTCCCAAATTGCTGGGATTAATTACAGTGCCCAGCCCCGACTGAAGTTTTGACTGATAAGAAAAGATAAAGTAACTAACTTGGCCCCTCATGCCAACACTTTGTGGCCAGTAAATTCTGTTATTTATTTTTGTTGTTGGAGAAAAGAGGAAGGGAAAGAGAAGGACAAAGATTGTAGTAGAAATAAAGATTTCTGTTGAATCTTGAATTGGGTTTAAAAAGCTTCCTTCCATTCTGAGTGCGTGGGAGATTGAAGTCTAGGTGGCTTTAGCCCAGTGTTTAATATTGAAATGTCTGCAGAGTGGGTGCGGTGAGTTTGCAGTGCAGGAGGTGGGGAGGTGAGTCCCTGCTGAGCTTAGAGTTTCTAGAGAAGATGAAAATTGATCAAAAGAAGCTGGAAATCCATTTTTTTTTTACATGAAGTCTTAGTAATTAAATATTCTAGATATGCTTTTAAAAGTATTTTTATAAATATTCTAGGTGTGCTTTTAAAAAGTATATATTCTACAGTTATTTTGAATGCATCAAAAGGTATCTGTAAATTCAAATTTGCTGATCATAATGTTTGAGTTGTCTATATTTTTCCTGAGTTTTTTGTTTATACTCTCAGTGAGAGAGGTACGTTCAAATCTCTATATGATGAAGATTTGTCCATTTCTCCACTTCCATCTGTGAAATTTTTCTCCATAGATTTTGATCCTATGTTAATAGCTACATAAAACTTTAGAGCTGCTGTATTTTTCCAAATCTTCATGTCATTCGAAATATCCCTCTCTTCTAGCTCTAGCTATGCTTTTCACCTTGAAGTCTGCTTTTATCTTAGTAGAGAGACTCCAGTTTCCTCTGGGTTAGTGTTTGCATGGTAGATCTTTTCCATCTTTTTTTTTTTGTCATCTGTCTTTGCAGTTGTCCCATCTCCTTATGCTTGATTATTTTGGTTGGTGCCCTGGACACGTATTTGAAAACATAATTTGAGGATGAGGAAGATGTTATCTCCCAAACTCCAAAAGGGAGTTTCCTTTTCTTCTGCCAGGTGTCTAGAGGTACTAGATATCTGAGATTGTCATGATTCCAGGCTGAGTTGCAAACCCCTCAGGGCTGCCCTGTGGAATCCTAATGCAGAGCCAAAGGGTGTATGAGGGCCTTTTGCTCTTGCAGAGCCTTAGACCTCAATCCTTGTCACTCTACCCTGTGATGTTGGAAAAAGAACTGCTTAACCATCAACTGTCCCTTCCAGAGTTAACAGAAGCCCCAGGAGTAAAACATCCCCATTGCAGGGCTCATCTGCTTGGGCACTGTCTTCCCCCGTATGGTGGCTTAGCAGTTATTAACTATTGCATCTTTGCATTAGCGTTCTTTCTTTTTTTGAGGCATAGTCTCACTCTGTTGCCCAGGCTGGAGTGCAATTGTGTGATCTCAGCTCACTGCAACCTCCACCTCCCAGGTTCAAGCGATTCTCCTGCCTCAGCCTCCCGAGTAGCTGGATTATAGGCATGCATCATATGCCCAGCTAATTTTTTGAATTTTTAGTAGAGGCGGGGTTTTGCAATGTTGGCCAGTCTGGTCTCGAACTCCTGGCCTCAAGTGATCCCTCTGCCTCAGCTTCTCAGACTTCTGGGATTATAGGCATGAGCCACTGCACCAGGCCTGCGTTAGCTTTCTACTACTTTCAAGCATATTTGCAAAATATTTTGTCTGCCATTTCTGGCTGCCCTTAGTGGGAGAGTTGATTCAAATTTCCTAGTCATCCTCCTTTACCAGAAGCAGAAGTTCTTTGTTTATTTTCTATAGGAAAAACTCCTTCCTCTGGCATAGTTAACTAGCATTTTCTTTATGATGTAATGTTTTGCTTCAAAAGCTGATGGTTATGGAATATTGAAATTTTACTTCATAATTTTTAATAGAACACATAGTGTAATTCTGGACACGTAAAACACAGTATAATTCTGTAGTCGTTAAAGGGGGTGATTTTACAAAAGTTGGAAATACTATGCTACAAAGAGTTCTCATGTTTAATAATATATGTTATCTTAATCTCACTTATTTTTACAAAGCTGATATTGCACATCACAGTAGACACTTGAAATAGTAAGTTTTTGTTATCTATAATACGTGTATTAGTCCGTTCTCACATTGCTATAAAGACATACTGGAGACTGGGTAATTTATAAAGGACAGAGGTTTAATTGACTCACAGGTCCACATGGCTGAGGAGGCCTCAGGAAACTTACAACCATGGCAGAAGGGGAAGCAAGCACCTTCTTCACAGGCAGCAGGAGGGAGTGTGAGCGTGTGAAGAGGGAACTGTCAAGCACTTAGGAAACCATCACATCTCATGAGAACTCACTCACTATCACGAGAACAGCATGGGAGAAACCGCTCCCATCATCCAATCACCTCCCACCAGGTCCCTCCCTCGACATGTGGGGATTATGGGAATTAGAATTCAGGATGACATTTGGGTGGGGACACAGAGCCAAACCATATCAATATGTTAGCAAATATTAATATTAACAAAATATTAAGACAGGAGCAATTTGCTCAAGAGATCTATTGTATATCATGATGACTAAGTTAATAATAATATATAGTATATTTGAAAATTGCAGGCTGGATGCGGTGGCTCACACCTGTAATCCCAGCGTTTGGGAAGCCGAGGTGGGCGGATCACTTGAGGTCAGGAGTTCAGGACCAGCCTGGCCAACATAGTGAAACCCCATCTCTACTAAAAATACAAAAATTAGCTGAGTATGGTGGCGGGTACCTGTAATCCCAGCTACTCCGGAGGACGAGGCAGGAGAATTGCTTGAACCCAGGAAGTGGAGGTTGCAGTGAACCAAGATTGTGCCACTGCACTCCAGCCTGGGGACAGAGCAAGACTGCATCTCAAAAAAAGAAAAAAGAAACAAAGGAAATTGCTAAGGGAGTAGATTTTAAGTGTTCTCACCACAAAACAATAAGCATATGAGGTAATACAAATGTTAAACAGCTTGATTTAGCCACTCTACAATGTATACATATATCAAAACACCAAATTGTAAGCCATAAATATATACAATTTTGTCAATTAAAATATAAGTAAATAGAAATTAAAAATATAAAATTTAACCAAAATGCTTAACGATCTGACAAAGGAACAAGGACTCTAGCTTAATTGGGAAAGTCAGTCTTGAAGAGAGAGCTCGGAGCCCTGCTGTCCTGGGGCATTCATAGGGCAGGAAGCACCCCCGTGGGGAGGATCTGGTGGAGACGGGGCTGCCTGCTGGGCTCTGGGTCCCAGCCAGAGGGCCTCACCACGCTCGACAGGGACTGTCACCGGCAGCCGCAGATCCCTGCGTGAAACTGGCAGGGCGCCACTTCATCAGCAGCTCCTTTTACTGTTAGCTTGGGAATTTCCGAATGAAACACACACAGAGGACATCTGTTTTCCAGGTTTCCCTGTCAGAGCAGTGGATATGGTGATTTTGTTTGAGAAAGGAAAAAGAGAAAGCCAGATATGAGCTCAATTTTGAGAGCCTGGTCATGTTTCTGTATCACTGAGTTTGCTCCTATAATATTTACTCCTTTGAGAGTGATTTTTTTTTCAATTAAATGAATGTGTTAGGCAATTTCAACTCATGATGTTTCTCTAGCCTAGGACTCTCTGTGAACCACAGACAGACCCATTTTATCCATCTGCCTTTTAGACATCTCCACTTAGATGCTGGCCACCTCAGACTCAGCATGCGCCCCACCCAAGTCACATCTCCCCTAACCCTTGTCCTCTTCCGACTCTTTGTCTTCTCTTTCCCTGAGATGAAGCAAGCCTTAAGTGCTTTCCCCACAGTGCATGAGGGTCCCTTGTGCTCAGAGTGCAGGTGCCGTAGAGGTCGTTTGAACAGGTCCATCAAAGTACCCAGACACCTGTGGATAAGCTGCTTGCCAAACCAGAGGGAACTATGCACAAAACTCCACTCTTTTGGGTGATTATCATTATTTTTTTTTTTGAAACAGTATCTCACTCTTTCACTCAGGCCAAAGTGCGGTGGCACGATCTTGGCTCACTGCAGCCTTGACCTCCCAGGCTTAAGCAATCCTCCCACCTCAGCCTCCTGAGTAGCTGGAACTACAGGCACAATTACCACGCCCAGATAATTTTTATATTTTTTGTAGAGATGGGGTCTCACCATGTTGCCCAGCTGGACTTGAATTCCTAGGCTCAAGCGATCCTCCCACCTTGGCCTCCCAAAGTGGTGGGATTACAGGTGTGAGCCACCGCGCCCAGCCAACTCCACTCTTGTAATACACAGACATTGTTAAGGGTCTACAGAAAGTCATTCATTTCATATTCCATATTCCAATTAAAAATTGTATTTAAATAAAGGTAACAGGGTACTCCCTCCTTCCTCTCTGCCCTTCTTAGTACTTGTCCCTGGAACATTCTCTGGGGCCTCAGCTGCCACTCTCTCCACCAGCCATCCTCATAATGACTTGTGACTAAAGAACAGACCCTTGCTGGGCCATTCTCATTCAGAGGGACAAAAATGACTTCTCTGACCAAGAACTTTTCCAAATAAATGGAGACTAAAGGAACACAACCACTAAATGCAACACGTGATCCTAGACTGGGCTGCAGACCAGATAAAGGACATTCCTGGAACAACTGGCAAACTTTGGATGAGGCCTGAATATGAGTAATTTTTAATAATGAATAATAATGTTGTGTCCATGCCTATTTCCTGATGCTGGTCATTACACTGTGATTATGCAAGATGATGTCCTTGTTTTTAGGAAATCACACTAAGTCTCTAGAGATAAGGTGGCATTGTGCCTGCAACTTACTCTCAAACATTTCAAGAAAAAAGTAAATGTGTGTGTTGGCCCACATGGGTTTGAAGTGTGTGTGTGTTTGCACACACACGGAGGGAGAAAGGATGAATGATAAATCAAAGTAGTTAATTGTTCACATTTGACCAGTTTTGAAAGGCATAGAAGTCTTTGTACTATTTTCCCCACATCTTTGCAAGTCTTATATTATTTCACAATAAAAGGTTTTTAAAAAAAAAAAAATCGGGATTACAGGTGTCTTATGCCTGTAATCCCAGCACTTTGGAAGGCTGAGATGGGTGGATGACTTGAAGTCAGGAGTTCGAGATCAGCCTGTCCAACATGTTGAAACCTCGTCTCTACTAAAAACACAAAAATTGGCCAGGGGTGGTGGTGGGTGCCTGTAATCCCAGCTACTCGGGAGGCCGAGGCAGGAGAATTGCTTGAACCCGGTGGGGCGGAGGTTGCATTGAGCTGAGATCGCGCCATTGTGCTCCAGCCTGGAAGACAGAGTGAGACTCTGTCTTTTTTAAAAAAACAAAACAACAACAACAACAACAAAAACATCTTAACAGGTAGGAAAACTAACCAGGTAGTGACCTCCGAACTTGAAGTACTTCTGGGCCTCTCGGATGCAGTCTGCTCCGAATTCAAGTTCTACTGTTGGGTTTCCAAAGAGGCTGAGCTCTCTGCGTCTTTCAAGCCAGATTCTCCAAATTCCCCTCACCTGGCTAAATAGACAATATGTCTTCCTCTCCTGGTGAGGTCTCCTGGCGACCTGGGAGGTCATATCTATATCTACTCCCCATTTTTCATGTAGAAGCTTGCTTTCCTCTTTGATATCTCACTAGGTTCCACTTTTTCTCTCTACTAAAAGAGCCAAAGGCGGGGTTTATCCATTGCAATGTGTATCAGTCAGGATCTGTGCAGTAGGTCATGCCGCACTAACAAACTGCCCCTGAAGTTCAGCTTACTTAACTTTGTTGAAGATAACTTTTGAGTTGATTTCTCACTCATGCCACATATCCAGCATGGCAAGTGAGGGCATATCTATGTTCATTGTAGTTACTTAGGAGCTCTGGGTGATGGAGGCACCATCTTGTCTCATGCTTCCAAAATCACCACAGCAGATGAAAATGAGTGTGGTGCATTACTCACTGACTCTTTAAAGTTTCTTTCTTCCTTTCCTTTCTTCCTTCCTTTTTTTCTTTCTTTTTCCCTTCCTTTCCTTTGCTTTGTTTCCCTTCCCTTCCCTTCCTCTATCTCTCTCTCTCTCTTTCTTTCTCTTTCTTCTACAGGGTCTCATTGTGTTGCCCATGCTGGTGTGCAGTAGCTCCGTCTCACTGTAACCTCTGCCTCCTGGGTTCAAGCAATACTCTTGCCTCAGCCTCCCGAGTAGCTGGGATGACAGGCATGTACCACGAAACCCAGCTAATTTTTATATTTTTAGTAGAGACAGGGTTTCACCATGTTGGACATGCTGGTCTTGAACTCCTGGCCTCAGGTGATCCGCCTCCCTCGGCCTCCCAAAGTGCTGGGATTACAGGCGTGAGCCACAGCACTTGGCCATAATGTTTATTTTCAAAAGAGACAAGTGATTTCCGCTCACATTTCATTCACCCTAAAGTTCAATCCTACATTGTGTTTGTGAGGAGAGAGAGAAATGCATTTGTCACAGCCCTGATGATCGTTGCAGCACTAAAGCTCAGCAGTTAACCTGATTTTGATAGTGAAACTTAGCAGAGCAGCAAAAGAGGCATGCCCACAAGAAGCAATGATGCTGAGGGCCACCAGGGCCCAAGTTAGAATTACAGAGTGGCCAAGTGTCGCCTGAGCATCATCTCCTCCTCTGAGAGGCGGCCCTGACCTGCTCTGTGTGTGCTCCCACTGTGACCTGCATGGGCTTCCGTCTTCCCACCCTAGCATGCTTTCACTCGTATTTTCTCATAATTTTCTGTCTTGTTAGGTAGATGGATTTTACATGCACCACAGATGTTTACTGAATGCACATATCAGTAGAAGACACCTATTATTTGCAATAGAAGGCACTGCACTAGGTTCTGGGATATAAGAACAAATAAGACATTGGTTCTGCCCTCATGACATTTCCTGGCCTGCCATGAAGACAGAGAGGAAAACAGACATTTTACATTGAGAGAGTAGAGCTCAGCACAGCTGACCTATTTGGGAAGCAAGAGGGTAGCAAGAGGAGGGGAGGACGTGGGAGAGAGCTGTTCTGCACCACACTGGACAAACACTGTCCAGGTTCTCCATCCGTCATTCTCGCCAGCCAAGAATAGGGCCCATGATGTACAGCATGCCAGTGGTGGGATTAGAAGTCAGAGTTTAGAGGCTACTGATGTGTCCTGTTTTTGCAAACAAGAAATACTTATTAGACATCTGCTACAATAGTAAAGGCTAATTCTACTTACATTTAAGTAACACTTTATAATTCAGGTACCCCTGGAAATCGTGGCTCGTTTTATGAATGAGGACACTGAGGCAGGTAACTTGTTGGGGTCCTTAAAAGTTCCAACTACACTGTTTAGAACTCAGGTCCTGATTCCCAGTCCAGCGCATTTTCCAGTAATCCATCCTGCCTGGACCTTGTTTGAGACCCTAACCTGCCTGCAGGTCCTGCAGTCTCCAGGAAGAGTTTACATTCACTTTCCTGATAGATGTGGGGAAAAGTCACATCAATTCAATCACAGTCCTTAGTTAGGATGAGCCAAGTGGATGTGTAAGATCCTCCTTTTCTCTGGCTTGCTGTTGGTTAATTATAAGGATCAGCAATGCACGATAAAAGTGACTTTTCAGGAGGTACCATCTACACTTGAGATCCCAGCTACCAAGCAGATGCTTTGCTGACTCACAGCTGCCGGTGTAGCCAGCCCTGCATGGTGATGTAACTGCCGTGGGATGCAGAAAGATGGGAGGGGGAAGAAGAGCCTGGGGTCCTGCTTCTCTTGCCAGGATTCACTTGTCTGCTACAACTTGCAGCCAAGGAAAGGATGCTGAGTCTCTGGGGCCAACGCGTGGAAATGTTGTGGCTGCAGGCCAACCTTATCTTTTCCATTTTCTGAGGTTTGGAAAGATTTCTGGCTCATGCTAGCCTCCCATTGATTAAATGAGATAATGTATGTAGAGGCCTTGGCACATAGTACATAGCCAATAAATGGTAACCGCTGTAATAGTAATAATTACAGTAACAATGGCCTTAATTACTGTAGTAATGGAGTGATAATTATTTAATAATCATAGTAATAATAAATATGATAATATAATAATCAGTGGTGTGGGGAGAGTAGTGCATTGGGAGGGAGGCTTCCAGTGCGAAAGAGTTGTATCAGTGATGCAAGAAAATAAAAAGCAGACTGTGTGGGAATGTGCTGTACTTTCCCTACAATTTTGCTGGCAAGTAAAACTGCTCTAAAAAGTAAAGTCAATTATTATTAATATATATATATTTTTTTGAGACAGAGTCTCACTCTGTCGCCAGGCTGGAGTGCCTTGGCAGCATCTCGGCTCACTGCAACCTCCGCCTCCTGGGTTCAAGCGATTCTCCTGCCTCAGCCTCCTGAGTAGCTGGGATTACAGGCACGTGCCACCACGCCCAGCTAATTTTTGTGTTTTTAGTAGAGATGGGGTTTCACCCTGTTGGCCAGGCTGGTCTTGAACTTTTGACCTTGTGATCTGCCCGCCTCTGCCTCCCAAAGTGCTGGGATTACAGGCATGAGCCACCACACCTGGCCAGTTTTTTTTTTTTTTTTTTTTTAAATGAAAGAACAAAATCCCAGACTGATGATTAGTTGTTATTGTGTTTCAGTTCTCTAAAGACAGTGCGCCTCCTTATTGCCTGTACCAGGTGGACCGGCTTCCACCACCCAAACCTTGGTGTGCCATTTTTAAATGGCCTCATTGGCTATGCAGATACTCAAATGAGTCATATGTTAATGAAGAGGTAAAGTTTGCTGGTAGGATGAAAGCTCCAGTGACTCTTTATTCACGACTGGGTGTTGTTGAATGCTGGTGAAACTGGCCCAGGACATGGCTGGGCACAGAAGCTGCAGGTCTTGGGCTGTTGGTGGCTCTCTCCACGGAGCTAAGCAGCCACCTCATCTCCACTCAGCATGGCTGCAGTGGGTGTCTTGGCTGTGAGCGGCCCCTAGGAGGGTGCCTACCACGCCCCATAACTAGTGAGAGCTCTCCGAATCCACAGATCAGGGCAAGACTTGTACCGACATTGCCAATCGGTTGGCTTCCTTTCCTTTGCCTGATGCAAGGTTCTCTTTCCTTTGAGTAGGAAAATGCCCAGATAATCAGAGAAGTGGAAGTGGACAAGGTCTCCATGCTCTCCAGGGAGCAGGTGGAGGCCATCAAGCAGCTCTGGCAAGATCCAGGCATCCAGGAGTGTTACGACAGGAGGAGGGAGTACCAGCTGTCGGACTCTGCCAAATAGTGAGTACAGAGCCCAGCCTGACTGCCCGCGGTGCTTTCAGGCAAGCTCGGCCACACTTCAAAGAAGCTTCTCGCTGAACGCTGCTGAAATGCGGTGCACAGCGGCAGTGCTACCTGCCTCCGCTTTCCCGTATCCCTCCTGACCTCTTGGTGCCATCTCTCACCACCTTCTAAAGCCCTCGGTCACTCCGTGGATCGCAGACCTCTTTTCCTGCCGACACCCACCTGCTCTCGCTGTGTTCTAAGCCTGTCGTTTTCGGTGAGAGACTCAATCAACTCTGAGGTCCCTTAAGTGGGACTGATCTCCTTTGGAGTGCTGAAATTGTCTGATTTAAACAAGAAATACCCTTGCTTTTGGCTTCTACTTTCCTCCTCTGTATATTCCTCTGCCTTTCTCGTTTCCCCATCAGAAGACAGCAGGTCCAATTGCCCTAAAATCTAAAGTCAAGTTTAGAGCAGTGGGGCCGTGGACTCATCAGCTGCTGATCTGGTGCTGCCCTCTAGTGGCGCAGGTAGGAGGCTGCGCTCGCAGCATAGGAAGCTCAATCCTTTGTTTATTGGCTGCCTGCGAAGGCCTACACACTGTATTTTGGATCCATACAGCTCAACTTTTAATTCATTAATCCTTGAAGGTAAAAAGATTTCTATTTAGATGTCCCAGCATTGCAAACTGTCCCATAGAGATGACAGATTTTCACTTTCTTAGGCATTTACTGTTCACATCTGTAATCCCAGGGACTTCGGAGGCAGAGGTGGAAGGATCGCTCGAAACCAGGAATTCCAGACTAGCCTGGGCAGCAGAGCGAGACCTCGTCTCTGCAAAAATTACAAAAATTAGCTGGGCAGCTACTCGGGAGGCTGAGGCGGGAGGATGTCGTGAGCCTAGGAGGTTGAGATTGCAGTGAGCCATGATTGCACCACTGCAGTATAGCCTGACTGACAGAGTGAGACTCTGTCTAAAAAAAAAAAAAAAAAGAAAAGAAAATTTAAATAAATAAATAATAATATCCCAGGGCAATGCCTCCTCAGTCTGGTCACTGGGCAAATAGTTTGATATGGGTCCTTCTTAAAGTGGCAATAACTCCTGCTTCTGCAGCTCAGCTCTTTCTCACCTGTCCCATATCATCTTCCATCCTCTGAGGGCTCAGAAATCCCTTCCCCAGACCTACCTCCATCCCTTTGGGTGCCACTGTCACCCTCTGAGCAGGCATTGAGCTGGACAAGGCATTGGGAAGGAAAGGAAGCCAGAAGTATCACCTCCTGTGGTTTCAATGGCCTTCCTTTGGTGTTTATCCTGGGCTGAGAGTTTAACGTCATTAATCCAGGTTGGCACAACCAATCTAAGTACAGGAATGTTTAGATGCAAAAAAGCATCAAGGCAGGAAAATATACCCCACTGAGGTGTTAGATCAGCATAGAGAGGTGGAAGAAAGAAAGAGTGCCACGGAGGAGGGCTTGCCTTTGACAGCTCAAGGAGCCAGGAACAGGCACGACGTTCCTGAGCCATACCTGAGGTGGCCTGAGATACCTGCCTCTGTGAAGGCCTGGGGACTGGCTAGGGCTCTTGATGTAGATCCATTTGGAAAAGACCCACCAGACCTGCTACAGAATTCAGTGTAATCCTGAAAACCACGGGGGCAAGGCCACTGACATGGACGAGGGGCGTGGCTAGGGTGGTAGTCAGAGCTGTCACAGAGAAAACAGCCTCTCCTAAACCCAGTCACCCAACCTTCCAAACCAGCAGGACTCAAGGCACTTGCACATTTTCTCCATCTGAGCCAGCAGTTTTCAACCCCTCAGCTAGAGATGTCTGCTGATTGGACAATGTGATGAGTGCTTGTGATGCACCAGGCACTGTGGTAAGGGCTGCAGGTATTATATACAACCAGTGCTCTCTGCTCTCGGAATATACAGTCTGGTGGAGCAAGTCAGGTATAAATCAAATAATTACCTATCAAAGTACAGCAAAAACAGTGATAAGCCCTGGGACTGTATCTGGGCAGGGAGGTGGGTTGTGGAAAGCTGCCCCCGAGCTTTGCTTCTGGAGCTGAAGGCATATGTTGAACAGGGTTTGCCTGTGACCTCCTGGTTAGCCTGCATGCGGACCTGCTCTGCCCCTGACGCGGTGCTGGGACAGGACAGGGCCGGCCTCAGCATGCAGGGGGCTCTGCATCTCCAACTCTTTTGTTAGCGAGGGCCTGAGTTACAGTTATTTCACCTAAAAATGTCTTTTAGAAAGGCCTTAAAGTTTTTTTTTAAAGGATTCTCTTATTTTACTACAGAAAAAAAAATATGTTTTAAGCTCAGGGCTTCAATATATGGCCAAAAATAAGTTAAGGCAAGCTTTGGGTTATTTTAGGAGATGTATAGTTTCCCAGTGTCTTCAACAGGAAAACTTTTTCTTGTTGCTGTTGTTTTGAATTTCTCCTCGGCCTGTTTTACGCCTGTGTATTTTCTTAGAAACTATTTAATTCATTGAGCAAAGCTTTAGAGAACAGTATCTCCATTATATAAGGTTCTTGGACAAGGGTGAGTGGGAGGGAGAAGGGCCTCTGGAGGGAGGATGACAGATGGGGTGTTGGAGAGAGCCATTCCCAACATCCTGGTCCTTCCAGCCCCACTGTCTCCCTCGCCAGTCAAATAGAAGTGATAGAGCTTAGAACCCAGGAGGAAGAGACGGAGTGCTCTGCAGATGTCCCAGAAGGCGCATGAAAGTCCTTCTGACCCATATTGTCTTCAGAACAGTCGTAGGAAGGATGGAGAAGCCTGGCCTGGCGCTGGCTCTCAGGAAAGTCATTGATGGAATTTGTGTGTCTGCGTGGGGCTCACTGTGAGTGGGGGGTGACTTCCTTTGAGTAGGATGGACATTTCTCCCGGCTCTGAAAGGAGAGTCAGTTCCTCGTTCTCTAATATACAGTTACCTGACTGACATCGACCGCATCGCCACACCATCATTCGTGCCTACCCAACAAGATGTGCTTCGTGTCCGAGTGCCCACCACCGGCATCATTGAGTATCCATTTGACTTGGAAAACATAATCTTTCGGTAAGTCTGTCCCCCCGATGTACCATGAAGAATCTGCCCAGGCTTGGAAGTCCCCAGGTGGATTCTTAAATGTGTTATTCCTAAGCAGGGATTATATCTCTTAGGACAGAGTGACCTTGTCTGCCAAGGGTATTTAGAATTGTGGTAGGTAGGTCTCAACCCTGGAATGGAGAGAAGTCACCTTCCTATTGCCCTTGGAAAAGAAGGGTTTCCTTACTGGAAACTGGAATGATTATTATGTGTAACACACACTCATACACACACACACACACACACACACAGAAATGTATACTTCTGTATCCCACAAATTGAATATAGTGATTATTGATGTCTTTTCCTTAAAGAGGAATAATATTTCCTTTCTCCTCTATTTCCTTCTCCAAGATTTATCCTTAGAAAATTAAGGATACAAAAATGTGTATGAAAACTATGAAGAATAATATATACAAACTAACAGCTGTATAAAAATGTATGCATTTCCACTTACAAATATAGGAAATACTTTTAGGATGACTTCAGTGAATCTTCACTGCATTTAATTATGGTAAAAAATGAATAATTATGGAGGGCATATATGTAGCACTGCACATTTCAAAGCACTTTTATATCCACTATTTCTCTTGTTCCTCCTAACAATTATCACACACGATTTTCTAGTTGAGACAACACACCAGTCCTCCCACATCTGGGTCCTGTCTGATCCCCACTTATAGCTCAGTGCTTCTCTATCCAGAATTGCTGTGTTTGTGAAGCCCTCAGGTCCAGCCCCTCAAAGACGGCCCCCATCTATATTAGCATATCCCTGATTTTAATAGTAGCCCCCTGTGCCTGTGTGCCCATGAATTTCTCTAAACCTTTTCACAATTAACTGCTTTTTGCAATGTCCAAAACCTCTCAGACTCCCAAGGATTTTGTTTTAAAAAATGCTTTTATTTCTTCTGAGTTTATCTTTCTTGGACTGCGATGAATGGGTTTTGCATTACTTTCTAGAGTCTGGTGAATGGGTTTAACATCATCCACCAGTGAAATCTATTACTTTACAACTCACAGCACCTTTCCCAGTGGGATATTTCTGGCCGAAAAATTCTGATCTTTGAAATTGAGGCCTTTATAGAATGGCTTCTTCAAGCTCAACCTTTTGACAATTGCAATATCCTGTTTCCAGTTCGGTTCCCTGCTGTGATAGCCAGTCACGAACACGTCATTGTGGGAGTGGCTGCACCTCCAGGACATGGTTAAGGACAGGATTGAATTTTTCGTTCTCCTTCCTGCACTTTTCTGGACAACAGTTCTGGGTGGTTGGCCTGTGGGCTACCTAACCACATCGACCCAGTGTCTTCAGGGACTGGTGTGTGTGTGTGGTGGGGTGGTGAGGAAGGGGTGGGTGGGGGTGACTTGGCAGCTGTGTCTGGTCCATTATGTATTTTCTTTGGCTCACTGGTGCTACTAAAAAACGTCTGAGCTAACACATTGGATACCTTGTTTCTCCTGAAAAGGCAGAGGCTGTGGTCATGGCGAGCCTGCGTTTTGTTCTGCAGAGCTTGGCTGCAGGTACGCGGCAGGCTTCCCTGTAGACAGGGCCCCTGGCTGTTGTGCCGTGTATGTTTTTGTACTTTGGGGAGCCCACTTGGCTCATTCCCATAAACTGCCTGATTCCTGGAGCATTTGAGCTTGTGATCTCTGGGCTAGGAGTTGCTGGAATTTTTCCCAAAGACACAGATAGAGGCCTTGGATTTCCGTACTGGACAGAGGACACTTCTAGGTTTTTATAGGGAACAAGAGGTGGCATCCAGGGAATGCAGAAAGGATTTATAGGTAAATTAGAGGAGCCATAACAACAGAATAGGCTTGGGTCCTGAAGCCAGCCTGGGGGACCCGGAAGACAGCTGGCCGCTCCGTCCCTCTTGTGTCTGGTATCCAGGGACTCTACAGTGGTTGTCACAGAACCCAAGTGAATGTTTGCGTTTTCTGCCTGGACACTGATTAGCTTCTTAACCAGCAGGCTCCCTGAGTCGCCTCTGCATGTCTTCAGAAATGTCACTTACATTCTCTCCCTTCTTTGCTAGGAAACATCCAGTGGTCCCTCATTGCTTAGAGCAGCAGCATCAAACATGTTAAAACTTAGGACCTCTTTTCTGTCTTAGAAATTATTGAGGACTCCAAGAGCACTGGTTTTCATGTCCTTTTTCCCCGAAGTGTCATGTATTCCAACCTTTGAATGATCTGTGTTTCTACACAACAGGATGGTGGATGTTGGTGGCCAACGATCCGAAAGACGGAAATGGATTCACTGCTTTGAGAGTGTCACCTCCATTATTTTCTTGGTTGCTCTGAGTGAATATGACCAGGTCCTGGCTGAGTGTGACAACGAGGTACGCTGGGCAGGAAGTTTGGGTAGCTGTGGAAGCCAGAGCCTGTTCTGTGGTTTCTAAGAAGGCAACCAGGTCAGGAAATAGACCCTCGTCATTAGGTCAAACAGTGTTGCTACTCAAAGTGTGACTGAGTGTGGCTGAGAATCACAGGCCTGGAACCCGGGTTCTAAACTTGAATGCACACTAGAGTTTGCTGAGGGACTTAATGAAAACCTGGTGCCTGAGTCCAACCCCAGAGATTCTGAATGAATTGGTGGTGAATGGGGCCTGAGTGGGGGGATTTTTAAAAAGCACCCCACTGTGCTGCTAAGGTTGGAACCTATTCAAAAGCCTAGGTTCTCGTCCTTGGTGGCACAGTGGAATCTCTTGGTGAGCTTTTTAAAAATGCCATCTCTTGGCCGGGCTCGGTGGCTGATGCCTGTAATCCCAGCACTTTGGGAGGCCGAGGCAGGCGGATCACGAGGTCAGGAGATTGAGACCATCCTGGCTAACACGGTGAAACCCCGTCTCTACTAAAAAATACAAAAAATTAGCCGGGCGTGGTGGTGGGCGCCTACAGTCCCAGCTACCCGGGAGGCGGAGCTTGCAGTGAGCCGAGATCGCGCCACTGCACTCCAGCCTGGACGACAGAGCGAGACTCTGTCTCAAAAAAAAAAAAAAAAAAAGAAGACCAAAATGCCATCTCTTGGACTGAACACTAAAAATTCATATTTACTGGGTTTAGGTTGAGGCTTCTTTTGAGAGCCCACCAGGGATTCTACTGCACAACCAATGCCGAGCAGCACTATCTCTAAAACACTTTACCTGACCACAGGCTTCCTAACCTCCATAGGCCCGTGGTGCTCCCAAAATTAGATTCCTAGTGGAACTGGGGTGGGCAGTGGTGCTAGATGTTTGGAGCTGTTCTGGGGCTGTCTGGGATTGCATCTGCCTTCACGTCTCCTGGGAGGGACTCCCTCAGGGCAGCTGGGATGGATCCAGCCTGGTCAGGCATGCATTGTCCCTTCAGAGTGGTCATAGCACTGGCTGCTTCCGATTCCATCAGTGGGAGCTGCCCTGAGAGTGAAGAGGACCCTCACAGCCACTTCTCTGTCAGGTTGGGGACAGTATCGGTGGAACACTCATGTCCTTCTCGTCATCTTTTCGCCTGAACTTGCGTTCAGACCTCTTGACCTTTTAAAAAATGTCTTTTGTTTCCAAGGCGTGAAAGTAAATCAATAAAGGACTCAGTCCAGGATTAGATAATAGCTGAACAAATTGTATCTTGTATTTCTTGAGAGCAGACTTTTCTCTGAGGAGCATAGCGTATACTACCTAATTAGTGGAGGATTAACCCATTTAATTGTGTCATTGTGCAAAGAATGGAAATCTTGGCTGTCGCCCAGCTCTCTCAGTTGGAGATTTTTTTTTTTTAAGACAAGACATTCAGTTATCAATATAAAAAAAATAGCTCCAAATTTGTTTCAGGAATTATTTGTGACGTTCCTCAGGAAACTCAAAAGATTAGTAAGGTGCACAAGGGACCAGTATCTCAGCCCAAAGTGCTTAGAAATTAAACATTTTCTCTTCTCCTAAAAATCACAAAATATTTGGAGAAAAATTAAGTGGTTGCCACTCCAGACTTTCCCCTCCTGGTTGTAGATATGTATTATATCCACTCTGTATACTGTCTGGGAAATTTTCATATATTTTATTTCCTTGGAGATCATTATCATTAAGATCCTAATAATTTTAAAGCTTTAATACATTCCAGACTGTAATTCCCCCAATGTGTACTGAGTGGCAGAACAAGCCTGGGTGTCTGGAAATTGTGGGGAAAGAGTGATTTATGGCATGTCCCTCTTGAGTGTGTGTGCCGAGCTTGGATGTTTTTCACTCTGATCCCTTCCCTCCCTACAGGGAAGTTCTTGTTTCTTTCCTCTTAGAAATACTTGAGAAAGAACAGAATGCTATCTAGAACAATTATTGTCACAGATAAGATTTGTTTGTGCCCTGTCTGTTTTCAGTAAATTAGGAGCATTTAATATCTTCTTGCCAATGTCTAACATTTAGAAATTATCACTGTCTTTCTACATAACCTTCCCCAGGTCCCACTATTACACGGGCTTGGGAAAGTTATTTAAATGTTCTAAACAAGGCCAGGCGCGGTGGCTCATGCCTGTAATCCCAGCACTTTGGGAGGCTGAGGAGGGTGGATCACGAGGTCAGGAGATTGAGACCATCCTGGCTACCACGGAGAAACCCCGTCTCTATTAAAAATATAAAAAATTAGCCAGGTGTGGTGGTATGCACCTGTGGTCCCAGCCACTCGGGAGGCTGAGGCAGGAGAATCACTTGAAGGAGCTCGAGGGTGTAGTGAGCCAAGATCGCGCCACTGTACTCCAGCCTGGGCGACAGAGCGAGACTCCATCTCAGAAAAAAACAAATTAAAACAACAACAAAAAAAGTTCTGAACAACAGTATGCTCACTCATCAAACGGGCCATTGCCCTGCTTGTAAAGTGTGGCACAGGGTGGGTTCCCAGTAGCACTGCCTCCCGTCTCTGCCAATGTCTAGCATTCCTAGGGGCAGTGGCCTTGCTGGAAAAGCCTTGTCACTTGACTGCTGAGGCCCAGTCTGGAAGCTCATAACCAACTGAGGTGGCCGTGGCAGGTCTGAAGCTGGCACTTCCCTACTTGGTAATCTCAACGATCACATGACACAGGAAACTTCTGTCAAACGTGGGTGGGAACCTTCCTTTTCCAAGTTGCACCAAAGCCTTTCTTATTTCCTTCCATGTGAGTTTTGGGCTGGAGAAGAGCTGGGATGCTACAGGAGAGGGGACCCAGAAGGGGATCGTTAGTAAGAGGCTTGGGGAGGGGCAAACAGAAGCAGGAGGCCTGTAGCCTGGGGCCCCACATGGTCATCATCTTCAGCAGACAGTGGCCCAGAGACTGTGGCGGGGCAAGGGAAGAGATGGATGGACTGGCAATGCGCCATGTTGTTTCCAAAATATTTCCTTTCTACTTCATCCCAAGTCCCTTGCTTTTCACTTAGAACCGCATGGAAGAGAGCAAAGCCTTATTTAAAACCATCATCACCTACCCCTGGTTTCTGAATTCGTCTGTGATTTTATTCTTGAACAAGAAGGATCTTTTGGAAGAGAAAATTATGTACTCTCATCTAATTAGCTATTTCCCAGAATACACAGGTAAGTGTCTTTCTTGTGGACCGTGTTTTCTGTGCTGATCTTGTCCACCTCCCAGGCATCAGTCCAGAGTTATCACGGCTCACAGGGGCCTCCCTGGTATGCCTGGAACAGCCGCTCCCCCCATTCCCACCTTCAAACAGAAGCTCTAGTTGCACCATTGTGTGTTTTCACCACAGCACCTCCACACGTGCTTCCCTCAGTGCTTGGAATACCCTTGCCAACTCCTTTCGCTGCCTCCATGTTGTTCTTCAAAACCCAGCAAAGGCCTCCCCTTCTCTGGGAGCCTTTCTGGCCTCCCCTGCCCATCTGGTCCGCAGGAAGGGTGCCTCCTCCTTTCTGCTCCCTCGGCAGCCTGACCCGTGCTTGCTCTCTTGGCCACATCATGCCATGTCGTATCCTCTGCTCACTCAGCTCTCTTCCCAGTCAGCTCCATGAGGGCAGAGACTCTGCTTGATTTATCTGTGCATTCCTCACGCCAGTCAGAGCACCTGGTGCTTCTTATGTGTATGTTAGAGTGTGACATCCCTTTTCCCAGACACATGGTGGACTCATACATAACCTGTCCAAGGTAGGAGAGTCTCATGCCCTGTTGCTAATTGTTTCTGGTACAGGAGGTCTCAAACCTTAAGTTTGACACTGATATTTAGTGGATTCATGTTTTAGCATTCTTCTTTCCCCTTTTACTAACCATACTGGCTATGTAGTATAGCACCCTCGAGCTTTAAAATCAGCCCGATGTTAGTTCCCACATTCTTCCTTTTATCTCTCCTAGACCAGAGCTGTCTGTCCATATGTTAGCAAGGATTACTTCTCTTCAACAGTGGTCCAAATCAGACAAATTGGGTCACTATGTTTAAACAAATCACCGTAAAGTACAATTTTTAGATACCAGAGGACATTTTAAAATATGACTATTTTATGGGTTCATGATGAGATACCATAAAAATAATGCTCCAGGTAAACTGTTCCCTAGAAATAAAGATGGATCAAAGTAGGATCTCAAATAAGAACAAGAGTACATTAAAAAATGGTTCTTGGGGCCAGGCATGGTGGCTCACGCCTGTAATCCCAGCACTTTGGGAGGCCAAGGCAGGTGGATCACCTGAGGTCAAGAGTTCGAGACCAGTCTGGCCAACATGGTAAAACCCCATTTCTACTAAAAATACAAAAATTAGCTGTGTGTGGTGGCGCGCATCTGTAATTCCACCTACTTGGGAGGCTGAGGCAGGAGAATTGCTTGAACCCCAGAAGCGGAGGTTGCAGTGAGACAAGATTGCGCCACTGCACTCCAGCCTGGGCTACAGATCGAGACTCTGTCTCAAAAAAAAGGTTCTTGGGAGGACATGGTGTTAAGTCTGTGTCTTTATTCCTCTAATTGCACTTGTGACTAGGACCGAAGCAGGATGTCAAAGCTGCCAGAGACTTTATCCTGAAGCTTTACCAAGATCAGAATCCTGACAAAGAGAAAGTCATCTACTCTCACTTCACATGTGCTACAGATACAGACAATATTCGCTTTGTGTTTGCTGCTGTCAAAGACACAATTCTACAGCTAAACCTAAGGGAATTCAACCTTGTTTAAAAGCTGCTGCCCACTCCTCCCCCATGAGAGAAGATGTGATTTGCAAACTCCTTGTTTTATTTGCAAGTGCTTCTGACATCACCAGAGCCAGCCCCATGCCAGGAACTAAGGACGTCATGTAGATCGTGGGGACAGAGATGGGTGATGGAACTTGGAAGATAAATTTGAGTTTACCAACATACTTTAAAAGTCCTTACATCCCAAATTGTTTTTATAATTATTTTCTTGACTTTTGGCTATAAGATTTTGTGTAATTTTTGAATTTGGTGTTTTCTAGAATTTTTAAAAGCCACTTTGATTTAGTTTTAAATATGTTTAAAAATAGCGATTAAAATTATGTAAGCAAGGAGCTTGTTAGTTTATAGATCATGCCTTGAAACCTCTAGAATTAATTTGGGTGACTTTTTTAAAAATAAGAATGTTAATGGGTTTGAAGCTTTTTATTAAATCTTATAATTTAGAGACATTTTTAATTGTGTTTCTCACCTCATGCTGAAGGGTGACTCCTTTAACATGCCACCAAAGATGTTTTTTTTTAAACACTTGGTTCTTTTTGTGTGTTAACTTTCTAAGCCAAATTAATGGATATACAAGTATATCTAATTTAGCTTTGCCACAGTTTGATCACCATGAAGCCAAAGCTGACATAGAGTAAATGGGCTCTAGATAGCATATATGTTGTATTGGTGAAAAATGTGTGTGTGTGTGTGTGTGTGTGTACATTTTTACCCCCAATGTATATGACCAGATCTTAAAAATGTATGAAATGGCTAAAAGTCCACATTGTTTGACAAATGTTATGTAACCCTGCCAAAGTTCTGATGGCCACCACAGATTTGCTGTTCGAATTATGTATACTGTGCCTTTCTGAGGAGGCTAAGAATATACCATTCTGCTATTAGCACTGGGTTATCTTGTGTTTCCTAGAGCTCATGGTTGACTGATGGTTCTGCTCCTAAACAGAAAAATGCTGTGGCCTTAATAGTAACTCGGAAACTTTCCTAATATTCCTCCTTTCAAGGCAAGTCTGTGCGCATCATCGTGTCATGCTGCAGTTCCCTCAGTAGCTGGCTGGGTCAAGCAGGAGGAGAATCCTCTGGGAAGTAAGAGTGCTCCACACTAAAGGCCAAGATGGTTTTGTGCATGTGTGCACACACACATACACCATTTGGGGAGGTAAGGTATGAAATGTCTATCTCAAATCAGTCTATAAAATGCACCTCGGTTGGCTACATATGTTATGGACCCATGTGTCCCCATTCAGTGGGAACAATTCCAATTGCTGAAAAAGACTGAAATTATTCTGATATGCAGCGATTCTACAATAGCAACATCTAGCTTTAAAAATATGAATCCTCACTCGAGATAAATGCAATAGCAACAGCTTTTGTGGAAGTTCACAAATTGTTGTTAAAATTTATCTAGAACAGTAAAGGTCCAGAAATAGCTGAGACAGTTTTGCATGAGAACAGAGAGAGGGGAATGGAGCTCTTTAGGATATCTAGAAGCACAAAGAAAATACAAGACAGTTCCCCTCCCCACCAACGATGGGCTAAAGGCTATGGACTGGGTTTCACTAGCCAATTAACATAAAAAGGGTTCAACAGAATCCAGTAATCAGGGAAATTAAACAATGAAGAACTCCATTTCTTATTTTAAGCACTTTCTAGCATTGAGTTTTTGTTAATTTATAGTTGGCTGACTACTTAAAGCATAAAAGAAAATGATGGCTTTCCATATCCTAGTTGTAGGAGGGCTGTTAAATAAGTCATTCAAAGGGTGGTAACAATATTTTCTTAAGGCATGGAAAGGCTAGACTGTCAGTATCAGAGGTGAATTAATTACCTCTGTCAATACTGATTCTGCTGGTAGAAAATTCTCTCCTGGCCCTTCATTCAATATTCTCATTACTTACTGGGGAAATGAGTCATGAGGAGTTTTCTAAGGTTAAGAGACAGAATGTCGGTGGTTAAGAATTCACTAGGTCGAGACCATCCTGGCCAACATGAAAAAAAAAAAAAAAAAATATATATATATATATATATATATATATAATATATATATATATATATATATATATATGGCACTACACCTGTAGTCCCAGCGACTCGGGAGGCTGAGGCAGGAAAATCGCTTGAACCTGGGAGGTGAAGGTTGCAGTGAGCCGAGATCGTGCCACTGCACTCCAGCCTGGTGACAGAGCAAGACTATCTCAAAAAAAAAAAAAAAAAAAAAAAGAATTCACTAGGTACTATACCACCCCAAGCTTTTAGTCAGCAATGATCATGCTGGGCTGGAGTGTCGCCTGCTTTGACTGAAAAATCAGGACCTTGGGCAATCTGTTATTCACATTTGTTTCAGCCCCAAAGAGGGTGGAATTTATATAGGCAAGGGAAGGCTATTAATGTTGTTTCTAGTTCTATCAAAAAACTAAAAACAGAAGCAGACTAAAGATCAGAAATCTTTATTTGACAAAGGTATACATGGTGAAAATGGGCAGTCATCTTACCATGCAATCCAAATCTACCAATACCAAGAAATGATTATTGTTAAGAAAAATCATTAGTGAGCACGGCCAACCAATTTTTAGAGGAATAAAAGAATAAGATTAGTTTCAAAAGGAGGAACTTCACTGTAAATATCTGTGTTTATAAATTATCTTAGAATACACAAAACCAAGGCAGAGGCTATGTAACAGGCAACTGAGCCAAGCACACATAAAAGAGGGATGAGGAACAGAAAAGTGTAGGAAATCCTGCAGCGATGCAGAAGTAGATATTTTTAAAATTATCATAATCAATGACCATATTTTCATCAAAGAATAAGCATTCCAAAGCAGCACAGGCTATTTGATCAATTTAAAAAACTAGCAAGAGAAAGTATTTTTAAAGTGCACTTTTCCTGAAAAATCCATTTTTTAATGTAATACAGTCACATACAGAGATAATTATTTTTAAAAGTCTGTAACAGTGTATCTGACCTTGTAACAAGTCCCAGATACCATTCCTAATAGTTTGTGAGTGTGGATATTAAATCATTGATATTGAAAATATTTCAGTGTAATCTATGCTACATTTTTACTTGAATGTTTTTCAGCCTAAGAATTGGGAACTTTTGAGTAACAAACTGAACACCGGAGGTATGACGGCATAACAGGAAATGTTGGGATTTTCTAACATGTTCTATTTTAATTATACTTCTGATTATTTGATATCTCATTATACCAATCTCACAGGGTTTCTTGTTACAAGGACTTCATTAGAAGGAACACATTATTAAGGTATCAGAGTAACACTAAATGAATAGTTCAATGACAGACAGGGATTTTCTATCATAGCAGTGTGATAGCTATCATCATAGCAGGTGTTAAACTATAATATAAATTAATTTGTATTTGTATAAAGTAATAAAAACTTTAAAAATATACCCATATCAACCTAAAAAACTGAAGTTATATTTCTTGTATAGCTTTTTGGGTAACCAAAATTATTATTATTTTTTGAAAATGCCATAATGCTTTAAAAAAAGAACTAATCTATAATTCTAAAGTAAAAAATTTTTTTAATGACATGGAAAAATTTACAAAAGAGGAACTATAAAGTAGAAAAAGGTTTCAATAAAAGAAACATGAGTGAGGTTTGTAATAGAGTAGCATTCTCCATCTTCTCAATGTGCTGGCCTTGCTTTTCGGATAGTCCTGAAACAAATACTACTTTAGACCAATTGTGCCGGTGGGAAAAAAGTTAGCTGTAACAGCCAGAGTGGCCAAAAATTGACAGTACAGATTACAAGAATCGAAATTTTAACCAACGAATCCTAGCTTGATTAGGTTGCCATTAACGATAAGGTATAATTTCAAAAGTATACTTCAAAGGACTAAGGAGGGTGAATGGGTTTCCTTTTAGAGTTGCGCTATACTGAATAGCACCAAAGAAAATCAGATTGACTAAGTCTGTATTGAGTCCTACATATGGAATGTAAGTTATTTACATTTTCTACTTGGATCTTAAAGAAATGAGGAAATCCACTGTTTTTATTAAAAAGGCATTGATATTTGCATAGCACCCCCCAGAGACTGAATATTTTGGCCCTACCAGAATGTGTCCTACGTATTAGCTCCCCATTTTTAAAGGCCTTTGCCACCTGTATGGTGAATCAGCCAAAAGGTAGATGGTGCAGATTCAGTGGACTCAAAAGGACAATGTCTGTCCCCAGTTCTATTATAGTAAAATGCTTAGTGGTAAAGAGGTTAAAATACATCTAGGTAAACAAAAGACTATGGCCTTTTTTGGGTGCTGTTTGTGGATCTAATTTTTCTATGCTTTTTCTGGTTCCACTGAATCATATGAGGTTGCCCGATACACAGCAGAGAAGAAACCAAGAGTGATTCCATCTTCTCACTCAAAAGAAGTAGTGCTAAGCATCTCTAGACTTCCTGAGTTGTGGATCTGCTGCTCCTTATCTAAGGTCAGGCTCCACACAATCCAGACTCTTCCAACAATCACTGGATGGCCCGTGCCTCCTGCAGCAGTCTTTCAAGCTGTCTTTTTTTAAATTGCATTTCATAATAGGAAACACTTTATATTGTGACCCAGTATACACAGTAAACAGAATATTTAGCTGAAACAGTATTTCAGGAACCAATACTTAACCATTTTACATGCTCTACTGTTCCTCTATTTTTTATTTCACATTTAAAATATACTGGTCTTGAGCTGTTAAGTTGATTTCATGACCCACTAATGAGTTAGGACTTACAGTGTGGAAAAACAGCATCCCTGAGGATTTGGGTTGATCCTGACAAAAGGTAACAAGCAACGCCCTGGAAGCCGAAAAGATTTCTCTGAACTGTGTTGGCTGAGCCATGAAAGCATCCACTGTCAGTGTATTTGGTACACACTTTGAGCTTCTACAGGCAAACTAATCAAGTATTTTGTCCCAATCTTTTTAATACAGGGGCCTACGTGAGGGGGTTCTTGGCATAGCCTGAAGGATCAACTAATACTGGCAAGTGATAACTGAATAATTTAGGTGCAGGAAATTCAGCACCGTGTAGAGTCCTTTTAATTTAATCTTTCTTTTTACCAGAGAGTAATACGATGCTACTGTGTGGGATGTTTCTATGAGATGAGCTAGGTGCATAGATATTCAGTGGAACAATATTACCGCTATTACTATTGGAAGAAATGAGAAAGATAATTATGATAGAAAAGATCACAGAAGTCTAAGAAAGATTTATTTACTTGGAGGCCACAGGATAGTTGCCTCCAAATGGACTAGGATTGTGGAGGAGAGGGGTAGGTAAGAACTGTCTACAGGTGGTAATGAATATTTAGGGTCCAGATAACAACTCAGCTACACTAAACTGACTTTGGGATTTTTGTGAACACTAAAGGAAAAGCAGCAAATATGTATACTCTAAAAGGGAAGACACTGGAGAAATGTATGTGCCTCTTGGCTCAGAGAGTATTTTGCAAATGTGAAGAAATCATAAGCTGCTTTTTGTACCAGAAATCAAAGTCGTTCTTTCTAATGATTATGATTTTCTGGTGGAGAGTTGGCAGGGAACAGACACTCTGCCTTGGTCCTCACACAATTATTACAGACCAGAAGACATGCTGTGCTGGAATTAAGGGCCTAGTAATATAGTTAGTTAGCAAATAATACATGGAAGGGGCACAAGACTCAACACCTCATTCCATAGCCACTACCAAACAACTAAGACAAGCTTAAACTTCTCCAGTAGAGAGCCATTTCTTGTGGTTAAATGTAATTTAAGGCAGATGGTTTTCAAATACAAGAAGATGCTATATTGTAACCTTCAAGAAAAATGGGCTATAGAATCAAACAAAAACTGTAAATTGTAAAATGTGATGCTAAAAACACTGACTCATCATCTAGTCATCATCTACTGATTTCTTAGTGTTTTTGTTTAGATGAAAACAATCTTCTAAAATGATACGATGTAGCTCTTGAAACTGTGGGTCCCTCTAGTCTAGAGACAAGGAAGTGATGGGAGGAGGTGATGGCTAAACGAGTGGCAGGGAAAGGAGATATTTCACGGTTTTTACGGCAAGGGAAAAGGAAAGACAGGCACTATCCTTTCTATGTGGACTGGTTACAAGACCCACTCCTGCTGGCTGCCAGAGGGCACCAGAAGAATTTCTATGTTTACTATTTATGTAAGGCTTTTCTGCTTCACGACACTACACCCAGGGAGGCAGGGGGCTGTAATTTTTCTGAGAATGGTGAAATCATAACATTGGAATGGGTAATGAAGAAGTATTTCGTTTTGGATGAGGACAGTCTGATGCAAGCTTTCTGACTACCTCTACTCTTAGGTTTAATTCTGACAAAAGCAAAACTGGAGGAGCTTAGGGACAGAGAAAATATGCACTTTTTTTTTTTTTTTAAACAAACAAAGGTCAACATGGAAACACACTTTCATGTGGTTTGAAACTTGTGGTTTGATTCAATTTAAGTTCAGCAAAGAAAAAAGCATTTTGGGGGAAACTACTGAGAATAAGCAATGTGTTTTAGTAATCAGAGAGAAATCAATAGCACTTAGTAGATTTGGTCAGCAAGAAATACAATTACAATATAGCATGCTGTTTATTTTAGCTTTTACAACAAAGCAAGGGTTTAAGGAGCCTGAGAAGAATTTCACAACCATTGACCATACAGAGTCTTCAATTCCAAAAACAGTTTATAATAACTTGGTGGCACATACAACATGCATTGAATACTCTGTATTATTCAGTAACTAAATAGGATCCTGCATCATTCTCTTAATAGTTCACAATTATACATTCATTCTCTTTTACCTGAAACAGTCCATTAATATTAAGGTGCAAAGATCTTGGACAAAAACCAAGAAAGAAAACCTCATGTCCTTATTTTTACTAATGTATAGCTGATGATTTCTGTGATGAGCTGTAAATTTAAAAGCGTGACTCTCATTTGAATAACTGTAGAGAAGGCAAACCAGAAATTCTCAATCTACTGGCAACAGGACAGGTTATTGGGTTAGATTTTAGGGTACATACACTTCTTTATATGAGAGGGACTGTCTGTTGGAATCATAATTCACTATCTAAGATGTTGGGAATTGTGTTTATTCCATGTTAACAGTGAATGGAAAGTAGGCATTGTTAAGGCTTTAAAAATTCTCCTTTGATATTAGCAGTCTGTTAAAAACGTGACTTGGGTAAACCAAGTAGATCTCATGAAATAGGCTTGAGGAAATATTTCAAATGCCCTAAAGTTCTGAAACAGACTTTCTTGAGTAGGATACTTATTTCTTTAAGGTTTCTTAAGGGGAGGCTTCAATCTATGTTATAAATTATATTTAAAAAGATTGTTTTTAATAATGCTATGCATTTTAAGTATAATTCAAACCTATCCTTTATATTAAAAATAAGGAAAATGATATCAAAATATTTATCTGTAAAAAGAACTTCATGATTCTGAAGAAACCACCACCAAAGTTTGATTATTTACCCATCACTCAGGGAGTTTGAAATAAGCATGACAGAAGTTCAAAATGTGAACTAGAAACATTAAACTTGGCTCCATGTGGAGATGAATTATGGGCAGCCCCTCCACCATTACAGAGAAAAACTTGGAGCAAATATTTAAGATTCATAATTTTTTCTTCTTTTACAAAATAATTAGAATTATAAATAGATGCATGATTCAATTTAGAAAACTGGGTAATTGCTGAAGAATTGAAATATTTTAATCACATAGCTGTTTTCCCTGATTCTGGTTTTGTTTTTTGTTGTTTCTCTTTTTTTGTTTTGTTTTTGTTTTTTAGCATCCAGAATACAGGGTACTTGAAATCATTTCTGTAATACGCTTCCCAAACAGGTTTTGGAAGGTAGTCTAGGAGCTGTAATCACTTATTGCTGTGTGTCTTCCGGCAGTGTTCTCTGTCAGGGGCTCGGAGAAGGTTCTCTTGCTTCTTCTAGCTTTGTGAGGATCCACTGCGGTGGGAAAATAAACGAACATTTGCTTACTTCAGTGAACTTGCAATGAAACAAAATGTAATAAATGGAGACCTAGAAGTTAGCTTTATAGTTTAGTTAGGTATATACTGACAGCCAATACATAAAATTCATCCTGCAAAAGAGATCATTCACTTCAATGGCCCAGATGGCTCAGGGACAATAGTACTTGGTTTAATAGCAGGAATGCAGTTTTTCTAAGGTCTTTGGATGTTCATCTTCAGAATAAGTGAAATGAGCCAGCCTGAGAGAAAAAAATTCCTTCCAGTCTGTGCTGATTTTGTATCACGAACTTCCATAAATCCAGATACAGGATTCTACTAATGGAGTAGAAATAATTACATACAATTCCAGAGAGGGTAGTAGAAGCGACATTCTTGAACATTTTAGGTGCTCTCACAATATATTTTCTATTCTAAAATAATTTGAAATTACAAACATAAAATGTAAATATAATACACAACCTTTCTACCAGTAATGTCTATTATTATTGGGCATGGATGACAGATAAAAGCCATGGAGGTGATATAGGGCTTATTCTAATATATAAAGATTTTACAGAGATGTTTGTACCTCTTTAACTTAAAAGAGCCTAGTAAGAATAGCCCTAAGATAGGGAGACAAAGATAACTGAATCCAGTAGCCTTCTCTGGATGTTCCTGGCCAAGCGGGAGGATTAAAAACAAACCTTCTGGGATAAAGTCAGTCACATGGTGAAGGAATTAAAAGAAAACTTTATTGCAGGTAAATTGAAATAGGTGGTACTGTCCTTCAGTGACATGAAAGAAGGTGGCCTAAAAGTCATGCTTATCTGTCTCCCTGTTGCAGGTGACAAGCATATGAAGGCTCTGGTAACTTTATTCCTCTTTCTTTGTAACTTCCTCCTTTTGTGTTTTCCATTGTTAGTGTGTCAGTGTCACCTTATATCAGAATGTCTAGATAGAAAATTGAATAGCACATGTTAACTGGTCCAAGGTATGTGTATGAGACAGTGGGAGAGGCCCCTAGTTTGGGTCCAGATGTGACAGGTGAACTAGTCAACAGTCACCACAGCCAGGATCAACACAGAGTATTGTATGAGTGCAGGAGGCCAGGTATCTGTTCTGAGTCTGGCCAGGAGGCCCAGGAATCAAGTATAGGAGAAATGTCCTCTTACTGTAAGTTTATTTTATTATTAATATTATTTATTGTACTTTAAGTTTTAGGGTACATGTGCAAAACGTGCAGGTTAGTTACATATGTATACATGTGCCATGTTGGTGTGCCGCACCCATCAACTCGTCATTTAACATTAGGTGGTATATCTCCTAATGCTATCCCTCCCCCCTCCCCCCACCCCACAACAGGCCCCGGTGTGTGACGTTCCCCTTCCTCTGTCCATGTGTTCTCATTGTTCAATTCCCACCTATGAGTGACATGTGGTGTTTGGTTTTTTGTCCTTGTGATAGTTTGCTGAGAATGATGGTTTCCAGCTTCATCCATGTCCCTACAAAGGACATGAACTCATTATTTTTTATGGCTGTATAGTATTCCATGGTGTATATGTGCCACATTTTCTTAATCCAGTCTATCATTGATGGACATTTGGGTTGGTTCCAAGTCTTTGCTATTGTGAATAGTGCTGCAATAAACATACGTGTGCATGTGTCTTTATAGCAGCATGATTTATAATCCTTTGGGCATATACCCAGTAATGGGATGGCTGGGTCAAATGGTATTTCTAGTTCTAGATCCCTGAGGTATCGCCACACTGACTTCCACAATGGTCGAACTAGTTTACAGTCCCACCAACAGTGGAAAAGTGTTCCTATTTCTCCACATCCTCTCCAGCACCTGTTGTTTCCTGACTTTTTAATGATGGCCATTGTAACTGGTGTGAGATGGTATCTCATTGTGGTTTTGATTGGAATTTCTCTGATGGCCAGTGATGATGAGCATTTCTTCATGTGTCTTTTGGCTGCATAAATGTCTTCTTTTGAGAAGTGTCTGTTCATATCCTTTGCCCACTTTTTGATGGGGCTGTTTTTTTCTTGTAGATTTGTTTGAGTTCATTGTAGATTCTGGATATTAGCCCTTTGTCAGATGAGTAGATTGCAAAAATTTTCTCTCATTCTGTAGGTTGCCTATTCACTCTGATGGTAGTTTCTTTTGCTGTGCAGAAGCTCTTTAGTTTAATCAGATCCCATTTGTCAATTTTGGCTTTTGTTGCCATTGCTTTTGTGTTTTAGACATGAAGTCCTTGCCCATGCCTATGTCCTGAATGGTATTGCCTAGGTTTTCTTCTAGGGTTTTTATGGTTTTAGGTCTAACATTTAAGTCTTTAATCCATCTTGAATTAATTTTTGTATAAGGTGTAAGGAAGGGATCCAGTTTCAGCTTTCTACATATGGCTAGCCAGTTTTCCCAGCACCATTTATTAAATAGGGAATCCTTTTCCCATTTCTTGTTTTTGTCAGGTTTGTCAAAGATCAGATGGTTGTAGATATGTGGCATTATTTCTGAGGGCTCTGTTCTGTTCCATTGGTCTATGTCTCTGTTTTGGTACCAGTACCATGCTGTTTTGGTTACTGTAGCCTTGTAGTATAGTTTGAAGTCAGGTAGCATGATGCCTCCAGCTTTGTTCTTTTGGCTTAGGATTGACTTGGCAATGCAGGCTCTTTTTTGGTTCCATATGAACTTTGAAGTAGTTTTTTCCAATTCTGTGAAGAAAGTCATTGGTAGCTTGATAGGGATGGCATTGAATCTATAAATTACCTTGGGCAGTATGGCCATTTTTCACGATATTGATTCTTCCTACCCATGAGCATGGAATGTTCTTCCATTTGTTTGTATCCTCTTTTATTTCATTGAGCAGTGGTTTGTAGTTCTCCTTGAAGAGGTCCTTCACATCCCTTGTAAGTTGGATTCCTAGGTATTTTATTCTCTTTGAAGCAATTGTGAATGGGAGTTCACTCATGATTTGGCTCTCTGTTTGTCTGTTATTGGTGTATAGGAATGCTTGTGATTTTTGCACACTGATTTTGTATCCTCAGACTTTGATGAAGTTGCCTATCAGCTTAAGGAGATTTTGGGCTGAGACAATGGTGTTTTCTAGATATACAATCATGTCATCTGCAAACAGGGACAATTTGATTTCCTCTTTTCCTAATTGAATACCCTTTATTTCCTTCTCCTGCCTGACTGTCCTGGCCAGAACTACCAACACTATGTTGAGTAGGAGTGGTGAGAGAGGGCATCCCTGTCTTGTGCCAGTTTTCAAAGAGAATGCTTCCAGTTTTTGCCCATTCAGTATGATATTGGCTGTGGGTTTGTCAGAGATAGCTCTTATTATTTTGAGATATATCTCATCAATACCTAATTTATTGAGAGTTTTTAGCATGAAGGGTTGTTGAATTTTGTCAAAGGTCTTTTCTGCATCTATTGAGATAATCATATGGTTTTTGTTGTTGGTTCTGTTTATATGCTGGATTATGTTTATTGATTTGTGTATGTTGAACCAGCCTTGCATCCCAGGGATGAAGCCCACTTGATCATGGTGGATAAGCTTTTTGATGTGCTGCTGGATTTGGTTTGCCAGTATTTTATTGAGGATTTTTGCATCAATGTTCATCTGGGATATTGGTCTAAAATTCTCTTTTTTTGTTGTGTCTTTGCCAGGCTTTGGTATCAGGATGGTGCTGGCCTCATAAAATGAGTTAGGGAGGATTCCCTTTTTTTCTATTGATTGGAATAGTTTCAGAAGGAATGGTACCAGCTCCTCCTTGTACCTCTGTTAGAATTCGGCTGTGAATCCATCTGGTCCTGGACTTTTTTTGGTTGGTAAGCTATTAATTATTGCCTCGATTTCAGAGCCTGTTATTGGTCTATTCGGAGATTCAACTTCTTCCTGGTTTAGTCTTGGGAGGGTGTATGTGTTGAGGAATTTTTCCATTTCTTCTAGATTTTCTAGTTTATTTGTGTCAAGGTGTTTATAGTATTCTCTGATGGTAGTTTGTATTTCTATGGGATCGGTGGTGATATCCCCTTTATCATTTTTTATTGCATCTATTTGATTCTTCTCTCTTTTCTTATTAGTCTTGCTAGCGGTCCATCAATTTTGTTGATCTTTTCAAAAAACCAGCTCCTGGATTCATTGATTTTTTGAAGGGTTTTTTGTGTCTCTATTTCCTTCAGTTCTGCTCTGATCTTAGTTATTTCTTGCCTTCTGCTAGCTTTTGAATGTGTTTGCTCTTGCTTCTCTAGTTATTTATTTATTTATTTATTTTTGAGATGGAGTCTTGCTGTCGCCCAGGCTGGAGTGCAGTGGTGCCATCTCGGCTCACTGCAAGCTCCGCCTCCCGGGTTCACGCCATTCTCCTGCCTCAGCCTCCCGCGTAGCTGGGACTACAGGCGCCTGCCACCTCGCCCGGCTAATTTTTTGTATTTTTAGTAGAGACGGGGTTTCACCATGTTAGCCAGGATGGTCTTGATCTCCTGACCTCGTTATCCACCTGCCTCGGCCTCCCAAAGTGCTGGGATTACAGGCGTGAGCCACCGCGCCCGGCCTAGTTCTTTTAATTGTGATGTTAGGGTGTCAATTTTAGATCTTTCCTGCTTTCTCTTGTGGGCATTTAGTGCTATAAATTTCCCCCTACACACTGCTTTGAATGTGTCCCAGAGATTCTGGTATGTTGTATCTTTGTTCTCGTTGGTTTCAAAGAACATCTTTATTTCTGCCTTCATTTAGTTATGTACCCAGTAGTCATTCAGGAGTCAGGAGCAGGTTGTTCAGTTTCCATGTAGTTGAGTGGTTTTGAGTGAGTTTCTTAATCCTGAGTTCTAGTTTGATTGCACTATGGTCTGACAGTTTGTTATAATTTCTGTTCTTTTACATTTGCTGAGGAGTGCTTTACTTCCAACTAAGTGGTCAATTTTGGAATAAGTGCGATATGGTGCTGAGAATAATGTATATTCTGTTGATTTGGGGTGGAGAGTTCTGTAGATGTCTATTAGGTCCACTTGGTGCAGAGCTGAGTTCAATTCCTGGATATCCTCGTTAACTTTCTGTCTCGTTGATCTGTCTAATGTTGACAGTGGGGTGTTAAAGTCTTCCATTATTACTGTGTGGGAATCTAAGTCTCTTTGTAGGTCTCTAAGGACTTGCTTTATGAATCTGGGTGCTCCTGTATTGGGTGCATATATATTTAGGATAGTTAGTTCTTCTTGTTGAATTGATCCCTTTACCATTATGTAATGGCCTTCTTTGTCTCTTTTGCTGTTTATTGCTTTAAAGTCTGTTTTATCAGAGACTAGGATTGCAACTCCTGACTTTTTGTTTTCCATTTGCTTGGTAGATCTTCATCCCTTTATTTTGAGCCTGTGTGTGTCTCTGCACATGAGGTGGGTTTCCTGAATACAGCACGCTGATGGGTCTTGACTCTATCCAATTTGCCAGTCTGTGTCTTTTAATTGGAGCATTGAGCCCATTTACATTTAAGGTTAATATTGTTATGTGTGAATTTAATCCTGTCATTATGATGTTAGCTGGTTCTTTTGCTCGTTAGTTGATGCAGTTTCTTCCTAGCCTTGATGGTCTTTACAATTTGGCATGTTTTTGCAGTGGCTGGTACCTGTTGTTCCTTTCCATGTTTAGTGCTTCCTTCAGGAGCTCTTTTAGGGCAGGCCTGGTGGTGACAAAATCTCTCAGCATTTGCTTGTCTGTAAAGTATTTTATTTCTCCTTCACTTATGAAGCTTAGTTTGGCTGGATATGAAATTCTGGGTTGAAAATTCTTTTCTTTAAGAATGTTGAATATCGGCCCCCACTCTCTTCTGGCTTGTAGAGTTTCTGCCAAGAGATCAGCTGTTAGTCTGATGGGCTTTCCTTTGTGGGTAACCCGACCTTTCTCTCTGGCTGCCCTTAACATTTTTTCCATTTCAACTTTGGTGAATCTGACAATTATGTGTCTTGGAGTTGCTCTTCTCGAGGAGTATCTTTGTGGCATTCTCTGTATTTCCTGAATTTGAATGTTGGCCTGCCTTGCTAGATTGGGGAAGTTCTCCTGGATAATATCCTGCAGAGTGTTTTCCAACTTGGTTCCATTCTCCCCATCACTTTCAGGTATGCCAATCAGATGTAGATTTGATCTTTTCACAGTCCCATATTTCTTGGAGGCTTTGTTCGTTTCTTTTTATTCTTTTCTCTCTAAACTTCTCTTCTGGCTTCATTTCATTCATTTCATCTTCCATCACTGATACCCTTTCTTCTAGTTGATCGCATCGGCTACTGAGGCTTGTGCATTTGTCACATAGTTCTTGTGCCTTGGTTTTCAGCTCCATCAGGTCCTTTAAGGACTTCTCTGCATTGGTTATTCTAGTTAGCCATTTGTCTAATTTATTTTCAAGGTTTTTAACTTCTTTGTCATGGGTTCGAACTTTCTCCTTTAGCTCAGAGTAGTTTGATCGTCTGAAGCCTTCTTCTCTCAACTCGTCAAAGTCAGTCATTCTCTGTCCAGCTTTGTTCTGTTGCTGGTGAGGAGCTGCATTCCTTTGGAGGAGGAGAGGCACTCTGATTTTTAGAGTTTCCAGTTTTTCTGCTCTGTTTTTTCCCCATCTTTGTGGATTTATCTACCTTTGGTCCTTGATGATGGTGACGTACAGGTGAGGTTTTTGTGTGGATGTCCTTTCTGTTTGTTTGTTAGTTTTCCTTCTAACAGTCAGGCCCCTCAGCTGCAGGTCTGTTGGAGTTTGCTGCAGGTCCACTCCAGACCCTGTTTGCCTGGGTATCAGCAGCAGAGGCTGCAGAACAGCAGATCTTGGTGAACCGCAGATGTTGCTGCCTGATTGTTCCTCTGGACGTTTTGTCTCAGAGGAGTACCCGGCTGTGTGAGGTGTCAGTCTGCCCCTACTTGGGGGGTGTCTCCCAGTTAGGCTACTCGGGGGTCAAGGACCCACTTGAGGAGGTAGTCTGTCCATTCTCAGATGTCCAGCTGCGTGCTGGGAGAACCACTACTCTCTTCAAGGCTGTCAGACAGGGACATTTAAGTTTGCAGAGGATTTTGCTGCCTTTTGTTTGGCTGTGCCCTGCCCCCAGAGGTGGAGTCTACAGAGGCAGGCAGGCCTCCTTGAGCTGCGGTGGGCTCCACCCAGTTCGAGCTTCTGGGCGGCTTTGTTTACCTACTCAAGCCTTGGCAATGGCGGGCACCCCTCCCCCAGCCTCGCTGCAACCTTGCAGTTTGATCTCAGACTGCTGTGCTAGCAATGAGCGAGGCTCCGTGGGCATAGGACCCTCCGAGGCAGGCATGGGATATAATCTCCTGGTGTGCCGTTTGCTATTACCATTGGAAAAGCGCAGTATTAGGGTGGGAGTGACCCGATTTTCCAGGTGTTATCTGTCACCCCTTTCTTTGACTAGGAAAGGGAATTCCCTGACCCCTTGTGCTTCCCGGGAATTCCCGTGACCCCTTGTTTTGGCTCACGCTCGGTGCACTGCACCCACTGTCCTGCACCCACTTTCCGACACTCCCCAGTGAGATGAACCCAGTACCTCAGTTGGAAATGCAGAAATCACCTGTCTTCTGCTTCGCTCACGCTAGGAGCTGTAGACTGGAGCTGTTCCTATTCGGCCATCTTGGCTCCACCCTCTTACTGTAAGTTTCATGATATAATGAGTACAACTCAATGTTCTGAATTGCTATTCAGATCACACTTCAGTTGTGATCAATGAGGTCAGACAGTCAATTCATAGTCTTCATTTTCTTGACAGTGCACATCTTTGTGATTGCCATAATTCCTAAAGTACACACCATGCTTTTCAAGTCACACCATTCTCATCTTGAGGAAACTGAGGTCAGTTGACCTTCCCCAAGATTCTATGGTCAAGAAGGACAGAATCAGTATTCAAACTCGGATTTTCTGTCGGGCTTGGCTCCCTTTGGTCTGTGTCATGCTATGGCAACTTTTTAAAAAATCACGGTAGCCATGCAGTAGAAAAATCAACAGTGTGGGGCTACACTTTCCTGCTGGAGCTGATGGATTAACACTAAAGCAAAATAATTTTTGTTTGTTGACTTTTTTATTAAAAAATTATAGTTAGCATTTAAAATAAGATGGAGCAATCTGGTTTGAAAAGCAAGTAGGTATGCTGAATTGAATCTGGTAAAAAAAAGTCTGGGGAAAATATTATCTAGTTACATATACTTTTAAAACCTGCCAAAACACAAAAGCAAAACAAACAAAAACTCCCAAACAAAACTTATCTGCCTTAAAAAATAGTCCACTTACATGATTTTGAAGTGAGCAGCTCCTATCTATTTAAATAAAAGATTTATTATATTTACCCTGGCATCCTCTGGGGTCTTGAAGTTAATTATTTTTCCAAACTCTCTGGCATGAAATACAGACTTCACTCGTTCCTACAAACAGAATACGTAAATTCATTAAAAAGAAAATCTGGTTGTAAAAATCCATAAAGAAATGTCACAAAGCTTTATTACTGTATGCCTAAAGTGTCCATCTTATACAAATCATGCACCTTAAAAAAGACAAGAATGAGGAAGCAAGAAGAATCAAAACCAATAGAAAAAAAAGACTACATTCTATTAATAACAACATTCTATTAATAACACTACATTCTATTAATAACACAACCATTATCAGTAAACCTAAGTTAAAAAGCTTAAGGTGGTATTTCAATTGCAATGCCATGAAGAGTTGACATAAAGGATGGGAAGGAGGTAAGTCGGGGAGTAGTGCCACTGTTTTTCCTCTCCAAATAATTTCTTACACAGTTGTTATCTGGCCATAGAATCATGAGTGAATCCAGGTTAAAAATATACGCACATGTGTGTGTTTGCATACATACATAAACACATACATATGTTGTATGTGTGTGCCTCTGTGTGTGCATTTATGTACTTCTGCCATTTTAAACCAGTCATACAGTAAGAATATAGAATCAAAGAGATCAGGTTATGTCCTAGATGATTTTCCTCCACTGTTTATGCTCCGTTGGTATTATGTTTAGTATTGGTAGTGGGGAGTGAGACAGTCTCAGAGCAGATATTACGCATTTCAGGGGCAAACATAAGTGAAACTATTGAGGACAAGGATGATGTTTTCCTCTGTACGTATGGGTAAGGTCATAGAGGGCAAAGTAAAGGTTTTACTAGTCAAACATGTTCTATAAGTAATTCAACTATCCATGCAAATACAGACACTAGAAGAATTACATTCTTCTAATTAAAAAAAAAAAAAAAGATGAGGCTGGGCACAGTGGCTCATGTCTGTAATCACAGTACTTTGGGAGGCTTAGGCAGGCAGATTGCTTGAGCCCAGGAATTCAAGACCAGACTGGCCAACCTGGTGAAACACCATCTGTACTAAAAATACAAAAATTAGTCTGGCATGGTGGCACATGCCTATAATCCCAGCTACCCAGGAGGCTGAGGCAGGAGAATCGCTTGAACCCGGGAGGCAGAGGTTGCGGTGATCCAAGAGTGTCACTGCACTCCAGCCTGGGCGACAGGGCGAGACTCTGTCTCAAAAAAAAAAAAAAAAAAAAAAGAAAAAAGAATGATTGCAGAATTGTAGACATAAGGTCTCATGAAAAGGGGGAAGGGGAAGGAATCAAAGAGATAAGAGAAAGTATTAATGTTTGTTAGATAGGGAAAAATATATTTAAAAAGCCAGGAAAGCAGTATGGACTGGAGCACAGGCTAATAGCCACTATCCATTATTTCATATGTGGGAAGGTGGGGCTCTGTTACTGAATATACGGCGAGGGCCCAGGAATGTTATTGTCAGTGCAATAGCACAGAAAGCACAGTTTTTCTTGGCACAGTTTTTTTTTTTTCTTTAAGCCTGGGTAAGATGATAGCAGGTATAAAGGAAAACCATACCAAGACAAAGTGACATCTATAAAAGAGAGCATTATACAAATAAAAAGGATTATTTCAAAGCATTATTTTCAGTTCCAAGTTTTCAAAAAATAAATCTATTCAACATACCTTTGCTTCAATGCGCAATCTTCTCCCATGAACAATGAATGGCTCTTTGGTAAATTCATCAAAACTATACTGCCACTCACACGTGAGTTGTCCAAATGTTCCCTTTGTTACAAACAATACACCGCTGCAAAAACAAAAAAAGAATTCGCTTTAAAATTGAGGCACTTACGTCCGATAACAATAGGATACGAATGAATCGCAAGTGCAAATGCAATATTCATCAACATACACTATATTCTGTATTCTTAATGAATTTAAAAGAACTGGAACCATAAAGTGTGTTCTCAGATCATAACAGAACTAAACTAGAAAGCCAAACAAAAAGATAACAATAGTATTTCCAAATGCTTAAAAGTAACACTTCCAAATAATTCAGGGGTCAAAGAATCTCAAAGGAAATTAGAAAATATTTTGAACAGAATGAGAATGAAAATACAACATAAAATTTGTGGGATGCAGCTTACATAATGCTCAATGGGAAATTTATAACACAACATTTATATTAGAAAAACTGAAGCACTTATAAAATCAAATATGTAAGGCACTTCATAAGAAACAGGATACATTTACAGAACCAATTATCAGCCAATATTTGGAGGAACTTTTATATTGTTAGAAAAAATACTTTCATTTCTAAGGCTCCATGTAACGTATTTCCCAGCTACATTAGAAAGAAGCTTTTCTAACCATGTTGAACAGAATCATCATGCTGAGGGCCTTGGGATGTTCACAGGTAAAATCAAGTCCCATTACTGCCAATTTTAGAGGAAGACTTCAAAAAGCATCATTCTAATTTTTAAATAAATTCTTGTTTTCCCATTTTGAAGAAAGAAACCAAGAAATAAAAATACCTTCTGTCTATAAGAAGTTTATTTAATCCTTCCTTCAAATGTCTTTCTTCTTAATTTTTCTTTTCTTTCTGACTGAAACATCAATTGTAGGTGCAACCAGAGGTTTGTATTAGATTGAGTTAAAAAAAAAAAAAAAAAGGTCTGCCTCCTGGCTAGGATGGAAAAGGAGAGAGCTAGCCTGGATTTATATCTCTCACTTCCATCTTCTGTCCCTGCTCCCCTCTTTTACCAGTCCTGGATTACAGGAGCTGATGGAGCAAACCTAGTGGTGCCCCAGGACATCTCCAACCATGTGAAAAATCACAAACAGGCTGGCCAATGTAGCAGCTATTCCCAGTCCTGATTCAAAGATCCTTTATCCTCAAACCCGAAACTTGGAAAGGGAATTTCAAGTATAACCATCATGTTTTATTCAACTACAACTAATTCACTTCCCTTATTCTGTCAAGGCACTGTGGCCTCATCTAAAGGAGGTCCATTGTGTTGAGAAAAAAAATAACTTTTAAAATGTTGCAAGATTTGGAACCAAACTTTGCAACTGATTTTGCTTAATGCTGATTAGTTACCTTTCCTTTAGTCAATGGGAAAGTGAGTTACTAAAAACATGATGGAAAATTTTTCTGAGCAAAAATGATTGCTGAAGCAATGCCTGTAATTACAAAAGTCTAGAAACAAGTTACATGTAAATTAGTACATACTCCTAAATAAGTATTAGGCAGGAATTTACAAATTAAGACAGATGTTGACATAATAATCTTCAAAATATAGATCTCAAGTGAAAAATTAAAACTAAGTACATAATGGTATACATAAGAGACTTTCATCTGCATTAAAATATGTGTGTATGTCTACCTGTAGAGGCATAGAATATTTCAAGAACGATACAAAGGGAACAAGTAAAAAATGGGCTGCCTCTTGGAAGAGAATAGAGGGACTAGTATCTGGGGTGGAATGAAGACTTACTTTTTACAGGTATAACTTCTAATATTGTGGAAGTTTTCCACTTGGTGTTACTTTTTAAATAAGAAAATTAAAATAGGGCTATACATTTTAGATTCAGAAATTGAGATTACATTAAAAGTGACCGCTTAGTAGTCACCTTGAACCAACACAATGCTCATATAATTTTACCTTTCAGTAGTGAACAAAACCATAGATTGACAATTCATTTCTATTTAACTCTAACTTCACCCCGCTAGACGTATTTTCACTCTCCACCACCCACAGACTGCCATCTTACTAAAAAGCAACTGTGGATATGACAGGACTACTGTATTAGATAATTTATAAATTATGCAAATAATTTTGAAGACTTAGATGAAAAGAACTATGTTTTAACAAATATAAATTATTATGAGGAAGACGCATTATGAGTAGAAATTATTTGTGGATGACAGTACATCTGGAAAATCCAAAAATGAGCCGTGCTCATTTTTTCCCTAGTTTAACAATGACTCCTACACATTTGCCCCTCTGAGGCTATGCCCCTGTGTATTTTTACAGGTACCCCTCCACTGTCTATTTGAAGAAGTCGCTGTAGTATCCACCTAAAATTTTATCTGCTTCTACTAGTATATCCACTTATGTGAATCTATATATATTCTACAGATACTACCAGAGGACTGCTGACTTCTGGGATAACCTAAAATTGTACACTTCTTCAGAGAGGAGAAAGCTTACTTTTAAGAGGACAGCTTTATGGAATTTCTGCATCCATTTGAATTAGTTGAAACAAATACTAAAATATTTATGTCTGTGCATGACTGTGTTTATCTGTATGCATGCACAAAGCTATGCAGGAAATTTATGTAATGTTTAGGGATTTAGGCTTGTGGAGCAAGAAGACCCAAGAATCAGTGTGACTATATGGAACAAAAGGTGAATAACAAATCTTCACCTCATGAGTCACTGTCAGTTAACCCCTTATAAAATTACATAAGAGAAAGAAAGCAAGTTACCGTCTGGTTATCATTAGCATATCTGTCTTATTGATCATGACATGGGTAAAATATTTGTATTTTGCAAATCTTCCATTTTCCATGACCTAAAAGAAAAAAGTGAGAGACAATGAGAAAATTGATAGTATTCCTACTGTAATGCAAACAATGCCTTATAGTCCTCTTAAAAACCATTTCTCAATGGGGCAAACCATTAACATACAGAAAACAGATTTAATTATTTGTAAAATCATTGCTGTTTCCTTTTTAAAAGCATCTACTTGCACTACTTTATTTAAGATTACTCAGTTGCAGCAATGCCAACCTTTAATGCTAGACTTTTAGAAGCTGATGTTATCTTACAAAGTTTAAATTCAATCTAATGAGGTATTTAACTATTACAGTGACTTTATATTGGAAAACATATTAGTATTTAATAATATTTGTACAAAAACACATGTAAATACTAACACATATCTAAATATATGCATCACATAAATTACTTATTAGCTTCTGCCTTGAGCCAGAAATTTCGTATATAACAAATATGCTTTTCTTTGTCAATCTCACAACTTATTAAAAAATAAAGAGCAGAGAGTTTCTGGACAATGACCCCAAAGCTTACTTAGCCTTTGAAACAATCTTTATTTTCAAGACTGTTGAAACACTGTCTATCCATGACACTGTTTATTAACAATTGTTTGCTTCAAGAAATGTAAAAATATAACCATATGAAGAAAATAGAGTTACCATTTTAAATTCCATTTTCAGTAATATTTGCTCTGAGGATGGAGGTACTTCAGCTATTTAAAGTATATAGCAGGCTAGCCTACTATTTTTACAGGCAAGGCAAAGCAATGTAATTATGACTAAGATCCCTCAAGAAGAGGCATGTTATGAATTTAGCCAAAATGTGAAAAATCATAAAGAAATCCAAGAGAGGATATAAAGGTTTTAGAAAATTGTGTTCCATGAAGCTGTACCAAAAAACTAAAATTATTTAGCTTAGAAGAAAGCTAAGAAGTGACTTCATGATGATCTTCGTATAGAAAGTTGATAGTTTTCATTCTTATCTGAGATAGAAGTTAAAAAACTAAAATAGCAGTATGAGTCATACAGACTAATTGCATGGAAGAAGTTTCTAACTTCAATGATTATAAAATATTCAGGAAAAGAATATCTTTACTGTAGTAGGTAGGGCAAATAAACACAAATACTTTGTATTACAAATGAAAAAGGGACATAAATACAGATTCAGAAAAAATTAATATGAATTACAGTAGTTCCCCCTTATCTGCAGGGGGATATGTTCCTAGACCTCCAGTGGGTGTCTGAAACCACAGACAGCACTGAGCCCTACATATATTCTATGGTTTTTCCTATATATACACACCTATGATAAAGTTTATCATCAATTAGGCACAGTAAGAGATTAACAATAACCAATAATAAAATAGAACAATTATACTGTAATAAAAGGTATGTGAAGGTTTATTTCTGAAATTTTCCATTTAATATTTTCAAACCATGGTTGGCCATGGGTAACTGAAACTGCAGAAAGCAACTGTGGATATGACAGGACTAATGTATTAGATAATTTATAAATTATGCAAATAATTTTGAAAACTTAGATGAAAAGAACTATGTTTTAACAAATATAAATTATTAAGAGGAAGAAGCATTATGAGTAGAAATTATTTGTGGATGACAGTACATCTGGAAAATCCAAGCACACAAAACCCAGTAATCAATTTGGAAATGGAAGGGAAAGAAATCCCGTTCACAAGGGTAATAAATAGATAAATATTTACATGTAAGTTTAATAAATAATGTGCAGAATATAGGTGATAAAAGCCACACCACTCTATTCAGGGGAGTAAAAGAAATTTTGAAAGTGGAAATCCACATCTTATTCTTAGATATAAAAATTTATCATAATAAAGATGTTGACTCCCTCCCAATTTTTACACACACACACGCACGCACACACACACACACTTCATGTGATCCCAAGATGGTGGTTTTTGGAGCATGGGGTAGAAGGTAAGAAGTGATTTGTCAAAATTATACTGAAATGTAGCTAGGAAAAATATGTGGTAATATCCAGTAAATTATGAAAGAAGAATGAGAAGAACTACTCTAGCAGACATTAATGCAATTTATAAAGCTGCAGTAGTGAAATAGTTTGGTGCTGGTGAAGTATATGCAGACATATCAAAGGAAAGAATACAGATTACAGAAACTGACCACTATGCATATAGGACATTATAAAATCCTATCCAATTAACAGAAATTTATTAAATCAAGACAGCACTTCAAATTAGTGGGTAAACACATGTATTATCAAATAAATGGTGTTTCAAGTAACTCACTGGCTAAAGCTGTATCCTTCTCTCTATATACCCAATCAATTCTACATGGATCAATGATTTAAGTATAGAAAATAACTATAAAAGTACTAGAAAAAGTAACATTTTAATAATCTTTTTTTTTTTTTTTTTTTTTTTTCAGACAGTCTCGCTCTGTCATCCAGGCCGGAGTGAAGTGATGCGATCTCGGCTCCCTGCAAACTCTGCCTCCCGGGTTCACGCCATTCTCCTGCCTCAGCCTCCCGAGTAGCTGGGACTACAGGCGCCCACCATCATGCCTGGCTAATTTTTTTGTATTTTTAGTAGAGACGGGGTTTCACTGTGTTAGCCAGGATGGTCTCGATCTCCTGACCTCATGATCCATCCGCCTCGGCCTCCCAAAGTGCTGGGATTACAGGCATGAGCCACCACGCCCGGCCCATTTTAATAATCTTGAAGTGGGAAAGGCCAAAATATAACAAAGTCCATAAAACACAACATGAAAAATTGTTAAGTACATAGAACTTTACCACTACTGAATGGCAAAATGATAAGCAAATAAACAGTAATAAAGTAAAATAACAGAAAAATCAAAGGACAATTTGGGAAAATATTTGCCAGTACAGAGATATAGAGTCAATTTCAAAATATAGACAATTCTAGCAATTTGAAGAAACTGACAGAAAAAAATGAGTAAAGCAGTAGAAAAATGTGTGAAGAATATGAACAGGTAGCTCAGCAAAAAAAAAAAAAAAAAAAAAATCTGACTGATAAACATGAGAAAATATTCACTATAACTCAAAATTAGGAAAATGTAAATCAATTAAACATACCGTCTGAGTCAGCAATTACACTTCTAGAATTTATCTTAAGCAAAAGTATGACAAAATATACATATAAGAATCTTCACAGCAATATTGTATTAAAAGCACAAAATCTAAATATTCATTAAAAGGGTACTGGTTAAATAAATTCATGTACAGCCATACAATGGAGCATTATGAAGTCATAAAAAAGAAAAATGAAGACCTGTGCATACTGACACAGATGTATAAGATATAGTAAATAAAATTATATTACAAAAGAGAATGCATAGAATGAAAAGTAGAAATGCATACATGTACATATATTTGTACGTATGTAAGAAACTTCTGGAAGGTATATACATCAATCTATTAACAGTACTGATCACTGGGCTTTTGAAGCATAATGGTGGAGGCAGAAGTTAAGCTTTTATTTTTAATTTTACATTCTTTTATTCTGTTTCAGTTTTTTGATATTTGAAAAGAAACTGGCTTTCAAAGATTCATTTTTGTTCCATATGGCGAAGTTTTAAAATGAAGAATACAAATGTTGATCTCCTCAAGAATGCCACTGCTAATAGAATTCAAGAGCCTACAAACACCATTAATAGATCGTAACCTTCCAATAGTTTAAAAGCTATGGTTTATTCCAAGTACCTAACTTTTATTTCCATATTATGCTAAGTTTGGGCATTGTAATTAAGCCTACCTCTCATCACTTTCTACTTTCCAGACCCAACTTAAATGAAATCTAATCTGTGCATATAAGCAATTAAACCAGTTTCAACAGTCACAACAGCATCTGGTATAAATAAGAGCTAAAAAAAATCCAAAGAAAGTAATTCATATAATGCTTTCCATCCAAAACCTTAAATGTAACACTTGAAAGATGAATGAGCTTTATGGTCATAGTAGTCTGCTTTGAAACATAATCAACTGTATCCTTTGTTATTAGAGTGACTGTATTTGAATAAACGTCAAAACGTCAAAGATAACTCATCGCACAGCAAAATCTTGCTGGTCAGTCTCCATTATAAACATGAGAATACGGAATAAGAACATTATAAACAGAATCCAAAACTTTCAAACTGAATCCACAGAAGTTAATGGGAGAGAACACCACGCTGTAAAAAGTCTACAAATGTCACTTTGTAGTCACAAATTCCTGCCTGACTTTATAAATGCATTATATAAGAAGCTTTAGACTACTCAAAACATCTTTTTTTGGGGGAAAAACCCCCAGAATTTTAGACCTAAAAAACTCCTGTTGTTCATCCAAACCAATCTCTTCCTTTTATACACAAAGAAACTGAGGATCAGTAAGTGTCTAATGAATCTTCTAAATCTAAATTTTCACCATCTTGTGTAATTAGGTAAGAGTACATCTAAATGACTTGCTTGGGGTTAGTTGCAAAACTAGGCTCAGAAAACTGGATTCTTCACTTCTAATTCCAGTGCATTTCACTATACCAAACATATCATGATGTTTCTTCCTTATGGTATCAGTCATACTTTCCTCATGGTACCTCAAAAAATGTCTTTGATATCCCTGGATACTGATAGTTGCTGAGGTAGGCTGCTAATTTTTTCCAGGTCAACATTATTCAAATAATTTAGTGTCAAAAATCCTATCTTCCTCCATCCCAAACAGATGCTAGGTATAAATGGTTCTACTAAAATAATTTGCGATAGCCTTTAAAATAAATGAAGAATTAGCAAAATCAGGATTTGGGAATCATCATGTAGGGCCTTTACATAAAGACCAAGATTTGGCTGAAATATGAAGGAATTAACAATGCCAGTACTTTAGATATGTTAGCCTCATTTATATGCTTAAATGTTAAAGGAAAAACATTTATCTTATTCATTAAAAGTATATATATAAATTACCTATCATAAAGAATTACTAAGAGAAATAAACAGAAACACAATGGAAACTGCATTCATTATATACAATTGTCAGAATCTATAAGTAATAATTAAAATATATGGTTACTGGTAAACAGGTCCTTTTGCATTTAGAAAAGATGAGTACATAAACCATACTTTATTAGACATAAATAAATTCAAACCAAATTAACGATACATTTGGAAACACAAAGAAAGTGGAACTTGAAGGACAGAGCCATGGTAACAGAGACATTTCTAACACTCTCAAATCATCCAAATGTTATGAAGAAACAGAATCCCTTAACAAAAATACTTCTGAAAAATAATGCAAAATATGAAAAGATTAAAAATAGGAATAAATCACTAAAATAAAAGGCTTTAAGTCCCAACCAAAGAATGTGTTAATCATTAATGGGAAATATATTTAAGAAAATTGGTTAAAGGACAAGAACATGTTGTTTGGCAAAACAAAAAACCAAAATCTAATCAATATCTGACTCATTTGGAAGACAGGTGTTGCAAAGAGGTATGAATGAGAGTTTAAAAAAAATAGCAAAAATGGGGAATTAAAAACATGAAATTCAACCAGGCACGGTGGCTCACACCTGTAATCCCAGCACTTTGGGAGGCTGAGAAGGGCAGATCCCCTGAGGCCAGGAGTTTGAGACCAGCCTGGCCAATATGGTGAGACCCCGTCTGCACTAAAAATACAAAAAATTAGCTGGTTGTGGTGGCAGGAGCCTGTAATCCCAGCTACTTGGGAGGCTGAGGCAAGGAGAATCACTTGAACCTGGGAGGCAGAGGTTGCAGTGAGCTGAGATCACACCACTGCATTCCAGCCTGGGCAACAGAGCGAGACTCTGTCTCAAAAGCAAAAAATAAAAAACAAAAACCACAAAATTCATCTAAATAAAAGATTAAAATGAACACTATCAAGCAAGAAAATATATAGATAACAAATGGTTTTATAGACTGGTTAATTTGAGGGTTCAGGAGATGAGTGGGAAAGAGGAAGCATTTATGAATAGATTCTACTTAAAATTTAAGCTTATTTCTAAAACCAACAAAATTCAGGAAGTTAATTGTAAAATGGTAAATACTGCCATTTTAAAACTATTTAAGAAGTAAACAGACAAATTGTTCAAAACAATCTTATCTTTAGAGAAAACTTAGTCAATAAGTATAACTTCCTTAGAGTTATATGATGAATGTCTAGGGATAAAGAAAGTTTTACTAATTCACTTCAAACCTCAGACTTGAGTGCCATGGCTAGGAAAAAGAAGGTATTCAAGCAAGCTTCATTATCAAATATAGTAGAAATTTATTACCTCAAAACAATGATTTCATATTATTGAATGAGAATAAATGTAAACAAGAATAAAGAAGTGACATATAGCTTACCTTGTCTGAGGTAAGTTGGTTTTAAAAAAATAAAATCTTATTGATTATATCGTCAAATCTGAAGAGCAACCAGCACTTATTTTATCCCTCATACCTTCATCCTCTCCCATGCTAATATGCTATCTTGACTGTCAGCAAAACCATAGGTATAGGCTATATTGACAGCTTAGGGCAGGAAAGCTGAGCATAACCTTTGACATAAAATCAAGTGTAAGAAACTACTATACTGTCTCAAAAAAAAAAAAAAAAAGAAACTACTATATCTTAAGAGATATGAATTGTTGTCATCAACTGGTACAACCAAAAGCCTGGAAAAGGAAAAGAACTATGCTCATGAAATAGTTACATGTACTGACAACAGCAGACCATCAATTAACGTATGTAATATATTCTAGGAGAAGGGCCAGAGTGAGGGCATCAAGGGTAATGTAGGTGCACAGTAACAAAAGTCTCACTAAAGTTCAGCAGAACCTCTAATGGATCAACATTTATGGGTCCATCATACTATATATCCCTGAAAGCAGCAGTAACATTTCTTTTAAAATACTGTATAACTCAGAGCAGTTCAGATCACTGAGGTTTTACTGTTTCAACTGCTTGCCAATTAGTATGTGTGGAAAACTGTCATGGTATTTTAACTACTCTATTAACCTTGAAAGGAAAAAAAGATTCTTTTTTAAATTCTTAAAATCTATTCTTTTAAATTCTTAAAATCTACTTGTAAATAGAATATCTTGCCAAAGAGGAGAAAAATGAGGAACTTATATAATGATGACTAAGAACTTGGATAAAATGGTATTCATCTGGAATAATAAAAATATAATAAGTTATTATTAGGCACCATGCTAATAATTACAGGCATATCTAATTTTATTATACTCCACTTTATTGTATTTCCCAGATATTGTGTTTTTTACAAATTGAAGGTTTATGGCAACTCTGCATCAAGCAAGTCTACAGGCACCATTTGTCCAACAGCATATGCTCATTTCGTGTCTCTATGTCACATTTTGGTAATTCTTACAATATTTCAAACTTTTTTTATCATTATTATATCTGTTATGGTGATCTGTGATCACTGATCTTTGATACTGCTATTTTACAGTCCTTTTTGAGGTGCCATAAACTATAGCCATAGAGAGTGAACTTAATCTATAGATGTGTGTGTTCTGACTGCCCCACCGATTGGACGTTTCCCAAATCCTCTCCCTCTCCTTCAGCCTCCCTATTACCTGAGAAACAACAATATTGAAATTAGGCCAATTAACAGCCCTACAATGACCTCTAAGTGTTCAAGTGAAATGAAGAGTTATATGTCTATCACTTTAAATCAAAAGCTAGAAACGACCAAGCTTAGTGAGAAAGACATGTCAAAAGCTGAGTTAGGCAGAAAGGTAGTACCTCTTGTACCAAACAGCCAATTTTGAATGCAAAGGAAAAGTTCTTGAAGGAAAGTATTATGAAAGTGTTACTCCAGTAAACACAAGAATTATAAGAAAGCAAAAATTATAAAAAAGCCTGATTGCTGATATCAAGAACGTTTTAGTGGTCTGGATAGAAGATAAACCAGCCACAACATTTCTTCAAGCCAAAGCCTAATCCAGAGCAAGGCCCTAACTATCTTCAATTATATGAAGGCTGAGAGAGGTGAGGAAGCTGCAGAAGAAAAGTTGAAGCTAGCAGAGATTGGTTCATGAGGTTTAAGGAAAGAATTCACCTCCATAACATAAAAGCACAAGGTGAAGCTACAGCAAGTTACCCATAAGATCTAGCTAAGATCACTGATGACAGTGGCTACACTAAACTACAGATTTTCAATGTAGATGAGATAGACTTCTATTGAAAGATGCTATCCAGGACTTTCGTAGCTAGAGAGAAGTAAATGCCTGGCTTTAAAGCTTCAAAGGACAGTCGGATTCTCTTGTTAGGGGCTAGTGCAGCTGGTGACTTTATTTTCTTTAGAGACATGGTCTTGCTTTTACCCAACCTGGACTTGAAGTTCTGGGCTCAAGGGATTCCCCTGCCTCAGCCTCCCAAATAGCTGGGACAACAGGTGGGTGCCACCATGCCTGGTGCAGCTGGTGACTTTAAGTTGAAGCCAACACTCCGTTCCAAGAATCCTAGAGCCCTGGCCAGGTGAGGTGGCTCACGCGTATAATTCCAGCACTTTGGGAGGCCATGGTGGATGGATCGCCTGAGCACAAGAGTTCAGGACTAGCTTGGGCAACATGGTGAAACCCCATTTCTACAGAAAAAAAAAAAAATTAGCCAGATGTGGTGGCACATGCCTGTGGTCTCAGCTACTCAAGAGGCTGAGGTGGGAGAATCAACTAAGCCTGGGAGTTTGAGGCTGCAATGAGCCAAGGCCATATCACTGCACTCCAGCCTGGGCAACAGAGCGAGACTCTTATCTCAAAAAAAAAAAAAAAAAGTGCCAGGTGTGGTGGCTCATGCCTGTAATCCTAGCACTTTGGGAGGCCGAGGTGGGTGGATCACCTGAGGTCAGGAGATCGTCCCCAGCCTGGCCAACATGGTGAAACCCCATCTCTACTAAAAATATGAAAATTAGCCATGTGGTGGCAGGCGCCTATAATCCCAGCTACCCAGGAGGCCGAGACAGGAGAACTGCTTGAACCCAGGAGGTGGAGGTTGCAGTGAGCCGAGATTGTGCCATTGAATGCCACCTGGGTGACAGAGCGAGACTCCATCTCAGAAAAAAAAAAAAAAAAGAAAAAATCCTAGAGTCCTTAAGAATTACACTAAAGCTACTCTGCCTGTGCAGTATAAATGGAACAAAGCCCGTATGATAGCACATTTGTTTACAGCACAGTTTACTAAATATTTTAAGCCCACTGTTGAGACCTATCGCTCAGAAAAGTATGACTGCTCATTGACCACGCACCTAGTCACTCAAGAGCTCTGATGAAGATGTACGAGATTAATGTCATTTTCATGCCTAACACAATCATCCATTCTACAGTACCCATGGATCAAACAGTAATTTCAACTTTCAAGTCTTATTATTTAAGAAATACATTTTGTAGGGCTGCCACGGGGAGTGATTCTTCTGATGGATCTGGTCAAAAGTAAATTGAAAACTTATGGAAAGGATTCACTATTCTAGATGCCATTAAAAACATCTGTGTTTCACAAGACGAGGTCAAAATATCAATAGTAACAGGAGTTTGGAAAAAGTGGATTCCAACCATCATGGATGACTTTGAGGGTTCAAGACTTCAGTGGAGGAAGTAATTGCAGATATGGTGCAAATAGCAAAGGGATTAGAAGTGGAGCATGAAGAGGTAACTGAATTGTTACAATCTTATGATAAAACTTGGACAAAGGAGAAATTGCTTCTTATGGATGAGCAAAGAAAATGGTTTCTCAAGATGGAATCTATTCTCGGGGAAGATTCTATGATTGTTTAAAAGACAATAAAGGATTTAGATTATTCCATAACAATAACTGATAAAGCAGTGGCAGGGTTTGAGAGGACTGACTCCAATTTTGAAAGAAGTTCTATTGAGGGTAAAATGCTATCAAACAGCATCACATACTACAGATAAATCTTTCGTGAAAGGAAGAGTCAATCAATGTGGGAAACTTCATCTTAAGATACTACCACAGCTATCCCAACCTTCAGCAATCCCTATCCTAATCAGTCAGCAACCATCAACACCAGGCATGCAAAAAGATGGACTCACTGAAGGCTTCAGATGATCAGGATTTTTTTTTTAGCAATTATGTATTTTTAAATTAAGGTATATATATATATATAGTTTTTTAATGACATGTTATTGTACATAATAGCCTACATTATAAACATAATTTTTATATGCACTGGAGAACAAATATATTCATGTGACTTGCTTTGTTGCCATATTCGCTTTATTCTGGTGGTCTGGAACTGAACGTGCAATATCTCTGAGGTATGGCTGTACATACATTGCCTCATTTGTTCTAACCCTAGCAACAACACCAAGATAGGCACTACAATTATCTCTCTTTTACAACCTGGAAACTGAGGTCAGATAAGCATAATAAAAAATAATAACTCTAGTAAAAGAAAAAGGCTACAATTGAACTCAGGTTTACTTGGCTCCAGAATCCAGGCCCTTGGCCACAGGGTATTGCTATATCTCAAAATAATTTTTATTAACAAAACGAGTTAGCACAGAAGAACTATATATATTCCAGCAGACTCAGTGGGATCTCATTTTAACAGTTCATTGGTATATGGATTTAGATATCTCACAAACTGTATCATGTCTCTTGCAATGCTTCAAGTTCATATAATACCTAGGGATCATTGTCTCTGTGGAAGATGGGTCATATCTTAGGTGTCTCTGATTCCTAATGTTCTTTAGAGCCTTGCATATAGCAGCTAAACAACAAACAGGAATGAGATTGTGAAGATCTGACATTACTGGGTTGGCCTCTAACATGGCATACGTTTTATGCCCCATCACCAGAACAATAAAGCTCACTACAATTATAAACTCATGAGAGATGACAGGAACCTTCCATACTCTCTTCAGGGCTGTAACTCTACTATCTACAAGAGTGTCTGAATACATAATGAACAGAACTGAATTCATTTGTAGAACAAATGAACATATGAATACATGGCATTAATTCTTTTCTTTGTATTCATATAAACTATGCTACCAAATAAAGCCAGCAAAAATTCAATTATATATATATAATCCATATATTTTATTCTTTTGGCAATTTATTCCAGAAAGATTAACTTTACATGAAATGTTCAATCTCCCATACTTGTATTCCAACACTGCATCTTCATAAGATCTCTAACTCAAACTACTTTAGACTTGAGGTACCACAGAAATGTCTAAATGTATATTTCTTTATAGTGCTTCCATAGGGTTCTTTACAGTGATAAATTTTCACTGAAAAATTACCATTACAATTCATTAGAGTCATCATTAGAAGTGACTAGGATATCAATTTCATTTGAATTTAAAACCAAAGATTCTTAACTGACAAAAACAAAATACCAAAAAACACGGTGCTTCCTTTAATAGATGGCATTAAATTTTGTTTTCGGATGAGTTTTCGAAAAGAGGCCTCTAATCTGATTTTGCATGATAACTTTCATTCGGCAAGTGAATGTATCCTTTCACAGGACATTTGGCTAATAAAAAATTGCCTTTTCGTAACATATACTAGTTTTCTAACAATGTTATTGTTACAGCATGCACGTACACACACACAAATATTTCTGAATGAGCTTTACTAAACTCACCTTATGCTGAGAATCTTTGTGTCCAAGGTAACTAGGGAAAGTTACTAGGTAGAGCTCTATCACATCAGTAGAGAAATCATGAGTTGATTCCTGTATCAGAATTTAGCAACTTTAGCTTAATTAAGGCTGAAGACCTTCTAGTTAATACTCACTGCACTTTTAGCTGTATTGACAGATCTTTGATTAAAAAGATGTAAGACTCCAATTGAACGTACCTGGGCTTAATATTTGAGGATTTCTTTTAATGTTGTAATGTATTGAATTTTCTATTACAGTAGCATTTATCCTTTCTTATTTACAAATTTAAGGGATGCAATGATGACAAACTGAAAGATCTAGAAATCAAATCAGTCTCGTTTAAGTTCCTGAATTAAAAAAGAATTAGGCCAGATGCAGTGGCTCATGTCTATAATCCCAGCTACTTGGGAGGCTGAGGTGGGAGGATCACTTGAGCCTAGGAGTTCAAGGCTGCAGTGAGCTATGATTGTACCACTGCACTCCAGCTTGGGCGAGAGAGTGAGACCTTGTCTCAACAACAAACAACAACAACAACAACAAAAAGAGAGGGACGGGGTGGGGGGGTGGTGGCGGGCTGTGGGAAATGAATAAATTTTACACTTGAGATGAAAGAAAAAACCTGAACCTCCACAAAGTGGAATCATCACCACCAGAGGAAGACATAATTAATTTCAAAATCTTATTCAAAAATTATTTTTATGTAACACTGGAAGGTTCTAAGTGGGTTCGTTACTCTATTTTGGACTCTACTGGTCCAAAATATAGTGGTACACACTATTAAATGTTCAATATTTGGGCCTTTGAAAATGTGACAGTCTCTCCAAGAGATTCCTGCTAAACTAGTAAGGTATGATAATTGTATCCAAAAATCCATGGAAATCTTTTCCATGGAATCTGCTTTATTTGAGATGCTAAGAATTCTAATTTGCCTGGATAACACAATTTGGCTCTCTTCAATGTTCTCATCCCATTCAGAAGTATCCTTCTGGAGAGGAAGAGCTATAAAATGAAGAGTGAAGTCCAATAGCCTTTGTCTCCTAGTTCTTGTCCACTTACTCAAATTTTCAGATGAAGCCAGGAAGTGTTCGGCACTACTCTGGTGATCTGACTGCTATAGTAAGCCCTTTCTTCCAGATTAGTAGTCATTCTCCTCCTGAAGTAAAGGGAAAGACCACGTCGGCTGACAGCAGTTATCTTCCAATTGCTATTAAGGCAGTGTTTGAAGCTAATTATAAACATCTGTAATTTCTGAAAGAAAAGAAATACACAAGACACAAAAACAGCCTCCCTTCTGTAACAACTTACATGACGGCAGTTATAGAATCTCTGTAAAAGATTCAAAGACAACATAGATAAATTCAAAAATACCTGAAATGTTTAAGAACACACTATACTACACCCACAGGACAACTCAGCTGTCAACATTCAGACACAATGAAGGACACAGGAATCATACACACACATACCCATGCACACACATTTTAAAAGATTTACTTAAAGGGAAGAAACGTTTTTAAAAAAGTATAGAGTCAAAAGGTAGAAATGTTTAACGAAAAGGAAAAAAGCTTCTACATCAGGTATGCAAACAAAAAGCCGAGAGCAATGGATCACGTCTGAAATCCCAACACTTTGAGAGGCTGAAGTGGTAGGATCGCTTGAGCTCAGTTCAAGACCAGCCCAGGCCACATAGCAAGACCCTGTCTCTACAAAAAAATTTAAAAAATTACCCTGGCATGGTGGTGCATGCCTGTAGTCCCAACTACTTGGGAGGGTGAAGCAGGAGGACTTCTTGGGTCCAGAGTTTGAGGATACAGTGAGCTTATTCAAGCCACTGCACTCCAGCATGGGCAACAGAGTGAAACTCTGTCTAAAAAAAAAAAAAAAAAAGAGTTCTGCTTGCTCTTTATGTGCTCCATAAATAAAGACTAGGTTTCCCAACTGGGGATATTTCTATGAGTGGTATGCTTTTTTAATCTTTAGAAGTTAATAATGCTGCTTATAAAAATATGTAGTAAAACATAAAATAGCAATTTATACTTTTGGGTCATAACCAGGTGAATAAAAAATTTAAAAAGGAAATATACCATAATTGGTGGGGAGACAGGATAATTTTTTCCTTTTCTAGTTTCCTGCTTTTCTCAAATGAGCATATTTCAATGTAGAAAATAATCTATTTAATGTAGAAAATAACTAATGTTGAAAAATTTCATATCTTTATAAAATACTAAAGTTGTCAACTGAGAATCAATGTCAGCAAATGGATTCACAGGTTTTTACCTTTTTCCCTAGAAATGCAGGTCTGTAAAATTTTTTTTTTTTTTTTTTGAGACGGAGTCTTGCTCTGTCGCCCAGGCTGGAGTGCAGTGGCGCGATCTCGGCTCACTGCAAGCTCCGCCTCCCGGGTTCACGCCATTCTCCTGCCTCAGCCTCTCCGAGTAGCTGGGACTACAGGCGCCCGCCACCACGCCCGGCTAATTTTTTGTATTTTTGGTAGAGACGGGGTTTCACCGTGGTCTCGATCTCCTGACCTCGTGATCCGCCCGCCTCGGCCTCCCAAAGTGCTGGGATTACAAGCGTGAGCCACCGCGCCCGGCCTGTAAAATTTTTAATTCATAGAAATGCCAAGTTTTATTGAATATACTCAGAAAACCTTTGTAGACATAATGTAGTTAACAGGTTACTGATAAATGATAATTTATAGTAGAAAAATATAACATGCCCAATCACGACAAATTGAGTATACTTAGCTAAATCTCTACTATCCTGGTTGCTTTTAAAAACCAAAAATAATGCCTATAATATTTTCAGTGCTCACGTATTTGAGGATCTCTAAAATCCAGAAGAATGGCATAATGCAATTCAGCAGAAATCTTTAAAATTTCATTGCTTAAAACATGTGTAAGCAATGAAGAAGATTCATCAAAAGCCAGTTTTATAACATTGTTAAATGTGTGTTTTAAAATTGATATTTGGAGGTAGACTGTTGCTATATATTGATTGATATGGAATAATTGCTAAATAAATTTATCATACTTATTGAGAATGATATTCTGCCACGTTAAAACAAACCGGACAATTAATCCCTATGAAAATCATAAATTATTCTAATTAGTTATCTTAACACAGATCTATTTGAAATTATTTGTTTCACTTTCCTTTGATGCAGGACTTTCTACGTTTTGTATAATGCTGGCTGTACTCACTGTACTTTATGAACTCACAAATTCATTCACTAATATTAATGATTAAATTAACAGTGTAAGCATTCTTAATTGATCTCCATTTATTCCAAAGGTGCTAGAATAAATAAAATTGACATTTTCACATATCCATCATCATTATTATTTGAGCTAAATAATGTGTGTACACTTAACATCACCTGATTTTGATCCATAAGACCCTTTACTATTTTGCAAGGAAATCTAAGAAACAAAAAGCTGAAGTTGGAAGATGCAGTAGAAAATACTCTAACAGTTGGGATGGTTGTTTCTGGTCCTTCTCCCATCACCATAAAAAAGCTGGATACAAAATTTCATTATAAGACTTAAATCAGACAAACTAGTAGCTACTATAGCAGTCATTTATAATCTTGAGACACAGAAACAACAAGAGTATTTTTCATATTGAATATTGATGTCTTGGTATTGATGTCTTGGTCATAAGTACGCAGTGGCTCCAGCTGTACATTTAAATAACATGAACTTAAAATCAACATTCAACACTGCATCGGTGATAGGTGTTTTGAACAGTTTCAAGAACTAAAATTTATAAAATACTGATTAAGGAAACAAACTAAATTTATTTGACTTCCTTTTCTATAATACTGAAAATTGGCAATATTATTCTGAATTTACATTTGTTTTATTTATATCCCAAGTGAGTACTAATTAATTTCATTTACAGGCTTAGATTATTTATCTATGGTTATGAGTGTCCACAATTACAGATTTTTACAAAGTTTTCTTCCTGCTACTTTTCAATATGTTATTCAAGTGTCAGGTAGACACAAAGGAAAATAAGGAATCTCTAGGTAATCACTCCCTTAGGGAAGAGAACCTTCCTTTCCATTTTCTATACATAAGCAATGATTGTGCAGAAAGCTGGAACATAAATGAAGTTAAAGCATATGGAAAGGTGTGGCATTACATAATCAATTTTCAAACATAGCTTTCTCATTAGACTTTCCTGTTAGATACTACCATTTTAAAAGTTCTAGTTAATTATAGAGCCAGTGATAAACAAGAGTTCATCTTATTAAAATCCAAATATAAATTCATTTTCTATGTATTTGATAAGAAATAAGAATATATTTTTGTCTAGATCCTCTATCTCCATCAAGAAAACAATGGTGTAATGCAAAAGTGCAATTCTTTTTTTTTGCTTTTACTAGAGAAAAATTCAAGTTTTTTTTTTCAAAACTGGAACACAATACCTGTTCTCAAAGAGGTTTGAAAAGGTAATTTTGCTGTGGCAGAAAAACAAGGGCAATTACACTGTTAAAGAGCAGATCTCGGCCAGGCGTGGTGGCTCACGCCTGTAATCCCAGCACTTTGGGAGGCCGAGGCGGGCGGATCATGAGGTCAGGAGACCGAGACCGTCCTGGCTAACACGGTGAAACCCTGTCTCTACTAAAAACGCAAAAAATTAGCCAGGCATGGTGGCGGGCGCCTGCAGCCCCAGCTACTCAGGAGACTGAGGCAGGAGAATGGCGTGAACCCGGGAGGTGGAGTTTGCAGTGAGCCGAGATCTCGGCACTGCACTCCAGCCTGGGCGACAGAATGAGACTCCGTCTCCAAAAATAAATAAAAATAAAAATAAATAAATAAAGAGCACATCTCATCTCTAAGGGCTAAAAACTGAAGAATGATGAAACTCTAAGACCACATGAGCAACGTTTACTAGTTACTAGATCATTTAAAATATTTTTACTGTTGAAGAAATTTTAAATAAATGTAATCCTACCTCCAATTTTCTTTTCATGAAAATGGTAAATCACTGCTAAAATAACCACAACTTTTTTTTCCAGTAAATTCTTAAGGAATGAAAGGTTAAGATCATCTTTATGAATCCCATTCCATGAAATTAAGTGTCACAGGCCAAGCACAGTCAATTTGGGAAACATCTTGCAAACAAGTAGTTTCTACAGTCTCTTTTACAAAGGCCTGGTGACTAGCAAAGTTGGAATGTAAGAAGCCAATGAAGAAACTTCCATACTCTTCCTTCCTTAGGCATATACAAAATACAAAAATAGGCAGTATTCTTTCTAGATTTTAGAAGGAGCAGTAAGTTTTGTTTGATTTTGGCCAAGGGTGAGAGAGGAGTAGGTGCACAACAAATACAAAGTCAGTTTCCAATAAAGTAGTGACTATTTTAATGGTCACTATTTTTATTTACTTATTCTAAAAAGATAAAAATACTACTGTGATTAAAACAATAATTGAACTTTTTGTTTACATAATAGTTTTTTTTTTAAAAACTTTTTGATGTTTACATATTAGTAAGTTCGTTTTCAAACAAATTTTACATACATAACCTTGATTTCTATTTAATTTGAATGAATTCTGCATAGGAAGAAATTTCAAAAAAGCTGATTTTTTTTCATGTTTTTGCAGTAATCTCAATATTTTCAAATTTAAAGTAGTCACTTTCAAAAAGCATAGAGAATGATTTATAGAAATAAAACTTGATAAACCTAAGAATTAGAGGAGACTCAGAAATCATGTGCTGAATCACATGCCAGCTACCTCCTACAGCAGAAGCTCAGTATAAGCAACAGGTGATTAGCAGAAGTCAAGATAAATGTTCCTTTGTTGATCCAAACGCACAGCAGTCATAGGGATTAAACATTCTAACTACCAATGATCATTTACTTTTTAGAGAATTTTTTAAAGTACATCTGATATATTAGAGAAATAGGACAGTTTCATCTATGTTGAAATTTTTTAAAAAACCTTTATTACACAAAACATAAAATAGATTTACTAATGGATCTTTCAGAGATATATGTAACATTTTTCCTAATATTACACAGAAAAAATATATATAGTTATGTTTACGATAGAAGTTTCCAAATATTCTGAATTCATAATATAGCAGATGCATATACAAATTAATAAGTGAATATAATGACTATTAAAACCAACTTTGTTCATTGTTTCACAAAAAATATGTGAAACAAAACAATAAAAAGGAAAGCAAAGACATAAAAGGACAGTTTTTTTCATTCTCAGACTATAAATTATTTTACTATCTAACCTTCCATGAGAGGCCATGACTGTTTTTTATAATAGCAGTTCAATCTATATGATTTGGGGATAGAACAACAAATTCACACTGCTTTAGATTACATATGTTTATTATTATTAAAAGAAATTTGACAAAAATATCTTTAAAATGATAAATAAAAAACATTAAATGGCTATTACTATTTTCTTCCTTTTTTTTTACACAGTGGCATTACATTAAAGCCCAGAAAATTTACAGAGACCATTAAAAAAAGGCATTTTGCTAACAAATAAGAAGGCAATTTAAAATAAAACCAGTGAACATCAAAATTATATTTAAGTCTAACTTGAACTCTTAAAGACAAACTATGTAATAATACAAAGCTATAAAATATATAAAAGCATATCTATAATATGTTGGATGCCCTACTTTGGATGTAAGATACATTTTTGTCTGTGCTTAAATAATACAATTATTTTGCTTTATGAAGATGTGTAGGAAAACATTTTAAAAGAAAACGTGTTTTACCTCCCTATAAATGGACATATGGGCATTATGGTATAAGTCATACAAAACATGTTAATGAAACATTCCAAGTAAAATAAAGAACACATGAATTTTAATGGTTTAGATCTGACTCATCATCATCATCATCATCATCATCATCATCACTACTGCTACTGTGAGTCATAATCCACTCCCTGTAGAATTGAATTTTCTGTAAGCATGGCAAAGGAAAAAAGAAGCACAAAGGTTAGTAAAGTATGGCAAATTGCTTGAAACATGTAAGATTATGAAATGTTCAAAGAGTGAGAATAATTTTAAAGCAGATTTTTTTCAGCTATGACTCAGACTGTAATTATGGATATAATATTCCATAACTTAATAAACCTAAGACAATTCCACTAGTTGGTACAAACTCAATGTATAAATTGGTTTGATGATATCAATAAGGTATTTTGTGAATATATTAAAATTACCATTCTATTTCTCTAATAGGCAACTTTGACCAGCAGGAAACACTGTAATAATGTGCTACCTTCTAGATAGAAAGGCACACAATAAAAGAATGTATTTTATATTTATTATATGAGTGTATATAATTTAGTGGATACATCTTTTTTAGAAAATAAGAAAATAACATGAGAAACATTTGAAAGTATCAAATATTTTAAGGCACCTTCATTATATCACTTACATAAAATCTAGGCAGATGAGATGGATTTTAAATCCAGTTTATGTGTCATCTAATTATTTTCCATAGTATTGGTATTTACATATTTTTAAAGTGTTTGCTAATAATACACTAGAGCTTTGATTTAAAAAAAAAAAAAAAAAACCCACCACCACCAAAACAACAATTCACTTTTTATACCTGTAAGAAAAAAAATGCTAACTGCAAACATCCCAAGGTACTTGGTGAATCCCTACAAATATTTCAGCTAATACTGTGTAAATGCTTGCTGAAAAACAAGTAATGGCTGACAAGTGCTGTGGTTTTTAGTCATTTAAATAGCTCTTTTAGTGATTAATGATGAGACTGACCTATTAAAAAAATTATGTATCTTTAAAAGTACACAGTCAAAAGTCATGTTTTTACATCTCAAAGTTTAAAGCTTCAGAAAACAATGGGAAGGTACGTACTTGTCACTGAAATAAAATTATCAACCATGAGAAATTATTGGTATCTCATGGCTTCCTTGTGGGTATTATAATGTGCTCACTTATAACGAGGATATATTCCTAAACTCTCCTCAACACTCATCCTTACTTCGTACTATATTTGATTTTTAGTCTAGTAAAATGCTAGTAACTTGTTAATTGTGTTCCAACAAGGGAAGGCAGGTATTGGGTAGAAATACATGTTTTGACTGTATCAGCCATAGGTGACTTCTGCAAATTTACTACCTTCCAAAGCACTGTCATTGTAGAGACTGCACAATGTCCATTAGAGCACAACCTCTTAATAGATTACCAGTTCTATCCCAATACACAATTATTTTGATGCTTTAAAAACATTTTGAATACAGTATAAAATCACTTTACTAAATATTGCATATTAACTCTATGGTTACATTTTAATATATTAGAAGCCTCAGAGAAAGAGTTAGAGGTATACTTTATGCAATACTATAAGCCCTGCAATAGGTAAAATACTGAAGTTTAAATCTTTACTCTGATCACATTAAATATCACAGTATTTAAAATATTAAAGCCATAAAGGAAGCTTCATATTCCAAGTTTATTGCTACCATGAGTATCTGCAAGCCTACATAACATAATGATTCCTTGTTTGTTTTCAAACAGATTATTTAATTTAGTATTCCACCTCTAAACCACAGAAACAACATGACACTGGTATAGCCTATATATGATTACTAGTTATCTACAGCATAATACAGGTTTTAAAAAGTTGAATTTACCAAGTAAGAAAGTTGTCTAAACAGATTCTAACTTCAAACTGTCTATTGTTCCAGATGCTACTTTTTATTATTAAAAGATACTGGTTTGCATGTGAACTGCTTATCAAATCCCACAAGTTTTATAAAGACTACACTAGAATAAAGCAGGAAGAGGGTCATGGCCATTTAAGCATTTTCAAAGGCAAAGCACAAGAATCCAAGAGTAATGCACAATAGCAGTGTTCCTGAGTTTTGTTTTTCCTTCTTCATGTGTAAGTGGATATAAGGATTATATATCTGGTATAAAAGCTACCAGTGGTTTAATAAACCCACAACAGAAATGGTTTAATTGGTTAAGTAAGTACCACCAATGACGAGGATATATAAGGTAAAAAGGCTTTCAACAAATCTAGCAAATCCAGTGCAGAACTAAGAACACCCTATAAAAAAACCAGATTCATTAAAATTCCTATTAAAAGTTACCAATACAAAAGGTTTTCTTTGTATTCAAAATACTGAAACAGCTGTACGTAGTTTGTAAATTTTAAGACTAAAATCTACTGTTGGCTTTCACTTGCAAAGTCATGCATTAACTTTTCATATCAAACTTTTTGATGCCTGTAAAAAAGAAAAAAAAATCTTATAGTAAATAAATGTACTTTAAAATCTAAGTAAATATAAAAAACTTATAAGTGGAATTAAGCAAAACAGATAAAAGCCCAAATAATTTAATATATATTAAATGGCTACTTAAAAAAAACTAACTTGACTAAATTAATCTTAATTTATAAGATAGCTCTTAATTTACCTGTAACATTTGATTTCCAGTCCCATCCCTCAACCTGTATGGTCTAATAACTCCATCTTCATTGAAGAACCGAGGAGGTCGCAGACTCTCCACTTCAGAAGTCTCTGTAGCTCTAGAGGAATATAACTTTATTTTAAAAATAATTCAAAAACTTGTAAATAAACTATAAAACGCAATTACTAAAAACTATCTTATTTCAGATTAAAAATATTACAACATTCTCTAATTTTAAATTGTTTTTGTAACATAAACAGTGTAAGCTCTCTAGAAAAATACAGAACTATAGAGATGTTTAAGTCTCTAGAACTTTCTTTGTGATAATAATCACAATATTAGCAATTGTTGCTTTTTCTTTTCCTATTATGTTGTCTAGTTTCTTTAGTATAATGCTAGAAACAAAAAGGGATTGCAAGCATCCTTGTCTCATTCCTGACCCTAGGGAAAGCTTCTAAGAGTTTTCTGTGAAGTATAGTTACCAACAACTTTTTTTTTTTAAAGCACCCCTTATCAAGTCAAGAAAGTTCACTGCTACTTTTAGTTACCAACAGTTCTTTTTTGTTATTGTTTTTGAAAATCTTAAATAGGCAATGAATTTTAAATAAGAATTTCTTTTCTGGCATTGTTTTGATCACATGGTATATTTTCCTTAATCTATTAATGTTATAAATCACATTATATACTTTTCTAATGTTCAAATACTCTCACAGTCCTCACATTCTTACTGGGCTTAATGTGTATTACTGTAAACACATACCCCAATCCTGGGCAACATACACTGCTCCACAAAAAAATAAAAAAACTAGTCAGACATGGTGGTATGTACCAGAAGTCCCAGACACTCAGGAGGCTGAGGTGGGAGTATAGTTTGAGCCCCATGCCACTGCACTCCAATCAGGATGCCAGAGTGAGACCCTGTCTAAAAACAACAAAAAACCAAAAAACACATACCACATACTGCTAAATTGGGTACGGTAGTATTATATTTAACATTTTTGCTTATTTGGTCATAAGTGACCACTCAATTTGTTCACTCAACAAGTATCACATATTCAACAAATATTTATTAAGAGGTCCCTGACCTCTGGGACTTGAACCAGTACTGGTCCATGGCCTGTTAGAAATTGAGCCGCACAGCAGGAGGTGAGTAGTGGCGAGCAAGCTTCACTGCCTGAGCTCCATCTCCTGTCATATCAGCAGTGGCATCAGATTCTCATAAGAAGGCGAACCCTACTGTCAACTGTGCATGTGAGGGATCTACGTAGCACACTCCTTATGAGAATCTAACTAAAGCCTGATGATCTGAGGTGGAACAGTTCCATCCTGAAACTATCCCTCCTGTCTGGTCTGTGGAAAAATTGTCTTCCATGAAACCAGACCTTGATGCCTAAAAGGCTGGGGACCGCTAACATAATGTATACACATGCATGGGCATATACATATGAATAAATTCTCCAACTGAAAACAGAATAGGGCTGGGCGTGGTGGCTCATGTCTGTAATCCCAGCACTTTGGGAGACCGAGGTGGGCGGATCATGAAGTCAGGAGTTCAAGACCAGCCTGGCTAACATGGTGAAACCCCGTCTCTACTAAAAATACAAAAATTAGCCGGGCATGGCAGCATGTGCATGTAGTCCCAGTACTTGGGAGGCCGAGACAGAAGAATCACTTGAACCCGGGAGGTGGAGGTTGCAGTGAGCCGAGATCGTGCCACTGCACTCCAGCCTGGGTGACAGAGAGAGACTCCATCTCAAAAAATAAATAAATACATAAGTAAAAAAATAAAAACAGAATAGATAAAAAAAATATGATCTAACAATATACTATCCACAGGAGACCTGATTTAGAGTCAAAGACACAAACTGGTTGCAATTAAAAAGGAAAAAATATATGCAAAGTGAACAGTAACTAAAAGAAAGCTGAAGTGGCTATGCTAACGTCAGAAAAAAACAGCCTTTAAAAAAAATCTTATTAGACACAAAGAAGGGCATTTTATCATGAAAACAGAGTCAATCCATCAAAAAGACAAAAAATTATAAACATATAAGCAGTTAACGAAAGCGGCCCCAAATACACAAAACAAAAACTAAGAATTTAAAAGACAAAAAGGCAATACCACCACAATAGTTGAAGATTTCAGCAACCTACTTTCAAAAATGGATACCAACTAGATAAAAGATCAGCAAGGAGAAAAGAGAACTTGAATAACACTATAATCCACTAGACCTAACAGATGTCTATAGAACGTTCAAACCAACAACAACAGAATACATATTCTTCTCAAGTGCAACGGAACATTATTCAGGATTAGCTATCTATTAGGTCATAAAACATGTCTCAATAATATAAAATTAGTGTTTGCTTCTTGGCCTTTTGGCTAACATTGAATGTAAATATAAAAGTACTGAAAATAGGCCAGGTGTGGTGGCTCATGCCTGTAATCCCAGCACTTTGGGAGGCCCAGGTGGTCAGATCACTTGAGGTCAGGAGTTCAAGACAAGCCTGGACAACGTGGTGAAACCCCATCTCTACTAAAAATACAAAAATGGCTGGGCGTGGTGGCTCACGCCTGTAATCCCAGCACTTTGGGAGGCCAAGGCAGGCAGATCACCTGAGGTCGGCAGTTCGAGACCAGCCTGACCAACATGGAGAAACCCTGTCTCTACTAAAAATACAAAATTAGCCTGGTGTGGTGGCACATGCCTGTAATCCCAGTTACTAGGGAGGCTGAGGCAGGAGAATCGCTTGAACCTGGGAGGCGGAGGTTGCAGTGAGCTGGGATCGTGCCATTGCACTCCAGCCTGGGCAACAAGAGTGAAACTCTGTCTCAAAAAAAAAAAAAAGTCAGCTGGGTATGGTGGTGAGTGCCTGTAATCCCAGCTACTCAGGAGGCTGAGGCAGGAGAATTCCTTGAACCTGGGAGGCAGAGGTTGCAGTGGACCAAAATCACGCCACTGCACTCCAGCCTGGGTGACAGAGTGAGACTCTATCTCAAAAAAAAAAAAAAAAAAGTACTGAAAATATACAATATGATATCTGACCACATGGAAGAAAACTAGAAATGCGTAAATAAGAGAAATTTATGAAATTTAAAAGTGTGTGGAAATTAAAACATAGAGGTATAAATACCAAAATGTCAAAGAAAAAAATCACAAGAGAAATTCACTACTTTGAAACAAATAAAAGCAAAAATACAACCCACCAAAACTTATAAGATGCAGCAAAGACAGTGCTCAGAGGGAAATTTATAGATGTGAATGTCTACATTAAAAAAGAAGGTCTGAAATCAATAATATAACTTCGCAAGTTGAGAAGGAAGAAAAAGCAAACTAAACCCAAAGCTAGCAAAGGAGGAAAATAATAAAAATTAGAGCAGAGATAAAACAAATAGAGAATAGAAAAAATAGAATCAATGAAACTAAAAACTGGTTCTTTGAAAAGGACGACAAAAATGACAAGCCATCACTAAACTGACAAAGAAAAAAAAAAGAAGACCCAAATTATGAATAACAGGAATTAAAGAGAGAACACTGCTACCAATCTTACGGAAACAAAAAATAATTATACGGGAATACTAGGAATAAATACTATCTAAGGGAAAAATAATTATATGAGAATACTAGTAAATATTTACTATGATCAATAAATGTATATCAACAAATTAGAACATCTAGATGAACTGAACAAATTCCTATAAAAACTACTGACAATGACTCAAGAAACAGCCTAACCAGACCTTTACCAAGTAAAGAGAGTGAATCTGTCATTTTAAAATTCACCAGAAATAAAAGTAAGAGTCAGACGGTTTCACTGATGAATTCTCCAAATTTTTTTTTTAATTAACATTAATGCTCCACAAAGTCTTCCAAAAATTTGAAGAGGAGGGAACACTTCCTAAATCATTCTGTGAGGACAATATTACCCTGATACCCATGCCAGGTAAAGACATCACAATAAAACCACAGACCAATACGCCTTATAAATATACACACAAAAATCCTCAACAAAATACTATCAAACCAAATCCAGTAAAATATAAAAATGATTACACATTATGTCCAAATGGGATTTATCCCAAGTATGCAATATTAGTTTAAGATCCGACTCAATTAATGTAATATACTACATCAGTAAAACAAAGAAAAAACAATTATCAACTTAATTTAATTATACAGAAAAAGCATTTCATAAAATCTAACATCTTTTCATGATAAAGACACAAAAACCTATAGCTAGCATCACACTTAATGGTGAACATCTGAAAGCTTTCCCCCTAAGATTAGAAGCAATATAGGCATGTCTATTCTCTCAGCACTTTTACTTCACACTGTACTAGAGGTTCTAGCCAGGACAACTAGGCAAGAAAAAAAGCATCCAGATCAGAAAGGAAGAAGTAAAGTTACCTCAGTTCTCAGATGATATACTCTTACATATACAAAACCCAAAAGAATCCACAAAACCATTAGCTCTAATAAACAAGTTCAGTAAGATTGCAGAAACTCAAATATAAAGAAAAACAGTTGTATTCAATACACCAGCAATAAACAATCCAACAATAAAATTAAGAAAACAATTCCATTTAAAACAGCATCAAAAATAAAATACTTAGCAATAGGTTTTTAAAAAGAAGTATAAGACTCGCACATTACAAACTATAAAACATTATTGAAAGCAATTCAAAAAGACCTAAATAAATGGAAAGACATTGCATTTTCATGGGTTAAAAGATAATACTGTTAAGATGGCTACACTCCCCAAATTGAACTACAGATTCAATGCCATCTGCATCAAAATCCTAGCTACCTTTTTTGTAGAAATTGACAAACTGACCCCAAAATTTTTTAGGTAACTTAATGACCATTTCTTTTTAGACTCCTTTTCTGGGTCTTCCTTATTTCCACAACTTCTAAGAGTTGGTGTGCCTGAAAGCCAAGTCCTTGGACCTTATTTTTCTCTTTTCAGTCTCATTCCCTTGGTGATCTCATCCAATCTCATGGTTTCAAATACCTTATTATAGGCTCACAACTCTTGAATTTTTACCTCTAGCTTAGACCTTTCTCTATACTTCAAACTCCTCTACTCAACAATGACGTGATGTCTCCATTTGGATGTCTAAGAGATATTTTAAGCTTAATATATTCAAAAGGAAATGTCTAATACCCTCTTTCCCTAAAAAGAATGACAACCTCATCCTTCCAGTCCTACACATAAAAACTTTAGAATTAATTCTTCACGATTCTTTCTTTCATATCCTGCATCCAATTTATCAACTAATGCTATTGCCACTATCTTTAAAATACATGCAGAACATAATCTCTAGTACTGTAACAGCCGAATCACCATTGTCACTCACCTGGATTACTGTAAAAGCCTTTTAAGTGTTGTTTCTGCCCTAATCCTCTGTGGTTACACCTCAACGCAGCAGCCAGCTCACATCATTTCTCTGGCTTGAAACCTTCCAATGGCCTCTCATCTTCAGCAAAAGCCTAAGTCCTTACAGGGGCTTGCCGAGTTCTACGTGATGTGATCCCCTGCATGTTCCCTGGTAACATCTTTTTCAACTTTCCCCGTTCCTCACTCTACTCCAGGCAAACTAGTCTTGCTGTTTCTCAAATAGGCCAAGCACATTCCTGCATCAGGGCTTTTTAACTGCTGTTCCCTCTGCCTGGGACATTCTTCTCACGTGGCTCACCCTTTACTTCTTTCAGGTCTCTCCTCAAATATAATCTTATGAGTTAAGCATCCCTGATCACTGAATATGTAAAATAGCAACCCTCCTCCCTACCATTTTGCATCTCCTTACCTCCTTTAATCTGCTTTATTTTTCTTCATGGCATTTTTCACTATTTAGCATATCATATATTTATCACTTATTTTTGTCTATTACTCTCCCACTATAATGTAAGCTGTATGAACACAGGACCATTGCCAATTGTGTTCACTGCTGGTCCCTCAAGTGATTAGAGAAGTGTCTAGATCATAGACAATGCTCCCTAAAATGTGCTGAATCATTATTTATGTTTTTATTAGGTAGCTTGTTAACTGTATTCAGATAATCTACTTACTTTTATTTTGTCTTCCTATCAATTATTGAGAAAAATATTAAGTTCTTCCACCATTGTTGTACATTTGAAAAGTTCTTACAGTTTTGTCAAGTTGTGCTTTTAAAAATTAAGGCTATTTTATGAACTGAGTAGAAGTTTGAAATTGTTACTATCTTCCTACTTAGTTCTTTTTATCATTACTTAATTACCTTATTTATCCCAAATAATGCTTTTATTGCCTTAATGTCTGTTTCATCTAATATTAGTAAACACATCCTCTTTACAAATATGACAATATTTAATGCCAATCATTCTCCCCCCAAACTGCATTTTATTATTTTTTAATGTTTCCAATGTTGCTTTCATGTAGCTCAATTAGATTTATCCAATTTATATTTTTACCTTTGAATCTTGTAACCCATTCCTCCTTTTATTTTCAGTCTTTTTTCACAAGTACATCCTTCAATAGTTCTTAGTCTTTATTATTTTTTCTAAAAATGTTTCATTGTGCCCTCAATCCCTAAAGGTAATATAGCTGGGTACAGAATTACAAGGTTTTAGATAAATGGAAGGTAATTCTAGCAGCTTTTGGCAGAAGCCTTTATATGTTTCAAATTCCTTATGTTTCACTGACTTCTGAGCTTCTCTGATGACTACGACTCAACACATTATATTTACGAAACTTAAAGTTACAGGTAGAGGAGAATGATTCCTTTTTCCCCTATCTTAATTCTAAACGCCGAAACCAGAAACACCCAATTATGGTAACCAGTATGAAATACTGGCTTAAGAGGAATAGCTCTTATGATGACAACACATATCCCTATAGAGCAGAAAGCAAGAGAAAACACAAAGGAAAAAGATTAGGAAGATAGCTACCCACCTAACTTTCTAAGATAGGTCTCATTAACATTAATTTTATCATCTGTTATATGTGTTACAAATTTCTAGGACAGAGGTAACAATAAAGAAACTACTAAATTTCAGCCTTACACTAAATTTAATTTGGAGGAAAAAAGAATGTGTATTAAAATTACCTGCATAAAGGAAGAGAAAGGGAATGCATATACACTAGTACCCACTTATCCACAGTTCTGCTTTCTGCAGTGTCAGTTATCCATGGTCAACTGTGGTCCAAAAATATTAAATGGAAAATTCCAGAAATAAACAATCCCTACATTTTAAATTGCATGCCATTCTGAGTAGCATGATAAAATTTCTTGCCACCCTGCTTTGTCCTTCCCTGGGATATGAATCATCCCTCTGTCCAGCATATCCATGCTTTATACAACACCAGTCCATTAGTGACATAGTAGCCGTCTCAGTTATCAGACTGACTATTGCAGTGTTACAGTGCTTGTGTTCAACTAACGTTTATTTTACTTTTCTTACAGTATATTGTTATAATTGTATTATTTTATTATTATTGTTAATCTCTTACTGAGCCTAATTTAAAATTAAACTTCATCATGGATATGTATGTATAGGAGAAAACATAGTATATATAGGGCTCAGTACTGTCCAAGGTTTCAGGCATCCAATGCAGATCCCTGCAGATCAAGAGGGACTACTATAACAACTTATAACAAAATAAGATAATAAAGGAAGGCTGAAGACAAACTGAGTTTGAACCAAGAGATACAAAATGCCATTCTTCATTTCATAAAAAGGATACAGATTATATTTGCTAATTTTATAACTGATATATAGCATTAATGTATTTAAACTAAGATAACTGAAAAGCTTGCTTAACTTGCCAAACTGCTCCTGCAAGCCTGCTAGGAATGAATGAAAAATAAAAGGGAACTCCATAAAGTTGAAACAATGCAATGGCAGCAACTTAAAAAATATCAAAACGAATTAGGAAGACCATATGCAACCTGCCATATTGTAGTGCTGGTAACTGCTATGGTTTGAATGTGTCCCCCCAAGAGCATGTGTTGGAAACTTTATCCCCAGCCAGGAGGTGGGGCCTAATTTGAGGTAATTAGGCCATGAGGATCTGCCCCCATGAATGCATTAATACTGTTGCTGTGGGAGTGGGTTCCTTATAAAAGGGTGACTTTGGTTCCCTTTTTTTTTTCTCTTGACCTCTTTTTGTCCTTCTGCCATGGGATGACACAGCAAAAAGGCCCTAGCCAGATGTGGCCTCTCAATCCTGGACTTCTTAACTTCCAGAACCATGAGCCAACAAATTTGTTTATTATAAATTACCCAGTCTGTGGTATTATGTGGTATGTTATAGCAGCACAAAACAAAGACAATAACTAAATGCCTGAAGCCAAAGAGCAGATAAATTCCATTTCTCATGGCTTAAGCATTTTAACTCATATCTTACACCAAAGAGGATTTACCTTTTTATTCCCTGAAATGTACTGCTAGCCATGTCTATGATGCCTCCAGTTGGCCTTGCTACCGCTCCTACTAAACCTTTCCCAACACCTTTGAAGAAACCAGCTGCTCCTTCTTTTTGAGCTCCTGGAAAGAAAAAAGAGTTTTTGACAATTGCATCCAAGAATGAACACAGAATCAACTTAGAAAGACTTGCAAAGGAACTACTATACTTGCCTTTGATTGGTTTTGTAACAATTCCTGTTATGCCACTAACAAATCCCTAGAAGGAAAACATAACTGAAAATTTACAATACTTTTTTATGATGCCTAGAAGAACCAAGTTTGGATTATGCAAAAAATACAGAGTTCTGCTTTTTATGTATCATAAGAATTAACAGATCTCCTAAGTATTTTATTTAAACAGAATGTTTTTAGAGGCTACTGACATGTTTTATATGCTACCACCCACTGCTCTTAAAATATCCAAATAATCATTTAAGGAGTGAGAATCATGTCTATTTCCTAATTCACAAATGTAGGTTTGTTTAAAAGATATTTCCCAAAATCTTCACAACCCTGTGAAATTTCTTACAGAAACTAAGCCTTTTCCTCCACGAGTGATGCCTTCTCTAAAACCAGCTGGTTGCTTATTCATGGCTTCTCTTCTCTTCTGTTGGTAGTCTTCATCCATGGTCATAGCTGCTACCCCTTTAGCCATAGCACCGGTGATTTTGGAGGCAGCACCAGCCAATCCACCTGACAGAAATTATTTTATCTTAAGTAAAAGTAATGATGCCATTACTTTCTAGCACAAAAATATTTGGTAGATATTCTGTTTCTTACCAACAGCTCCACCAACTAGTGCCTTAAGTCCTAGTGCCATTCCCTCCACAAACTCTTCAGGACCCTGGATGGCTCCCTAAAGGGCCAAATGGTAAATAAATGAGTGAGTGAGTTATATTCACTTTTAAAGATGAGCTTACGGATATATACGAGGAAAGAGGTAGTAACAAAAATGGATAATGTTGTCCCAGAGGAAGTAATATCAGCAAAAAGTTTCACATTGAAAGAATTCCTAGGGATATTTCTGGACACTGAAAGTGTGAAGGATATAATGTTAGAAGCTGACCCTTAGAAAGGAGTATGACAACTCACCAAAGTACAGAAAGATGCTTGGTCCATATTGTAAGTTTATGAGGAAAACGCAAGCACAGTTCAAACTACTCTTGGTAAGTTTTTAATAAAAATTTCAAATAAATAAAACACTTTAAAATTCTTAATGCTTTTAATGTTTTTAATTACAATGTGCAAAATTAATATTAATTTTACTTTATTTTTTATTTCCCTATACATTTTTAAGTGAAAGTAGGAGTCTTTTTGGGAAAAAGTTTTAAAGGACATAGAACAATCATAGTTTTTCCCATTGATTTTTAAGATCGCTTGGCCAGGTGTCAGTTTGCATGATTATTTTTATAGTTCCACACTACTGTGCAAAGCAAGACGTGGTGATCTTCTTTCTACTTTATCCAACTTTTATATTCCAAGAGAACACTTACAATTCAGCATAGCTTAACAAAATATTAAGTTTAAATTTTGAGGAAAAAGGTAAAAATGTCCCCCAAAACCTCTTATCATTGTTTGCTGCAAAATAATGTCCTTTTGTGTGTGTTCCAAAATCTGTTTGCACTTATTAACTCAACTTAACAATAGAAATGTATTATCTATTCAAAAGTATTAGTGACATATTGCACAACCACAAAAATAACTATTTTACCTGGTAAGGTTCATAAAAAAATGCTTCTACACCTTCAGAAAATTCTCTAATTAAGCCAAATGGATTTCCCAAAACATCAAGTCCAAGAATGAGTACATACATCTGCTTAATGGCCTAAAAATAAAATATGAACATTAATCAATTTAGATAATTAGATCTATTTTTCTCTTATACATTATTTAAAACACACACCCAGTTTTCTCAGGCCAACACCTTTAATGCCAATTTCAACTCCTAAACCATTTCATTTTATTAATCACAACTCTTTTTTTTCTTTTTCTTTTTGAGACAGTCTTGCTCTGTTGCCCAGGCTGGAATGCAGTGGTGCCATCTCGGCTCACTGCAACCTCAGCCTCACGGGTTCAAGCAATTCTTGTGCCTCCCCCTCCCAAGCTGGGACTACAGGCGTGCACTACCATGCCTGGCTAATTTTTGTGATTTTAGTAGAGATGGGGTTTCGCCATGTTGGCCAGGGTGGTCTCGAACTCCTGGCCTCAAGTGATCCACCAGCCTCAGCCTCCCAAAGTGTTGGGATTACAGGCGTGAGCCACCATGCCAGGCCTATTGATCACTATTCTTAGCTTTTAAAAAGTAATTTGGTATTATAGTATTAAAAATAACATGACATTATGCTCATGTAAAGTTCTAGAATATTTAAAATACTTTCACTTTTACAATTATCTGTGACCATTGTCATTACCACCACCATTTTATAGACTGGAGAAACATATAAGTCAGATGATACTCAGGGTCACATAGTGGGTATATGGCAAAAGTGGGAGAAATCCAAATCTCCTGAGTCATGCTCAGTGATCTGTCATACCATAGCTATATCAGATGCTCTGTAAGTTATATCCTAAAACACAGGAGTCTCTCTAGAAGTAGAAAAACATTTGTTAAAAAAAATATATCTGGCTGACTTAACAACTAGTTACACTAAAAATATCCCGTGTTCATCGGTTAGTTACTAATAGTTTCCTTGAACCCATTTTTTAATTGTGATAAATTAGTTAATATTTTATTTAAAGATTTATTTATTTCCAGTCCCTGCTGATCCACAAAAAATTTCTCTCAGTGGCTAAAAAATATAAGGACACAAAATTCAAATAGTGATTGAGCTTAATTTCTTTTTGCAATTCTGAGGAAAATACCCATGCTTTAATAATTTGAAAATGGCTATTTAGTTCCTCAATAATTCTACATTATATATGTATAGACACAAAAGGTTTTACTAGTCTGTATCACTCTGTCCCTCTGTAAGATGATCTTAGACAAACCTGTTTTGAATAGTGCCTTATGACTTCAGACTGTAGGTCGGATGTTGTATGGAACTGATAGTTGAGTTCAAAAAATGCAAGCCTGAAAAAAGCGTAAAAATATACTGTCTGTACATGTGTATGAAGAAAGTATTTTTAATATTAATGAGTGGCTTTATTTTCTTTAGAAGCTTTCCTCCAAACCTTTCCTTCTAGTACATTTTCCCATGCCAATCAGGAAATTTACTTCTTACATACATCTCTGCATATTCTAATCAAAGAACCTTCTAAGAATCTGATAAAAGACATGGATCTTATCTTCAGACAAGTCACCAGTACACATAAATTGTCATGTAATTTAGAGAATTCTGAGATCCTGTGAATCCCATTCGTGTACCATTAGAACTTTATTTCCCAATTCTGTCCTATCATGGCCCACGTAGAAAATGTCTGACACACTGATAAAGAGGTTGCTCACGAATGGCCAGGTTCAGCTGCAGCAGGTTTTGCCTGCTTACTTATAACCCCATTCACAGAATATATATTAAGATTAGCTTACTTATAACCCATCCATAGCATATACCTGATACAGTAACTGAAAAGCTCTGCTTCTTGTTGCTAAGTGGAATACTATTTCTGCTAACATCATACCTGTGTACTTTTATTTGACACTTACCTAACTTTAGGTTCAGTGTTATCTCGTGTTGGACTTATTAATTCTTACGACTGTTCTTAATAATCAATTACAGATGCTACTTGAAAGGGTTATTCTCTTCTAAAGTCTCAACTCAGACACTCTGAATCTCTTTGGTCAGATACACTATGAGCTTCATTATGACTCATATTAAAATATAAATTCCTGATTACAACACTTAAAGTTGATCCTTTCATTTCCCCTATTATCGCATTCATTCTGTTCTAGTTGCATATGCTTTGAAGAGTCTTATTCCTATTAGCTTCAAAGCCATACATTTCAGGCACCATATCTTTGGGCATACACATCCTATCCTTCCCTAAGCCAGGAAGATCTTTTAAAATGTAAAACTTGCATGGCCTATGACTCTTTTTCTTAAGGGAATTGTTTAATAATTCTGTAATTTAGCAATTAGGGGTTAGCAAATCATACGTTTGGTGTTATTCAGATTGCACTTCACTTAAATGCAAAAACCTCATTTTGCCTATAATCTGCAACGTACTTCACACACTTTTTCATTTACGAAATTTTTAGGTACATATAAAATAGAAATATTTTCATCAATTTACAGATTTGAATATTAAACATACTTAAAAACTACATCTTGTACATCTGTCAGTGTGGCACCAATACTCTTCAGCAAAAGATTTAAAGAATGAACTGGAATCAGTCCTCCATTTTGTTTTGAATCTTTAGCTTCTTCTCTGCCGGAACTCAGTGAAACACTTAAATGTAACTAAAAAGATAAAGAGATACATTTTTAAAAGTATTTTCTTCATATTGACAATTTTAACTCTTAAAAATCAGTTTAATTTTAAATTCACTACACCATATATAAGATTTCAAAGTTATCTGGATTATGTTAAAATTACTAAGTAGAAATATGAAGAAATTTAAAATCTAACATAGCTCTAAATCTTCAACAATTTAAGATTGCATGATATTTAATCCTATCCCATTCTTTTGGCAAACCTAAGAAAATATTAATTTTTATATATTTGTTAACATTAAAAATCTAAAAGTTGAAGCTGTTGAAAATGACTCAAATACATATGGTCCCCAACTTATATGACTTATGTTTGACTTATGATTTTTCAACTTTACAATGCTATAAAAGCAATACACCTTCAGTGGAAACTGTACTTTGAATTTTGATTCAAAATTCTTTATAATAACTTTATTAGAAAATAGGCTTTGTGTTAGATGATTTTGCCCAGTTGTTTTGAGCATGTTTAAGACAGGCTAGGCTAAGCTTTAATGTTCAGTAGGTTAGGTGTATTAAATGCATTTCTGACTTATAAGATTTTCAACTCATGATGGCTTTACTGAGATGTAACTCTCTGATAAGTTGAAAGGTATTTGTATCTCCAAAAGTGTATGTTTCAATTATTTCAGAAGTTAATAGCCAGTTAAAAAACATTTTTGTATTGCATTGCATATATACTCTACATATATGGTTGTTTAATAATTTTCTTCAATTATTGTATAATTAGCTTATAGGAATTTTGCATTAAAAACTAACTTAGATTTGATACCATTCAATCTTCAGTTCTTAAGGCTACTTTATAAATTACTTTAAATCTAATACACAAATCATCACATGCAAAATTTTGAAAATTGTCACCTAACAGCTTAACAGAAAATCAAGGTAAAATAATGTTAGGTCTAATTATAAACATAAATACATGCTATAGGTGGCTCCACATGATAAAAAATTATTTAAAAATAAATAAAAATGTAAAAGGGTAATTCCTTTGTTACTTAGTTTAACTGTATATTTACAGATTTTATATATTACTGAAGAACACAATATAAATGCTACATCAATTTGCTATTACCTGGATTATCAAGGACAATAAAAATGACTTTCTCCTACCTTGATAGGAGATATATGAAAATATTCATAGAGGCTAACTTGTGATTGATCTACTAATGAGGCTGTTTTATATTCTTCTTTGAAAGCTTCTATATCTTTATGAAAAAGCTCGACCTATAAAAGAAACACAAAATATTAAAACTAAAGGGACCTACCTGCATGAGATATTTAAGCAAATAGCAGACACACTGGCAAAACTCTTCTATAAGATCCAGACTCACTTAACATTGCTTATGATTGCCTCAGAAGGGAAAGTAACATCTCTATCATTAGGACAGTTCTGTCTGCCACTGACAAACTAACAAGCATTATCTTCTATATTTCTATCCAAACCACTAAAAGACACTAAGCTTTTCTCCACGTGACTATAAATCTTATCCCAAAATGACATTAATCCATACCATCAACACTCTCTTGGGTATATTTGTTTCTTTAAACATAATCATACCGTCAACTTGTATTTTGCAGTCTACTTGTAATTGCTTTAATGCAACCTACACAGACCAGTAATATAATAAAATAAAGAAGGTGTTGAAAACAATTTTGTATTAATTAATTAGTGGTTTCATTCTTGATATTCATCAATACTTCTCCTTTAAATGCTCAGACGGAAGTAACTTCTATGTGTTGAAAAATGAGCCCCAAGATTCACATTTTAACATATTCATAAAAACATAAAAAATGATAGCCTTACAAAAAGTATATTTGGAAATCAATTTCTGAGATGACAGTGGGAAGCTCTTCAAACCAGCACCCCAGCTAAACTGATAAAATTTAAACAACAGCAACAAATTTAAGGCCTCTAGGAATGGTTTTAAGGTCATAAGCAAATGAACAAACATCTATTTAAGAAAACCTAAAGAATTTGGTAAGAAAAGTGAATCCACGGTGTTTTAACAAAGACCATTCCCTCTGTCCCTTCTCCCAGACTAATGAGCCAGAATTCTACTCTAGACTAGTATACCCAAGAACACAGAGCTCCTTTTTGGCCCAGTCCTCAATTGGAGGACTTTCTTCCTGGGAAGAACAGGACATCAGCATTTCTCATCCTGTTCCCAGCTACCTGCTGCTGAGGTTAAGTTATGGTTGAGTGCAACTGTGAGATGGGGGCTTCCTTTATGGGGGTTTTTTTTTTTTGAGACGAGTCTCGCTCTGGTCACCCAGGCTGGAGTGCAGTGGCGTGATCTCAGCTCACTGCAACCTGTGCCTCCTGGGTTGAAGCGATTCTCCTGCCTCAGCCTCCTGAGTAGCTGGGATTACAGGCACCTGCCAACACGCCTGGCTAATTTTTGTATTTTTAGTAGAGATGGGGTTTCACTATGTTGCCAGGGTGGTCTCACACTCCTGACCTCAAGTGATCTACCCGCCTTGGTCTCCCAAAGTGCTGGGATTACAGGCGTGAGCCACTGTACTTGGCAGGGCTTCCTTTCTCTGTCCAGCCTCTGTGCATGGTAAAAAAAGCTCCGTCTTGGGTACAGTACCACTGAGAATACTAGAGTTCTGATCACTCTTGCCCAGGCCTATAACGTGGTGGTTCCATGCCAGCAAAGGCAAGCTGAGATCACTCAGGCCACTGCTCCTCTTACCCCACCACACACAGTGCTCAGCTCCTAAACTGGGGTGTTACTCAAATAGAAGGGTGTCACAACTGTCCCCACCGCCAGCTTCAGAGGCCTAGTTTAGGGATTTTTGCTGATGGGGAAAGTAGGTTTTAAAACAGGTAACTATTAATCTCTTCCCAAAGGAACTAATTTCACTTATATAGTGCATTTCGAGCCTAAGGGCTCTCAGAAACAGCAGATGTGGTGAAAGACAACTAAAAGGAAAGTCATTGATTTATAGAAGATACTGGCTAACCTGTAGACCTACTAGTTTGCAGGAGAAAATCAGAGAAAGTGACAAATAGGAGTTTTTCTGGGGTCAGAACAAAAAACACAGAAACATGGTGAAACCCTGTCTCTACTAAAATTACAAAAATTAGCCGGGCATTTTGGCACATGCCTGTAATCCCAGCTACTCGGGAGGCTGAAAAACAAGAAATGCATGAACCCACGAGGTGGAGGTTGTAGTGAGCTGAGATTGCTTTTGCAGCATTGCACTCCAGCCTGGGAGACAGAGCGAGCCTAGGTCTCAAAAAAAAAAAAAAAAATTTAATGTAATAAAACATACCAATAGAACAAAACCCAAAAAGTGTACAATCATTTCCATAGATGCAGAAAAAGAACGACAAAATATATAATCATGATTAAAAACACTCAACCAACTAACAACTTCCTCAACCTGAAAAAGGATGTCTAGGAAAAACCCAGGGTCAATATCATACTGAAAGACTGATAATTTACCCTCTAAGATCAGAGGCAAAAGAAGAGTATCTGCTCTTGGCACTTCTGTTTAATGTGTCACCAATTTCTAGACACAACAACTAGGGAAGAAGAAGAAACAAAGGCATTCAGATCAGATGGAATGAAGTAAAACTACCTCTCCTCTCAGATGACATGATCTTATGTATAGAAACCCCAAAAGAATACACGGAACAGCAATTAGAGCTAACAATTCAGTAGGGGTGCAAAATACAAGATCAGTATAAAAAAATCAACTGTATTTTTATACAGTAGCAATGAACAATCCAAAAATGGAATTAAAAATCAATTTTATTCATAATATTATAAGAAGAATGTAATACATAGGAATAAATTTAACGAAAAATGTATAAAACTTATACTCTGAAAAACAACAAAACTGTTAAAAAAAATTAAAAATCTACATAAATGGATAAACATGTCATGTTCAAGGACTGAAAGACCTAATACTGTTAGGATGGCAATACTTCCCAAATTGATTTACAGATTCAATGCAGTCTCTATCAGATGTCCAGCTGACTTCTTGGAAGAATCTGACAAGTTGATTCTAAAATTCATACAAAATTTCAAAGGACTCAGAACAGCCAAACCCATCTTGAAAAAGAAGGACAAAGTAGGAAGATTCATACATCCCAATTTCAAAACTTAATACAAAACGATAACTAAGACAGTGTGCAATGCACAAGGGCAGATGCATAGATCGATGGAATAAAATCACATGTGTGTTGTTAACTGATTTTCAACTAGGGTGTCAAGACCATTCAAAGAACAAATAGTCTTTTAAAGAAATGGTAATAGGACAACTGGATAGCAACACGCCAAAGAATAATTTGGATCCTTATATATCATATACAAAAATGAACTAAAAATTGATCAAAGACCTAATCATAAGAGCTAGATCTTTAAAACTCTTAAAACGTAAGACTAAATATTCATTTCATGACCTTGGATTTGGCTAAGGATTCTTAGAAATGACACCAAAAGCACGAGCAACAAAAGAAAAAATAATTTGAACTTCATTAACTTTAACTTTTGTTCTTCAACAGACAACATCAAGAAAGTGAAAAAGCAACACACAGAATGAGAGAAAATATTTGAAAATTATATATCTGATAAGGGACCTGTACTGAGAATATGCAAATAACTTTTATAAGAAAAAAGACAACCCATTAAATAATAAGCAAAGGATCTGAATGGACATTTCTTCACAGAAGATATGCAAATTAAATAACATATTAAAGGATAATCAACATATCAAAGATGCTCAACATCATTAGTCATCAGGTAATTGCACGTCAAAACCACAATGAAAAACTATTTCACATTCACCCATTGTGATTGCTAGAATCAAAGACAGATAATAACAAGTGTTGGGGATAATATGGAAAAATCAGAGCCCTTATATGCTCTGGTAAGAATGTAAAATGGTGGAGGCACTTTACACAACTGTCTAAGAGTCCCAAATGATTAAATATAAGGTTACTATGTGATTGAGCAATTCCACTCCTAATAAATTTTATTTCTTTTGGTTATATACCTAGGATTGGAATTGCTTAATCACATGGTGATTAAGTTTAAATAGTTTAAGACTTTAAATAAAGTTTTTGTCCAATAAAAACTTGTACAAGTATTCATTACATTATCTGTAAGAGCCAAAATGTGTAAACAAACAACCCAAACGTCCAATAACAGATATATGGATAAACAAAATGTGGCTCATCCATATAATGGAATATCACTTAACCATAAAAAGGAATGAAGTACTGATACATGCTACAACATAGATGAACCTTGAAAGTATTATGCTAAGTCAAAGAAGCCCTTCACAAAACACTGCACAGTGTATGATTCCATTTGTATGAAATATTCAGAATAGGCAAACCTAAAGACACAAAGTATATCAGTGGCTGCATAGGCAGTTCCTTTTGGGGATGATGAAAATGTTCTGAAATTAGAGAGTGATGATGATTGTACAACTTTGTGAATACACTAAAAGTCACTGAACTCTATCTTTTAAATGGGTGAAATGTATGGTATGTGATCTATACCTCAATAGACTGTTAGTAATTTGCTCTTTCTCCATCCATGAATCTATGAGGGCAAGTAAAAAACAGACTATATCTGACCCACTTTATAACTATGATTTTATGGTCTTCCAGTCACCAAGATGACACCACCTTTTAATTTTCCTATCCTTTCTCTCATTAAATATCCTGGACATACCCTAAATTTCTAAATTATTAAAGTGAAAGCAAAGCCAAAGTAATCCAGGAAAATAAAAGAGGAAAAAAGTGATGTGAACATGACAAATTATCCTTTTCTCCCTGCTATTCACCCCAAGCCTTTCCTCCTGTTTGCTAATTTTCTATCATCAGAAAATAAGATTTCTAAAAAGGTATGTACCACAAGAGAGTAATAAAATTTATTTAATTGTATTTTTAAAATGGGACAAAGTCATTTTAATACCTTTAAAAATTTATAATAATATCTTTTCCCTAATACTTTCCATCACATATTATTTTAAGTCTTACCTCTGTATTTTCAGTCACCTCAGCTTCTGTCATAAGGTCTGTTAAAGCATAGATAAACCCAAGATCTAACCTGAGATCCATCTCTTGAATCAATACTTTGAAATATCTATATTACAAAGTAGAAAACATTTTTTAAAAATCATCAATTAACAACTGTATTACAAAAATTAGATGAGAAAAAAGTATGAGATCAATATTAGAACTCTGAAACTTAGGACTATTTAGTTGACTAAATTTTAAAAAATCATGGAACATTGTTAATAACAGCAACAAAGTCAAAATATGAAAACGGCCATAAAGAGGAACTGGATAAGTAAACTCATACAGAGTCATAAAACAGAATATTATATATTAGTGATAATGAATAAACTATGGCTACATACAACAAAATGAATAAATTTTAATAAAAATGTTGAATGAACAAAAGCAAGTCCCAACATCTATTTCCGGCCTCAAACAATTTTCTAAAAATTAGAAAAAAATTAAAACTAAAAGGCACAATGTTTAGGTACACGTGCACAATAAAAATATATTTTAAACAGCAAGGAAATAAAGATAGGTTATCTTGGTGATAAGGTAGGGGAAATTAGATAGGAAATTATTACACAGATGTTTCAGTCCATCCTCTGTTTCTTGGAATGGGTAGTGAGTGAAGACGAAAATATTATTGTTTTCCTTTTTCAAAACAATATATGATTATAGACAACCCCAAACAAAAAACAAATAGAAGAGAATAATAAAATATCAAAAATCCAGAAACAAAGATTGTAAATACCTAGATGTATTTCATCCAGAGCCTTCTTTTTTTTTTTTTTTGAGACAGTCTTGCTCTGTCACCCAGGCTGGAGTGCAGTGGTGCGACCTCAGCTAACTACAACCTCCGCCTCCTGGGTTCAAGCGATTCTTGTGCCTCAGCTTCCTGAGTAGTTGGGACTCCGGGCACATGCCACCACGCCCGGCTAATTTTTGTATTTTTAGTAGGGTTGGGGTTTTACCGTGTTGGCCAGGCTGGTCTCGAACTCCCTACCTCAAGTTATCAGCCTGTCTAGGTCTCCCAAAGTGCTGGGATTACAGGTGTGAGCCACAACATTATATTTTTTTATTTGACCTTTATAATTAATATCTTATGCTTAAATCTTTGACTTGTCTAACATTTAAAGAGTACAAACAATTCATATATTTAACTCAAACATTAAATAAATATACAAGAAATATATTAAGACACTTACTTAATACGTGATATCTGGGAATGTCCTGCAGATCTCATGACGATACTGACATCTGTAAAGGGCTTTGGTGCTGTAAAGGTTATAAATATAATTACTCCCATGATGCTTTAAGCAAAAGGTAGGCATTTTCTTCCAATATACACCACAATGGAAAATTAAATCATTTACTAAATAATAAATATCAGTTAAAATTACTGATATTGGCAAAATCTACTACAATCTTAATTTCAGACTCTAGCATTGTTTTTAAAACTATCTATAGTCACTCTGAAGGTAACTAATTCTACAAATAGCGGTTTAGAAGTATGCATTAGAATCATCAGGGAAACTCTGTGAAAACAGATTCTGGGGACTTGCTCCTGACCTCTAGGTGGAAGGGCTTACGCATTATACTGGCCAAAAAGCTTCTGAGCGAGTTACAAAGAGTACTTCCCCCAGGATAGTTTAGAGGTAGTGGTGTGGGGTGGAGGTGGGAAAGCAAGGGGAGAAGAAAGTTAAGTAGGGTAGTGAGGAGGGAAGAGAAAGTAGGGGGAAGAGGCACATGCAGAAAAGAAGAAAGGCAAAGGGAAAGAAAAGGGTAGAAAGGACTTGTCAGTTATTCTTATTTGGAGAACATAGGACACCTTCTGCTGTTAAAAAACACTCTAGATTTGAACTTCCTTATTGTTCATTCAAAGGCTTTAAAGGTTTTTAAATCACAGGTTTACAGATTATCTGCTTTTTAAATTAATATTTCTAAAAATTTCAATATATGTTTCTAATTAATTTTTTCTTCAAGATTCACTCAAAATCTTATCAAAGTTAGTTGTGTACAGTACTTGCTGGTCCTTTTTCAAGCAGTTTAATTTTCCAATGATCCTATACAAATTAAACCCAAGAATGGTTTCACTTCATATTTTTATAGTAAAGTAAATCAAATAGCCAACACAACTGCTTTTATGGAAATCTAAAAATAAAAACAAACCTGAATCCATGGTGACCGACTTTGGAGGTTTAACAGGATAAAACACAAAGGGAAATACAGCACCATGTATCTGATTTTGGATCTAAGAAAATAAAAACACATCAGTATATTAATATGTCAATTATACAACCTGACCAGAATAACAGGATTTGAGAAACAAAAAGAATCAAAAAGTCTAGTGGTGGCCAAGTGCAGTGGCTCACGCCTGTAATCCCAGCACTTTGGGAGGCCAAGGCGGGTGGATCATCTGGGGTCAGGAATTTGAGACCAGCCTGGCCCACATGGTGAAACCCCGTCTCTACTAAAAATACAAAAATTAGGTGGCCATGGTGGTGGGCACCTGTAATCCCAGCTACTCAGGAGGCTGAGGCAGCAGAATCGCTTGAACCAGGGTTTTCAGTGAGCTGAGATTCCGCCACTGCACTCTAGCCTGGGCGACAGAGGGAGACTCTGTCTCAAAAAAAAAAAAAAACAGTCTAGCACAACATTGAAACTGAATACTAGATAAAGCAGACCATGGGAATAGATCTGGTTTCTTATTGCGTTCCTTTAGCATACAATTTTGCCTATATTTCCAGAAAGACTTACCTGTATTCTGTAAATCTGAATTCTAAATGATGATTGATGTGCAGATGTGTTATATTCCACTTTTAATGCTGGAAGATAATTTCTTCGTAGAGCTATTACATGCGGCTGCAGAATTTTCATGTTATGACCGGTAGGTGTTAGGCGAACCTGAAAAATATGTCCCCCCAAATGAAAAAATTAGTTTATCTATAAATGACTAGAATTAGAAATTCATACCAAAAACTTTTTAAAACAGTAAGCTACATATTTGTATTAGTTTAGATATAGATCTTAATATCCCATGTCCATAAAATTCAAATATTCATATAATTCTTACAAAGCTTCGCTGCATCACTTTTTACATAAACGTACTAAAATTTACCACAATAAAAATGAATAAAGGAAAAATAAAATATTTAAAGAAAGTACATTGAAAAAATAAAACATTTTTAAGTTTCCTGCTAACCCAAAGAACAGACCATTAGCATCTAGTATCTTAAAGTTTTCTTTTCTTTCTTTTTTTTTTTTTTTTTTTTTGAGACAGAGTCTTGCCTTCAGCCAGGCTGGAGTGCAGTGGGGCCATCTCGGTTCACTGCAACCTCCACCTCCTGGGTTCAAGGGATTCTCATGCCTCAGCCTCCTGAGTAGCAGGGACTACAGGCGCCTGCCACCATGCCTGGCTAATTTTTGTATTTTTAGTAGAGACAGGGTTTGCCATGTTGGCCAGGCTGGTCTCGAACTCCTGACCTCAAGTAATCCGCCTGCCTCAGCCTCCCAAAGTGCTGGAATTACAGGTGTGAGCCACTGCGCCGAGCCTGATTTCTTAATATAGATAAACACCTCTTTAAAACATTTTATACAAGGTATGTATGACAGGATTATTTTGTTTTATAAGGAAGCCAAACTTTACTTAAATTTCACTAGTGATTCACCGAACTACAACAGACAAAAAATTAAAACTTCACATCAGTACTTAAAAATATTACCTGAACGTTAGTGTCCAACTCAATAACCTTATCTTCTGAAGGAGAAGATTCAGTATATTCCTTAAATTCTCTCTCTAACTTCTCAGTGTGCTTTACACTCATTGGCTTCCATCTTGCCTTCTTCTTGGGCTTTGTTTCCCAAACCACATCAGAACTTATTTAAGAAAGCAAAAATCATAGTATTTAATACTAAGTTATTAACATATTTATTTTAACGGGTTTATTACATGAATTACAACACCTTCAGTAAAATTTCAGAATAGCCTCAATTACAAGTGAGCATATTACAAATTTAAAAACATGAATTCATTCAACTACTACCTATTAAGCTACTACTCAGGCACTATTCTAGGTGTTAGGGCCGTATCAGTGAACATCTCTGCCATTCTGGAGCTTCATTTTAGTGGGGGAGTGAAAATAAATAGTAAACAAAATAAATTAGTAAAATTTAATATGTAGGACGTGAAAATGCTTTTGAAAGAAGAAAACGTAGACAGGGCAAGGGGGATCCGGAGAACTGCAGTATGTAAAGTGGTGGGGTCTGCAATATTAAAACAGAGTGGTCAATGGGGGACTCATTGAGAAAGTGAGATTTTGGCAACCTTAAAAGAGCTGAGAGAATTATCCAGCAGATAAGAGGAGGAAAACATTTCAGGTAGAGAGGCCAGCTAAAGCAGGAGGCACACTTGCACTATATGAAGAAGAGCAAGGAGGCTGGCATGTCAGGAACACATTAGGAACAGAAAATAAAGTAAGACTTATAGTGGGGGGCCAAATAATGTAAAGCATTGTAGACCACTGTAAAGACTCTGAGTTTATTCTGAGTGAGATGAGATACCACTGATCGGTTATAAGACAACTAGCAACATAATCTGACTTACATTTCATTAAGAGTACACTCTGTGTTGAAGTGGATGGAAAGAAAAAAGAGTGGAGTCAAGATTAGAAGCAGGAAAACTTGTTAGTTTACTACAGTAAGCCAGTTGAAAAATGATGATGGCCCTGATGAGGCTATTAACAGTAAGATACCAGAAAAGTGGTCAGATCTACGTGCACTTTGAAGGTAGAACCAGCACAGATCTTCTTGATGAATTAGGTCTGGGGTGTAAGATAAAGAGAGCAATCAAAGACAATTTCAATATTTTTGGGCTGCATAACTAGAAGGAGCTATTTTTTATTAACTCTGATTGGAAAGCAGGAGTTTTGGTAGCAGGAGGAAATAAAAGGTTTATTGTACACATATGAAGTTTAAGAAGTCTCTTAGATAACTGAATAGAGATTTTGCATGCAGTTGGATATATGAAGTCTCAAGGTCAGATGACAGGTGTGACAGAAGACATACATAAGAGAGAAATTCTGGACAGTATTTGAAATCATAAAACTGAAATCCACAAGAGAAAAGGACCAGGTCTAAGAGCCTCAAGGCATTTAGCCAATGTAAGCAGTTGAGAGAAGACAAGGAACCAATGAATGAGACTGGATAGGAAGAAAAACCAAGATGGTGAGGTATCCTGGAAGTCAAGTGAAAGAAACTACATCAAGGAGGGATCTATGTTAAATGTTATTAAGTAAAGACTGATAATTCTACACTGGATATGGCATTATGGAGGTCACTGGTAATGCTGACAAAACCAGTTTCATGGTGTGTTGAAAGCAAAACCCTGTTTGGAGTGGTTAAAGAGAAAATGGATGAAAAATAGTTGGAGAACACAGGATATGTTAAGTTCCTTTGAAACAGACAGTACATTTGAGGAGTTTGGTTACAAATGCAAAGAAAGAAATGAGCAACAGGTAGCAAGGAAAGTAGGCTCAAGAGAATTTTTTGTGTTGAGAGAAGTAACACTGAAACAATTCAGCAGAGACCCAAAAGCTGTTGACTTAGGAGAGACGAAGAGGAGGACTGCTGGAACAATGTCCTCAAGTAGGTAAGAGGAAATGAGGTGCAGTGCAAAAGTAGAGAAAACTCTGTTTAAACAGGAGCACATATATCTATTGTAAACTGTTGAGAGTATGTCAGTACAGCAAGTAGTATGCAAATGCCAGCAGATAGCAAGCTGTGATATTGGGGGGTGAGATGGGTCTCTGGAAGTTTGATTGGTTCAATTTTTTCAGTGAAGTGGAATGCAAGGTAGTAAGCTGAGAGAATGGGGTTTGAGGGGAGACAAAGTATAAAATAGTTATCTAGGATATAGAGTGTGAACGGAAGAAATCCAGTTGTACCGAAATTAAAATGCTGAAAGGCCTTAAACAACTTAAATATTTAAGTTGTTTAATTTTATTTAAGTATTCTATTTGTTTATTCCTTATAGAACTTATATTCATTTAATAAATAGAAAGGTAGAGACCATGTATTATTCATCTTTGCATTAACATCACTTAGCTTAGAAGATAACACATAATAGGTCTAAAGGTCTTAAAAATCTATGGTGTATTTGATCTATTTAAATAGCAAAAACATTTTTTGAGAATAAAAATTCTTAAGAATATAGATTTTAATATTCCTTTTAAAATGGCATTGATTCAATTCAATAAGAGGTCAGGGGCATGTATAGATTAATGTACATAGAAAACTAAATTTACATCTGTATCATATACCTTTATACATATTCAAGAATTTAATTCAAGGAAAGGATTAAAATTACATTATCCTGGTTATACAGAAGAAATATTCTCACATTAAGCACTAATATATGTAAATTAAAACTTAACTGTTTATGAATAGGAATAATAAGGACATAAGGGAGAGATAAAAGATTTAATGGTGATGTCTTATACGAGAAATGATAAATACAGTGATCACCTTATTAGATCTTATAAGATCTTAAAGTGCCAAGGTCAAGTTAGAAAGTGATTGTCTTTATGTTAATCCTCCAACAGCTACAGCATATGTACCCTGAACTGCGCTAGACAGTAATGGAAAATGAATTAAGCATTTTGTATGATATGCAAAACATAGTTTTGGTAAGTTGAATAAATATAACTTTTTAGATAAGTGGAAGGATTAACATAATAAGGAGTTTATAAATTTCATTTCTGTCATATCTTTATTTCAAAAGGCAAAAAATTCCCTCAAGCACATTTAAAACTAGCATTACCACAATATCAATGAATAGTCAAAGTACAAAATTGAAACTAAATCATTTTAGATTTTACAATAAAAATTTCTTAATAATTAGAAACTGATCATTTAAATGTATCCAAAATTTAATGCATCTAACCTTGTAATGCCTATATAGGCTACTTCTTGCTTCGTGTAATTGTTGACGAGAGAAATTCCAACATCTTGTAATGCCAGTGCAATTTCTTGCTCTGCTAACTCTGCTTTCTCACTTTCATATGTTACTTTAAATACCTTTGGATCTTCAGTGAATAAAATAATGCGTTGTAAACCTTCAAAGAATGAAACTAAATAAATTGTCTTTTTCCCCAAATCTATAGGCATCATCATATCCTAGAATAAAACCACCAAAAAACAAAAACAAAAAATTAGAATTTGGTCCCAAAGAACATGAAATTTAGATTTCACATTTATAAAATGAGACTATTAATGGCACCTACTTCATGGGGTTAGTGGCAACTAAATGAATTAATATTTGTAGAATACTTGCAAATTTACATTATTGAAATCATTTGATGTTATCTGTTATAAAATTATTACTCATAAAGACAGGCCAATTGTTTTTTTTTTAATTTAAACATTTTAACAAAATTGAATCTTCCCATGTAGGCTAATCTGTAACACAAAGTATTTTTTTCTGCTTTAGTCTAAGACTACAGCAATGTGATATGTATTAAAAGTTGTTTCAGTCTGAAATTCACATTTCCTTTCATAGCTGAATCAAACAGGATAAAAAATATCTTGTATCTCAATTGTATGTTCTACAAAGCATGTATATTCATCATGACGCCATTTCTGCAGGAAGCTCACATAAATGTGCTGATATCAGGGTTTTGAGGGTCAATGACAAGATAAACATAGCAAATTCTCATAATTAATATTCAGCCATTAATTTCTAGTTAATATTCTGATTTTCAGAAAATTTTACTATATAGTATACCTTCACGTTACAATGTACAGAAATTAAAAACTGTGAGTTGTTACCATAAAATAATTACCTGGGGATACTTACGTTACTTTTTTTTTTTTTTTTTTTTTTTTTGAGACGGAGTCTTGCTCCGTCGCCCAGGCTGGAGTACAGTGGCGCAATCTCGGCTCACTGCTAGCTCCGCCTTCTGGGTTCACGCCATTCTCCTGCCTCAGCCTCTCCGAGTAGCTGGGACTACAGGTGCCTGCCACCACGCCCGGCTAATTTTTTTGTATTTTTAGTAGAGACAGGGTTTCACATTGGTCTCGATCTCCTGACCTCGTGATCCTCCCGCCTCGGCCTCCCAAAGTGCTGGGATTACAGGCGTGAGCCACCGCGCCCGGCCAATACTTTCTAAGTATATATATGTATATCACTAAAACCACATTGAGAATCAAGAAAACTTATTTCACTGAAGTCTTTCTAGTATTTTACAATGAATGTCTGATTTATCTTTATAAGCTTCAAACTATCACCATGATATAAATATGCAAAGTACTAATCAATAGATCAAATGAATAAGACTATTTTTATATCAAAGTACAATACTTTTTCCTGAATAAATCTAATAGTCATGAATTTTTAAAACTTAAAAGTTAGGCCACTTATAGGCAATCCTCTTAAATACAATGTAAACAATACCCACAGCAGACTCCTCAACAGCAGCACTGAAAGACAATGAGAAAATACCACCTACTGATAAGCAGGAAGAAAAAATCACTAGTGGTAAGAAAAAAAAAACATCAGGAGTCAAATTAAGAAGAATCTTGAAGGATTAAAAACTGTTAAAAATTTTCTGCAAGTATTTAAAATGTTACCAGAAAATATATGTGCATAACTTTATCATCATAGCTTGACACCCAGAAATAAGTTTGTTTTAGTTCACTCAGTGGATCCTTAAATGTTCCTTACAGAAGCTAAATCTACCTAGTATGATTGTCAATGCAGAGAACATATTTGTTTTTCAGGTGAATGCTGAAAGCACTTCTCTAAACACAACTTTATTCTTGATAACACAGTAGAAGCAAATGATGTAAACAAAATAAGACTACTTTTGGTTCTAAACATTTTTGGTTAAGTCAATACTTGAATACTATTTTGAAGATGTTTGGCAGTTTTTTAGAAGTGTGGCCACAAACAGTCCTTAAAACTAGGAAGGCTGAAAATCAAATACTGTTGTTTTTTGTTTTTTTTTTTTTTTTGAGACGGAGTCTTGCTCTGTCACCAGGCTGGAGTGCAGTGGCATGATCTTGGCTCACTGCAATCTCTGCCTCCCGGGTTCAAGCAATTCTTCTGCCTCAGCCCCCTTAGTAGCTAGGACTACAGGCACCCGCCACCATGCCAGACTAATTTTTGTATTTTTAGTAGAGATGGGGTTTCACCATATTGGCCAGGCTGGTCACAAACTCCTGACCTGGTGATCCGCCTGCCTTGGCCTCCCAAAGTGAATTTTTGTATTTTTAGGAGAGACAGGGTTTCACCTTATTGGCCAGGCTGATCTCGAACTCATGGCCCACCTCAGCCTCCCAAAAGTGCTGGGATTACAGGCCTGAGCCACCGTGCCTGGCCCAAATACCTTTCTTAAAAAAGGCTGCTGGGAACACCATAATAACCCAATACTTACATCCTTCTGTGTTACTTCACCGTGGCTTTTTCTACATCTCCACTTCAGCCTTCTAGAGCCCACTGGATCAGCCCATGTATAAAACACTGCTTTTCCAGGAGGGAGGGAATCTTCTATTTCACTGAGAGAACTGACACAGTAGCAAAAATATGCATTAAATTAAATGCAAGTACACGAACAGATTAAAAAAAACTAAAATAATACTTCATTAATTCTTAGTTCACTAACTGAGATCTGTGATAGTTCTGATTAAAACAAGGCTGAAATTCTTACCCTATACAATTAAAAAAGGGTTCACTAATGAATATTTCTCATTATTTTCCCATTAAGAAAATATATGTTCTACTTAGGAAATAAAGGTCTTCAAGTCTTTGAAACTGTTTTGTCAATTTTTAAATACAAATTAATTATGGAAAATTATTCCAACTATTTTACCCTATTTACACCAATTCTAAGATAATTTAATTGGTAACTCTTTCCTAAGTATTGGTCTTACTAGAGCAAAAACAAAGTAACTAAATTATTCTTTAAAATCACAGAACATGAAATACACATCTAAGAAATTCAACTGACTCACAAAAAGATGCTCCGAAAGAAAAAAACCTTACAAAAGTTATAAACCAAACAAGTAATAAAATATAGCTCTTCTGAGCAGAAGAAGGAATTAACTCTGCAGATTTAAAAGACTTTACTGGGTATCAGACATTAATGAAAACAGTATCATTCTAGACATATCTTTGTAAGAAACTAGGGGGAAAAAAAAACCCTAACACATATCTAGGAAAATCATAGTCACTCGCAAGAAAATAAAAATGTTACTCTCACAGTTCAATGATGTTTAATGTCAAAAAACAACGGCACAATACTTACACAATTTTGAGAAAAACGTTATCACTTAAAATTTTATGTCAAATTGTCATAAATTTGTAAGAATAAGACATTTCGAACAAGCAATAGCATAACACTATCCACAGATCTTTACTAAAAAAATAACTCAAGACTTTTTCCAGCCTAGCTAGAGACAAACTCATAATAACATTTTAACTAGGATATAGAAATATTGAAGAACCCGTAGTGAACAACTAAACCAGTTTAAGAAAGTCATTTTTTTGTTAAAACATTAAAATCAATGCAAATACCAAAAGGGCGTTGAATGAAATAATACATATTTTGAAAAGCTAACAATTTTATATTAATCTGGCTGAAAAAATCCCAAATTATATTCACAAGAAAGTAAGAATTTGGAAACAGGCTGAAAAAAAAGGTAAAAAAGCATTACAATTTTTTATGAGTAAGCTAGCAGATACTGTTTCAATCTTAAAATTGATTTTAAATGTATCAAAACCTTCAACAACAAAAAAGGAATTATCCATAACCGAAACAGAATATGTATTTTCCAAAAAATCATTAGAAGACAATATACTACAAAAAATATGGTAAGGAATTATAAATTAGTTATTACAAGGATTACAAATGGGTTGAGGATCATTATTAGAAGATAAACTGTGCTGGGCGCAGTGGTTCATGCCTGTAATCCCAGCACTTTGGGAGGTCGAGGCAGGTGGATCACCTGAGGTCAGCAGTTTGAGACCAGCCTGGCCAACATGGCGAAACCCTGTCTCTACTATAAATACGAAAATTAGCCGGGCATAGTGGCGCACACTTGTAATCCCAGCTACTCAGGAGGCTGAGGCAGTAGAATCGCTTGAACCTGGGAGGCAGAGGTTTCAGTGAGCTCAGATCGCGCCTCTGCACTCCAGCCTGGGCAAAACGACAAAATTCCATCTCAAAAAACAAATAACAACAAAAAAAGCAGATAAACTGATTCTAAAATTATAAAAGTCGAAATAAAAATTCTGAACAATTAAGTATTTATTTAACTGTAGAGCATGTAAATGATAGAACATCATGCATTCAGTAAAAATCATGCTTTGCAGGGACACAAAGAAGGAACAACTGACATCAGGAACCTACTTGAGGATGGAGAGTAAAAGGAGGGTGAGAATCGAAAAACTACCTATTGGGTATCATGCTTATTACCTGGGTAATGAAACAATCTGTATACCAAAACCCCGTGACATGCAATTTACCCATGTAACAAACCTGCACATGTATCCCCTGAACCTATAACAAAAGTTAGAAAGAAAAAAAAAATCGTGCTTTGAAGCAAATTTATATGCTCACAATAGCTGTCAAATGTGAGAGATACATAAGGAAGGAAGAAAGGGAGGGAGGGAGAGAACAAAGGAAGGAGGAAAGGAAAGGAAAAGCAATGAACCAAAATGTTGACAGTATTTGGATTACAGGGATTATGGTCCTCTTTCATATTTTTCTGTAGTATTTTTTAAAACAGTAATTTAACGACTATTACTTTTATATGCAGGAAATAACATCCATATTGTTTTAAAAGCCAAGAGAAGGAAATGTGGAGGAGAAAACAAAATCATAGTCTTCATTTTTCCATGAAAAAAAAAATCAAATGTAAATGTGTTGATTAGCAAATAAATTTGGTTTAAAAATATTTAAAAATGCTTTTAACTCATACAAATTTTAATCTGTTTAATTCATTGCAGAGTATTCCTTATGCAAAAATGTACTGGACTACCTGGGACAGGCAATGAAAATTCCAAGAAAAGGGAAACTAACCATAGTCCTCAGACTATTCACTATCTGTGTGTACATGTCTCAAACTCACAGGAAAGTAACACAACGTGACGAATGCTGCAATCTACATATGTAAAGGTGCTATAAAAAACTGAGGTACATAGATTAAGGTGGCAAGGGAAGGGATCACATAGAATGGCATTTTTCTTTTTTTTTTTTAATTTAAGTTCCAGAATACATGTGCAGAACGTGCAGGCTTGTTACATAGGTAAATGTATGCCATGGTGGTTTGCTGCACCTACCAACCTACATCTAGGTATTAAGCCCCACATGCATTAGCTATTTATCCTGATGTTCTCCCTCCCACCATGCCCCCAACAGGCCCCAGTGTGTGTTGTTCCCCTCCCTGTGTCCATGTGTTCTCATTGTTCAGCTCCCACTTATAAGCGGGGACATGCAGTGTTTGGTTTTCTGTTCTTGTTGCTGAGGATAATGGCTTCTAGCTCCATCCATGTCCTTGCAAAGGAATGATCTCATTCCTTTTTACGGCTGCACAGTATCCGTAGTGTATATGTACCACATTTTCTTCATCCAGTCTACTGCTGATGGGCATTTGGGTTGATTCCATGTCTTTGCTATTGTGAATAGTGCTGCAGTGAATATGTGTGTGCATCTATCTTTATAAGAGAATGATTTCTATTCCTTTGAGTACATACCCAGTAAGGGGACTGCTGGGTCAAACGATATTTCGGGTTCTAGGTCTTTGAGGAATCACCACACTGTCTTTCACAATGGTTGAATTAACACTTCAGCAATAGTGTAAAAGCGTTCCTATTTCTCCACAGCCTTGCCATCATCTGTTGTTTCTTGATTTTTTTTAATAATTACAGAATGGCATTTTTCTAGCTGAAAGAAACACCTATTCAGGTAAAAACACATGGAAAGACCCAGAGCATTCAGGAAACAAAAACTTCACTTTGTATAGGGTGAGATTGAGGCCACAGAAAGATAAATGTTTAGAAAGGCAGCCTAGAAGTATATTTTTAAAGAAATGGGTAAAAAAAGAAAAACTTTAAACGAGAGATATGATTATATTTCTTATTTTAGAAAACTCATTCTAGTGGAAAATGGGAGATTTACTAAAGATAAGACTAGATATATAGAGACAGATAAAAAATCTACTCAAATATAGTTGGGCACGGTGGCACATGCCTGTAAACCCAGCTACTTGGGAGGCTGAGGCACAAGAATCACTTGAGCCTGGAAGGTGGAGGCTGCAGTGAGCCTGGATCGCACCACTGCACTCCAGCCTGGGCAACAGATTGAGACACTGTCTCAAAACAAAACAAAAAACAGAAATCTACTCAAATAAAACAAAACAAAAAACAAAACAAAACAAAACAACACATAAAAATCTACTCAAATAGGTAAGAAATGGAGGGTTACTGAACTAGGATAATGATGGGAGATTACATAAGAACGGAATATTTATTTAAAAGTTAAAATTTAACAAACAAATGGAAACACATCTCATGCTCATGGATGGGTAGATTCAATATTATGAAAATGACCATACTGCCATAAGCAATCTACAGATTCAATGCAATTCCCATAAAAATACCATCATCATTCTTCACAGAACTAGAAAAAAAATCCTGAAATTCATATGGAACCATAAAAGGAGCCCTCATAGCCAAAGCAATACTAAGCAAAAAGAACAAACCTGGGGGCATCGCATTATCCTACTTCAAAGTATACTACAATGCCTATAGTCACCAAAACAACATGGTACTGGTATAAAAATAGGCATGTAGACCAATGGAACAGAATAGAGAAACCAGAAATAAAGCCAAATACTTACAGCCAATTATCTTCAACAAAACAAACAAAAACATGAAGTAGGGAAAGGACACCTTATTCTAGTGAAGGGACTAGATGTGAAGAGACCAGTCTGGTCAGGGCCTAAGATAGAGTTGACTTAATAGTTTACAGATAAGGCTGGTTCTTCATTCTTGTTCTTTTAGCTCTTTTGTTTCCAGATTCTTTTGTCCAGTCTTCTTTCCGGTACCTTGACTATCTCCTATTCAAATGGTACTGGGATCATGGGCAAGCCACACGTAGAAGAATAAAATTGGATTCTCATCTCTCACCTTATACAAAAATCAACTCAAGGTGGATCAAAGACTTAAATGTAGGACCTGAAGCCATAAAAATTCTAGAAGATAATACTGGAAAAACTCTTTTAGACATTGGCTTTGGCAAAGAGTTCACGACCAAGAACCCAAAAGCAAATGCAACAAAATAAAAATAGATGGGACCTAATTAAACTAAAAAGCTACTGCACAGCAAAAGAAATAATCAGCAGAGTAAAGAGACAACCCACAGAATGGGAGAAAATATTTGCAAACTATGCATCCGACAAAGGACTAATATCCAGAATCTATAAGGATCTCAAACAAATCAGCAAGAAAAAAACAAAAACAAAAACACAATAATCCCATCAAAAGTGGGCTAAAGACACAAACAGACAATTCTCAAAAGAAGATATACAAGTGGCCAACATAAAAAAAAGCTCAGCATCACTAATTATGAGGGAAATGCAAATTAAAACCACAATGAGATACCACCTTACTCCTGCAAGAATGATCACAATTTAAATAAAAAATATATAGATGTTAACATGGATGTGGTGAAAAGGGAACACTTTCACACTGCTGGTGGGAATGTAAACTAGTACAAACACTATGAAAAACAGTATGGCGATTCCTTAAAGAACTAAAAGCAGAACTACCATTGGATCCAGCAATCCCAGTACTGGGTATCTTCTCAAAGAAAGAGAAGTCATTATATGAAAAAGACACTTGCACACACGTTTAGAAACAACTTATTATTTTTATAATATGGATAATTAAAAAAACAGGCATTCCTCTTTCTTAATATCTTAAATAGATGAGAGAATGCTACCCCAAACGAGTTTTAGGTACTTGCTAGTCCAGCCCTGTGGTCCTTACTCAATGTCTGTTTGATTTTAATCAATGATTAGAAGTTGTACAGTTAGCAGTAGAAGGAAAGTGGAAGTACAATGATAAATACGTGCCTGTTGAAAAGTAACAGGTGAAAACAAAGAAAGAAAGGAAACAAAATAAATTCAAGACAGCCTGGAACTACTGAGTAGAGGATCAGAAAGTTGCATAAACTGTAGTAGCACTAAGAAGATATGATATCAAAGCAAATTAAAACGAATAATGTTGAAGAGTAGTCCTAAACCATGAAGATTCAATCATAGCCTTTAAGGAAGCAGTCCTTTCCCCCAGACACCTCAACAAGAGGGCACCTATTGTTTGAAAAAAAAAAAAAAAACCTGAAATGTTACATATTTACACTATATTAAACATATGAAAAAATTCAAAAATAGACAAAATTCAGAGACTCCTAACAAACTCTGACAGACTCCTCATCAGAGTCAACAATGAATAAGCTTTTGCCACACTTGCTTCAGCTCTTCCATTTTTCTTCCTTTGAAGCATTTCAAAATAAATTGTAGACATCAAGTCAGTTTTACCCCTATATGCTTCAAGTACATTTTTTAATGGAACAGTGTTTTACATAGCTACAATGCTATTATGTGTTTATATTCTTAAGAAATTATAAAAAAAAACCGTGCCTCATCATCTAGACTTACACCATCAAGAGTTACTGTATTTGTGATAATCTTACCTTTGATTGTATTGAACAAGTTCATTCTCTGTGTGATTTATTAAGAGGAATGTAGCTGCTCCATCATGATAATCTAAAAATGTAATAACTGTAGAATGCTCGGCCAAATTCACTTCTGCTATAATACCTCCAAGCTAGAAGAAAGAAAAAGAAAACATTTTAATGTAATAATTTTCCCAAGAATATTAACTAATAACATTTAATAACAGACTATTCATAATTGATAATTTAATTTTTGGGATGACTGAGAAAACAATTTAGAATGTTGTACTGCATTTCTGGAAATCTATAATCTCAATCACTGTATTACAGATAGGTGACATTCCAGATGTGGTATATTCTAGTATTCCAGGCATTCCAACTAACTTTTTTTTTTTTTTCTTGAGACAGAGTCTCGCTCTGTCACCCGGGCTGGAGTGCAGTGGCGTGATCTTGGCTCACTGCAAGCTCCACCTCCCGGGTTCACGCCATTCTCCTGCCTCAGCCTCCCGAGTAGCTGGGACTATAGGCACCCACCACGATGCCCAGCTAATTTTTTCCATTTTTTAGTAGAGACGGGGTTTCACTGTGTTAGCCAGGATGGTCTCCATCTCCTGACCTTGTGATCCACCTGCCTCGGCTTCCCAAAGTGCTAGTGTTACAGGTGTGAGCCACCGCGCCCAGCCTGAACTAACTTTTTATTTAACAATTAAATTATCTTAGATCTCTGTTTCCTTTTACAAAAAGAAATGTTTGTTCATTTTCGGGGAAAGGGGAAAAATCAACAGAAGTAATTATTTGATACAAAAAATAAATAAAATACTAGTCAGTATATTTTAGCTTTCCTAATGACATATGCAAAAAAGAAAAAAAAAACTTACCTCGTTATCTAGACGCAATAGAATACAATTTTCTTGCTTGTTAAAATATATCCTTTTGGGAGGATCTTCACTCCTTTCGACTTGAATAAGAAGTTTACTAGAAGCATCCTCAGGCCAAAAGGGGATACACTAAAATATACATTATATATGTTTATAAAAATAAACAGATTTCACCATAAATACATAAATCATATTAATAATTCCCATCAGGGTAGACTTAAACTATAAAAAAACCTGTTTTAACACTGCTGTAGTTATTGGGTTGTTTAAACAGTTGTAAACTTTCAACTTGAAGATGGATTGTCACTTGTCAGCACTATGCATTCAAGAAGCAGTGGATAGCAAATTGAAGAGCTACGGTAAGTGAACTGCTGGCAAGAAAAGAGACTTTAATGTGGTCATGATCTTACAGAGAAGGGTTGAAAAATCAGCAAGAAATTTGAGCTGAGAACCGGGACACAGATGATCAGTTTAAAACAAGTGTACATTCAGTTACTAAAAATCAAAATCAGGTATGAACATTATTTGCAAATTAGGCAGAAATCAAAGTACGCAAAAATGACAAGTCAGAACAAGTATTAAATCTAGCATCTGGTTGTCAAATAAGGGTAAAAAAGTAAAAGCAGTTTTCAAAGTTCAGAGTAGGAAAGAAGCTCAGAATTTTACGAAGTAACTTCAACGTGAGTGATCTGGAAACCAAACTAAAAGAATAGGAGATAGTCAAGGTACTAGAAAGAAGACTGGACAAAAGAATCTGGAAACAAAGCTAAAAGAACAAGAATGAAGAACCAGCCTTGTCTGTAAGCTATTAAGTCAACTCCATCTTAGGCCCTGACCAGACTGATCCCTTCATATATTTCAATGAGACTGCTCATGTGTGGTACCTGATCATAATCACGTAACTTGAGGACAATGTAGCAGAACCTGGTTGTTAGACCTAAGTGTCTTAGCTTGTTAAAGACAGTTTTATTCAACCATAAAATGGAATTAATGGAACTAGATATGAGACATCCTTAGGAATATAACCTGACTTTGCGCACAGCCAGGGCACTGCAGTCCTAAGGATTCAAGCAACCATGTCCCAAAGCTTTTATCCATGTCTGCATTCCCAGCCCAGGCACTTCATTTGGAGGCTTTTTATGGGAGCTTTTTGGCAGAGGCCTTCCTTAGGAGCCCCTGCAGGACCTCTTTATCAGGGGGAAAGGGAGCGCCTGAGATGAGACCTGGGACACAGATGATCAGTTTAAAACAAGCGTATAGTCACTTCACAGAAAGTGAAGACACTTTTTGTCTACTCTCAGTGCTCAGCACATTTCCATTCCTAGCTCCTCCGCTTTGTCCTACTCCATCCCCCAGGTACATAAAAGTGCCGGACACTTTATTCAAGGTTTCCTAGACAGTGAGACAATGCCCATGTCTGTGCTGATCCACCTAACCCTCGTCCAGTGCCATTCCAGCATAGGTGGTAATTGTGCTTTCTCTGATTTAGCCTCCTACTTACACAGGTTGAGTATCCCCTATTCGAGATGCTTGGTACCAGAAGTGTTTCAGATTCTGGACTTCTTTTGGATTTTGGAATATTTGCATATATATAATGAGATATCTTGGGGATGGTATCTAAGTCTAAACATAAAATTCACTTATGTTTCACATACACCTTATACACATAGCCCAAAAGTAATTTTATACAATATTTAAATAATTTTGTGCATGAAACAAAATTTGTACATATTGGACCATCAGAAAGAGAATGTGTCACTATCTCAACCACCCATGCTGACAATCTGTGGTTGTGTGGCATCACCATCATTCCTGACTCTCAATTTGTGTTACCAATAAACAATCATTTTCTTACACTTATTCACACATAACTACTTAACAGTAAAAAAAAAAAAAATGACGGTTAAGAAAGTGAAAAACATAAAGTGTCAGGTGTAGAATTTTTCACTTGTGGCATCATGGTGGCACTTGAAAAGTTCTGGATTTTGGAATATTTCAAATTTTGGAGCATTTTTGATTTTATATTTTCAGATTAAGGATGCTCAATCTGTACTATCACAGTAAGTGATTAAAGCTTTGACTGTTACTTTCATTGTGGCTTGTCTTAATCAGCTATTCCGACACCTGGCAGCTCAGCTGTCTCCTCCTCAGCTGAGCTCTTGACAATTGCTAACTTTCTCATTTCCTCGAAGTCACTGTTCAAATGTCACTCCAATGAGTCCCATCCTAACCACCTTACATAAAATTAGAGACCACCCCTGGCTCTCAAACTCTGAATGCCCCTTATCCTACATCAGACTTTCCCACATTAGACTTGTCACTCTGAAACATACTATACACTAATTGATCATAGTATTATTAATGTTTCCCCTTATACCCACTAAAATGTAAACTACATAAAGATGGGCTTTAACTATTGTGGCTTTAACTATTATATTGCAAGTCACATAAAAAATAAACAATATTTGTTGAAAGAATGAATATACTTGAAAAAAGGTGAAATTTCTGGGAATAAGAACTATAATTATTCAAATACTCAGCTGAAGACTTAAATAGTTCAGACATAGCAAAAGTAAAAAAAAAAAAAAAAAAAAAAAGGAAAGATGTCCATGTAGAACTTACCCAGAATGAAGCAAAGAGAATTGGAAAATATAAAAGAGCTATTAAGAGACATGGAGGATAGAGTATGAATGTCCAACATGTCTGATTTCAAGGCTTAGATGGAAGAATGGAGGAGAGGCAATATTTAAAGAGACAATAGTAGCAAATTTTACAGAAAGCATGAAATACATTAATCTGCAGATCTAGGAGTAAAGCACCTCAAGAAGGGTAAATAAAAAGTAAACCACTTATAGACATATAGCAGCGTGACTGCAGAACATCAAAGACAAAGAGAAGAAAGACTGTGAAGGCAGCCAGAGACATTTTTCTTTTTTTTTTTTTTTGCAATTGCAAGATTTAATAGAGTGAAAACAGAGCTCCCATAAAATGGGAGGGGACCCAAAGGGGGTTGCCGTTGCCCCCTGGAACGCCTGGGTTTATATCCCGATCATTGTCCCTCCCGCCAGAGAGATTTTTCTAGAGACACTGATGGTATTTACCTTCAAAACCAGCCCTAAAGGAAATTCTAAAGAATATACTTCAAGAATAATCCCAACAAGGATGGTTTTATATGCAAAAAGGAATAATGAATAGAAACAGCAAAAACTTCTCTAATCCTAACTTTTAGAATAAAAGTTCTTCAAAAATAAAATATTCCATCAACCTCTGTCAGTCATTCAGAAAACTCTTACTCAAAGGTTTAATGATGGCACAAAATCAAAATTTCACTTCTAAGTTACTACTCCCCTCAAATAACTTGAAGAAGAGTCTGGCTTACCCTACTCTCTGAAGGCATTCCTAATAGCTTCCTAGAGAGAATAAGTAATTTCCTTCTCTTTGATGCATTTATATCTTATCTAGTCTTTGGCTGCTGTATTTAACCAAAGTGGTTAGTAATTGTTAAACGTCTACCTCCCTTAACAAGCTGGGCATTCCTAGTTATCTAATTACTAAAAATTGAACCTTCCTATCTATCTAGAGCCGGGCACAAATATTCAATGAAGATTCATGAAACTAAAACAAAATTGGAGTAAGGGGAGTTAAAACATTACATGGTGACTTTAGGTATCTAACTTCAAGGAGAAAATAGAATCCAAAGAGGTATATTTTTGAAATTCATCTACCCACCTGCTCCAAATCAAGAAAGAGCCATTTATCATTTCCTTCTTCAGCCACTGATATATGGTATTTGCTTTTGTTTTTAATCATATAAAAAGGGGTAAATGTCACAATTCTAGTAATGTTAAAACTGCTCAGGTCTATAGTGACGCCAACCTAAGAAACAAAAATTAACAGCTCAAAAACTGTTATGTATCATAACATCCTTATAAAATTTAATTAAGTAGTTAATAGAAACATTTAAAATACAAGTTTCTTGATAAGCATAGAATGAACTCACTTGATAGTCCATTTTCAGGCCTTTACATTTAACAGCTCCATGACTACCAACAGTATCAATTGAAAACTGATCGGACAACTCACTATCAGTTACCATAAGTTGAACCTAGGAAAAAATATTCCAAATACATCACAGTTTAGGTACCTTTAAAAATTCCTGCTTAAACTGATAAATTACTTTTTAGCATAAACAAAATATTATATTGTTAATGCACTAAACGTTTATAATATTAAATTCTAATCTTTTTGGCCTCAAATATTTAACAAGTTATTTCTATCCAAGTTTCATAATATTTACTACTCAGAACTTTAAAAACTAAAAAGTGACAAGTAGCTAAAGACAAGGGAAAAACAGAATAAACATCGCATACCTTATTGTTATTAAAAAAGTGATTTGGCTGAAAAGAAAAGAGAACTGGCTTTTTATAATTAGGTGGATGCTTTCGATGAATTCCATCTGCTTTGTACTGTAACATGCGGCCAGTTTTATTGACCATCCAATAAGGACTATGAAATGCCACAACTGTCTGACCAGTATTATAAGTCATATGGACAGCAATATCTAAATCAGTCTTTTCCATTTCTGTAACACAAGTAAAATTGACAAAACTAATGTCTTGCTGATTAGGCTTTATGTGATATTCACTTTTCCAATCGTGATTGAGATAGTCAAGTAATTTTAAATGTAGCCTGGCTTTATCCAACTGTACAGTACAAATCTGGGCTGAATGTCCTTCACTTAGAGTAAAAACTGGATTTTCAATTCCCTGTAATAAAAAACAAAACAAAACAAAATTTAAAATGTTGCAGAATAATATGCCTCAAAATTCTATTTATGTACTCCAAATGCTGCAAAAAATGCTTTTGAAATACCTATCAGAACAAGTCAGAAGACTTACATTCAAGTTCTAAGCAAGTCAAAAGACTTACATTCAAGTTCTAACTTTGTCAACTGTGTAAACCTCTACATGGTATTTAATCTGAGATTTGAGCTACTGTATTTGTAAAATGGTCTAAATGACTTACTTCAAAGGACAAACTGTGGAGATTAAATAACATAATGGGAAACTCCCCTGGAAATTATAAACATAAAACACTATAATTGGTAAAACAACAACAAAAAGACAATCTTAACCACTAGTGATTTTTATTTTGAAAACAAAACAATATAAAATGTGGGCAAAAACTGATGGTAATCCAAAATAAGTAATCCCTACTACCTCCACAATCCCTCATCACCCATTTCCAATCACTGTTTGTATTATTACTTCGTATGTATCTCTCCAAACTGCTCATTTCCCTCGACCCTCCCTTCTATTATCTTGGTTCATGTCACTATATGACCTCTCAGTTTAAGAGTCTCCTAACCGCTCTTGTCCCCTCTAGTCCTTTCTCCATACCATGGCTCAATTGTCTTTCTAAAAACTGATCATACCCTTTGGAAACTGGCAGACAGAATGTGATCACTAACAGCATCCAATTAAAAGTTCTATGAGAATAGAAATATAAATTGACAGTACATCTGAATATCTCACCAGTTTTTCCAGCATCTCTATCCTATTTTTTTCCTATTATAATAATATAGGAATCTCTTCATCTCCTGATTTTAAATTAATTAAAGCAAAAGTAAGGAGTTCTTGATTCTTTACAAGTTAAATAATATTCCACAAAATAACAATGGTGGTGGTAGTGCTACAGTGATAAATAAATGGCAACCCTGTGTCTGTCAGGCACTGTACCAAACCCTTTACATACACAATCTAATTTGATTTTCCCCATGTCTTAACCAAGCAAATTTTATTATTATTCTCATTTTATAGACTACAACAAAAGATTTAGAAAAGCAATAAAGCCTGCTTAAGAACATATAGCTAGCAAATGACAGCTAGGATGCAATTTCAAATCTACCTGACAGCAAAGTACAAATTCTTAACCACTATGATAATTTGTTACTCAATACGGAAATACACATTTAAAACCATAAATATGTTAACTTTTTCCTCCAAAAGAGACATGTATCAGAAAAGTGTAAACAGCTGGGTGTACTGGCTCATGCCTGTAATTCCAGCACTTTGGGAGGCCGAAGAGGGAGGATCACTTGAGCCCAAGAGTTCGAGACAAGCCATAGTGAGTCCCTGTCCCTACAAAATTAAAAATTAAAAAAAATTATCCAGGCATGGCATGCACCTGTAGTCCCAGCTACTTGGGGGGCTGAGGTGGAAGGATCACTTGAGCCTAGAAGTTTGAGGCTACACTGAGCTATGATCACATCATTGCACTCCAGTCTGAGCAACAGAGAGAAACCTAGCCTCAAAAAAATTTTTTTAAAAAGCAAATGGTAATTCTAAAAGTAAAATAAACCTATAATAGATGACAATGAAGAACTACTTTCTTCCATTTGATAAGCATCGCAAATGAAACATTTACATAAAATCTTAAGATGTATGGATTCCTGTGTTATAACAACAGGAAGAAACCACACAATCTGTTAAAACAAAGAGTATGTAAGAAAAAAAGCAACTTCACAAAGTATACAATCTTTTAAGAAAATCAGCCCTAAAAGAATACAACATAATGTAGCATGCTTTTTTGTCACTGAAGTCTAGTTCTTAATGTTATTTCAATAATAATTCTCATACTTGTTGCAAAAGAACATCTGCATTACCTATTCTTTACTAGTATTCTAATTTTTATTAGATATTTAAAATAGTTTTTATTGCTCTTAATCTTAAAAAACTGAAACTACAAAATCAAAAACAGGAAGGCACTAAAACGAGTTGCCGATACCTCTATATAATAAGCAATTTTGTAAGGAAGAAGATTTCGGAGCAGAATAGGTGGCCACAAATGCATTATGTATGGTAAATCCCAACCGTCTTCTGAATACACTGATAGAGATGTTAAATTATCTTTTTCTGGAACAATATTAATGAGAAATGATTTCTTAGAAGGGTTTTTAGATCTACATTTCTTCTTTAGAAGAGCACCATCATTTTTTATAATCTCTTCAAAGTCAATTCCTTCACACATTTGATAGTCCTCATCTTCTGGCTTCAGAAAAATGAATGATCTGCATGAGATTAAATGATACAGTTTAAAATGCTTTAAAGGAAAACATATTAAACTATATAATTACAGCTTTAGAATAACAAACTTACCTCCTTTCATAATATTGTAATACATTTTTATATTTTCATATACTTTTTAAGATATAAGTAAGATAGATAAGGCTGGGCGCGGTGGCTCATGCCTGTAATCCCAGCACTTTGGGAGGCCAAGACAGGTGGATCACGAGGTCAGGAGATCGAGACCATCCTGGCTAACATGGTGAAACCCCGTCTCTACTAAAAATACAAAAAAATTAGCCGGGCGTGGTGGTGGGTGCCTGTAGTCCCAGCTACTCAGGAGGCTGAGGCAGGAGAATGGAGAGAACCCAGGACGCAGAGCTTATAGTGAGCCGAGATTGCACCACTGCACACCAGCCTGGGTGACAGAGCGAGACTCTGTCTCAAAAAAAAAAAAAGATAGATAAATAGATACCATCTTAACTTTCTGGAAGCTCATCAAGTTGTCTGACTTTTAAGAGGAGAATATTTTTCTTACAAACTTACTATCTTAAAAGTACACTTATAAGATAAATGGTTTCATATAAAAATACATAAATCATATCAGTTATATATGCAAAGCAAACCACATAGAAGCATATGTGACTTGTACGTATAACTGAAAGAATTTGGCTTTTCTGGATGTGTGGGCCTAAAAGGAAATAAATGCCATGACTGAATTCATAAACTAAAAAAAATTACTATTGAAAAAAAATCACAAGCTTTCCAACATTAATCAAATGAAAGTTTTCAATCGACATTTAATGTTATTAAAATGTAGTCCATAGATGCGGAACAGTGCTTTTTTTTTCTTTTGTAACATCAGTATGGTATTTTACTTTATTATTTTTTTTTCTGCTTTAGGGTTTTTGTTTTTGTTTTAATTATACTTTAGGTTCTGGGATACATGTGCAGAACGTGCGGGTTTGTTACAGAGTTTTACACATGCCATAGTGGTTTGCGGCAGCCATCAATCGATCATCTACATTAGGTATTTCTCCTAATGCTCTCCCTCCCCTAGAACCACACCCCGCAACAGGCCCCAGTGAGTGATGTTTCCCTCCCTGTGTCCATGTGTTCTCCTTGTTCAACTCCCACTTATTAGTTTGCTGAGAATGATGGTTTCCAGCTTCACCCATGTCCCTGCAAAGGACATGAACTCATTCTTTTTTATGGCTGCATAGTATTTCATGCTGTATACGTGCCACATTTCCTTTATCCAGTCTATCATTGATGGGCATTTGGGTTGGTTCCAAGTCTTTGCTATTGTGAACAGTGCTGCAATAAACATATGTGTGTATCTGTCTTTATAGTACAATGATTTATTATAGTTTTTTGGGTATATACCCAGTAATGGGATTGCTGGGTCAAATGGTATTTCTGGTTCTAGATCCTTGAGGAATCACCACATTGTCTTCCACAATGCTTGAACTAATTTACACTCCCACCAAAAGTGTAAAAGCATTCCTATTTCTCCACATCCTCTCCAGCATTTGTTGTGTCCTGACTTTTTAATGATTGCCATTCTAACTGGCGTGAGATGGTATCTTCTTGTTTTGATTTGCATTTCTCTAATGACCAGTAATGACGAGCTTTTTTTCATACATTTGTTGGCTGCATAAATGTCTTCTTTTGAGAAGTGTCTATTCATATCCTTCACCCACTTTTTCATGGGTTGTTTTTTTCTTGTAAATTTGTTTCAGTTCTTTGTAGATTCTGGATATTAGTCCTTTGTCAGATGGATAGATTGCAAAAATTTCTCCCCATTCTGTAGGTTACCTGTTCCCTCTGATGATAGTTTCTTTTGCTGTGCAGAAGCTCTTTAGTTTAATTAGATCCCATTTGTCAATTTTGGCTTTTGTTGCCATTGCAGAACAGTGGTTTTAAGAAAATGGTGACAAAATTATTGGTTGTCACATGGTTAATCTTTATATTTGAATATTACATTGTTTACATTTCAGCAATATTTTATACTTAATAATTTTTGAACCCACACTGTAACCAAGAATAAACATTTCATAAATATCTTTATATTTGTAAAACTAATTAGCTATAGTTATGACACTGTCCTTTATAGATGAACAACAGTCAAAACTATCTTCAACCCTGATTATTTTCCTAAACTCTACTCCTAAAATGTCAAATATCTATGATGTATTTCTGTAATAATTTCTGATGGCACCTTAAATTTGCTAGACTGAACACTGAACCCACTCTACCCACTTTTCTGCATGTCCTTTTTCAGTGACTTCCAGCTACTGGCACCCTGGGCTGTGAAACAATATTAGACTTCCTTCTTCCCTGACTGAAGCATATAAATTATTTGTCAAAAAAGTTAACAGATATAGCCTATTCTACTTCTACATTCCTTCTATAATTTTCATTCTATTTTCCACTCTTACTTCTAAAACTTAAAGATAAAACCTTAATTTTTTCCAAATTAAACTAATCGTAATACACTTACCCAGTTTATCAAAACATTTATTGGATCTATTATGTACCAACAAAAAGGCAAAATTGAAAACAAACAAATGGGTAAGATCATAATCAGGTGGGAAATGTTAAAATGTTAAAAGATAACTACTGCATTGTGATAGGTACCAAAAAACATATGTTTAGAGTAGACTGAGGGCAGAGTGGTTGGCTCTTTCTAGACAGACGGCAAGGTGTTTGCCAAGTGACAATTTTCCCAAAAAGGGTGTTCTGAAGAGAAAATCTGAGTAAGAGAAATATAAAAGGTCAAAGGAAAGTTCAAGGAATGAATGAAGAAAACAAGAAAGAAAATCAACGACAGGAGGTTTTAAATGAGAAGATATAGTAGTGTGAATGGTCTTGAAACAACATCAAATCATCTGAGACAAGAAAAAAACAGATCAAACTAATAGATGGAGATAAAATTTATAAAAATGGAGCAAGAGGGAGCAACCATCTAACTGTGAACTTATATTATCTTTCAAATTTTATCTTCCAACATGCACTCTACATTCCAATGAATTCCCAACTATTCCTCATAACACTATGCTTTCATGCTTCCTTATCTTTGTTTATGCACGCCTTCCTCTTAGATAGCCTTTTCCATCTAATCTCCATATTACTATATTACGTATGTTACTGTACTTCATGTATCTTTTGCCCAGGAGTCAGTCATTAATCCCTTTTTTGTTTTCCATAGTTTTTGGCAACTCTAACACTTTCTATAACTCTCTATAACCCACTGTTTCCTACTTTATACATTTATGTAATATATCCATCTTTTCATGGCAATAGCCACATGCAATTCATCTTGGTACTGAGTGTCTCATCCACAGAAAACCTTGATAAATATTTGTTAAATGAATAAAAGAATCAGTATATTTAAATTCTATTTAAATATTTTAATAAAATATAAATTGTTTTCCTATATTTATCTGCATCTATATTTATCTGTATCATTAATCTAAGAATAGAAACAGAATAGAGAAAGATAGCCATTTGTTAATTTAAGATCTCACATCTTAAATATAAGTGCACCTACACTGAAGTACTAGATTAAAAGAATACCTAGATTATGAGTTCGAGACCAGCCTGATCAAAATGGATAAACCCTGTCTCTGCTAAAAATACAAAATTAGCTGCGCATCGTGGCATATGCCTGTAATCCCAGCTACTTAGGAGGCTGAGGCAGGAGACTCGCTTGAACCTGGGAGCTGAGATCCCACCATTGCACTCCAGCCTGGGCAATGAGAGTGAAACTCCATCTCAAAAAAAAAAAAAAAAGAATGCCTAATGAGAAATCCAAGCTGGTTAGTCACTAATAATTCTACTTAAGATGAAGTACTTAGTAACAATTCTCATTAAGATGAATTAATCACTACTAATTTTCATTAGGATGGATTAACTATCATGTAACAAATCAATATTCAGCCTTGGAAAAAAGTATAAAGGTACTCTTTTCTCTACTATGGACAGAGACACAAAATATATAGCAGAAATGTATTAAAAAGTAGAATATCATTAACTTTTATTATCCAAGAAGAAAATGAAAGTTCTTCACAGAAATTTTTAAATATATCTTACATGCCATATTTAATCTAGTCTTGTAACCCACCCCAAATCCTCTCTAGAGCAAGGTCAGATATTGTAAATGACTATTTTGTTGTTCTCTCAACAATATGATTCTTTCCCTCAGCAAGTCTGAACTAAGCAATAAAACACTCATTAGGTTTAGCAGGTTGATCTATGTGAAAATATGTGCCTAAAACTGCTTGATTGTCTTCGGAGCATTGAGGATCCCATTCTGAACTTCTGGACAAGAGAACAGGTAAGAGCACTGTTTGCAGTTTTGCCTCTATCCTTCTGTAGTATTGAGGTAAGTACCAATTTCTAGTGTGTATTCTAAAATGGTATTTAAACAAACTACAATGCTTAATTCTGAGGACAGTTTTATTCTCCAATAAGGTTCAATTTCCATATAAGAGATTATTTTCAATTCCAGATTACGTATCTTGACTAATACTTACTTGTCATGATATAAAATCCATAAGACTAGCTCATAATATTTTGTTATAATTTTAATATTTTCTTAAAACATATCTTGTATCAAATTTAATTACTTTAAAAATTTAAAATTAATGTAGTATATACTTCTATTTATATTACAACTCCATCCCTGAACAATGAACAAATATGAAAAGAAAAGGATAAAATATTCTGTTTACTAAAGGAATTTCAAAAAAATTGTATTATAAAACCTTTGAGAAGTACAAATTACTTCCTAATAGTATATATAAATTCAGAAACCACCAGGCACGATCTATTAGACATTTTTAAAACTCATAATCATATGACTATGCTTATGATGGTTATACTGCAATCAAAATATAATTATATTTAAGAGAAAAGCATATATAGTGTGCTTGGTGGAAGTTATTACAATAAATTAAATAATACCTCTTTTTTAAGATCTAAGTGCACTGAAACTTAAGTAAGTCAGATGAGCTATTAGCAGGATGGATTTGATCAAAGTTATCCATGTGAAATCAGAAACTATAAAAATTCTACAAGAGAGCTTAGAGTAAATGATAAAGAAAAAATACCGGTAAGATCCTAATGGTATGTTGAATTCATTTTCAGGTGAGGCAGTTCCCAATAAGGTATCCCCTTCGTAAACAGACAGTGGGACTGAAAAATGATTTCTTATCTGGGAAAGAAAAACAAATAATATTTAGTATAATTAATCTAAGAATCTAAAGATGTGTAAAAAAAAATATGTCCATGTAACTATCTTAACAAAGGAACTATCAGGCAATATTCATCTTGCTTATATAAATTAAAAAAGAAACAAACATATTATTTATCCTAAAACGTACAAGAAAAATCTCTACAGTTTTATATAATAGGAATCTCAAAAACAGACTTTAAGCAGCCTACAGGGGAATAAGATAATATCTTCTTGATTTTAGGATAGGGACTAATTTGTTTAAAGATAAGTTTTTGTTTAGACAAAAATAGTAGAAAAAAATTCACAGAAAAAAATCAAAATTTTACATATTTATATGATAAAAGTGACAATCTATAGGCTGGGAAATATCTGTAATATACTTGACAAAGGGTTTATAATCACTACACACTCAAAAATCCTAAAAATCATTAAGAAAGTTGCAATCAAGAGGAAAACAGGAACAGAATGTAAACAGATGATTCACAGAATGGAAAAACTGACCAATAAACAGACGAAAAGATACTTGACATTCCTAGTAATCAAAAAAATACAAATTATATCCATGGAGTATCTTTTAATACCAACAAACTGCAAAAAAAATCAGAAGTATGGTAACAGTTGAAAATGATGTGAACAGGAACTCACATACACTACTGGTAGAATGTAAATTGATAAAATAACTTTGAAGAATAATTCGGCAAAAACTTAGTAAAAATGAAAATGTACTTTCTTCTTAGGAATTCTGCTCCTAGTTCCATACCTAGAAAAATGTTTACACATGTGTATTCATTCACGTTCACTACATTCAAGCCACTGATGTTCACCACATCGATTTCATTATTAAAAAATGAAAATGAAAACAATCTCAATAATAGAAAAATAAGAAAATTTTCTTCAAATCGATATAATCACGTAACATCATGAAAATAATGACCTATGTATCAGTATATGGTTACACTTCAAATATTTGAATGAAAACAGAACATAGCAAAACAAGGTGAACAGTGTAACATTTCTGTAAGACACTAAAAACACAAGTATATATTTTCTGGACAGGAATAATAGTCTTTAAAATATGGTACTAGAAATATATACAACGTATCACCAAATTGATATTACCTCAAGGAAGAAGGAAGGAGGGAATGTGGACTAAGAGGGAAACAAAACAGCTGACTTCAACTTCATGTATTTTTTTTTTAATTTGAGGGAAACATTTTTAACTGTCAATATTTTTTAAATTCCATGGTGTGGATGGAGACATCTGTATTATAACAAACTTCAAAGTCCACTATCAAACCAATAACCAACATCCAGAGCATTCTACAACAGACATTAACTGTAAGTTTTCCAACATATTTTCTGATTATAAATATAATTCCAAATAAACTTCACATTCAACTTATCACTGATGTAAATGGAGCCTATTAAGAAACACATGCTTCTAAATGGTGCCTGTTTGGAATATGAAGTTAGTTACCAAAGTCCGATATTGCTTCCTTTGTTTTCCCTTTCAAATTTAGTGTGGAAAAATTTGGTTGGAAGCTGAGAATAACTAGTAGTTGAAATTTCAAGGAAAGATATAAGGTCTGGAAAACGGAACGAGCATAAGTTTGAAAAGTCTAAGGGAGCAGAGGAAAAGGGAGCATCCGTCTGTATAAAAGTGGGTGGGTGCAGTGGCTCACACCTATTATAATTCCAGCATTTTGGGAGGCTGATGCAGGAGGATCACTTGACCTCAGGAGTTCAAGACCAGCCTAGGCAATATGGCGAGACCCTGTCTCTACAAAATATTGAAAAATTAGCCAGGTATGGTGGTGCAGACATATAGTCCGAGTTACTGCAGAGGCTGAGGTGAGAGGATTATTGAGCCTGGGAGGTCAAGGTTGCAGTAAGCACTGATCATGCCACTGCACTCCTGGGTGATAGAGCAAGACCCTGTCTCTCAAAAATTACAAAGATAAGAAAGAAACAGAAGCGTGTTGCAGGTAAGCTACCCTGCTGGAACAATTCCTAAAGTTTACGACTACACAACAGCAATATGATAGCAGAATGAACATAGATGTTAAAGTGAAAAAAACCTGAGATAAATACTGGCAGTGCTGATTACTAGCTGTGTAACTGTGGGCAAATTTTATTTTGAATAATACCATTTCTCCTGACTATCGAAAGTAGTAAATTCATATATACACATACCTTGTTTTATAACGTTTTGCTTTATTGTGCATTGCAGATATTTCATTTTTTACAAATTAAAGGATTGTGGCAACCCTGCATCAAGCAAGTCTATTGGTGCCATTTTTCTAACAGCATGTGCTCACTTAGTGCCTCACTGTCATATTTTGGTAACTCTCACAATATTTCAATCTTTTCATTTTAATTATATGTGTTATAATCAATAAATGTGTGTTCTCGCTGCTTTACAAATTGGACATTCTCCCCACTTTCTCCCTCTTCTTCAGACCTCCCTATTCTCCGAAACACAACAATATTGAAATTAGGAAAATTAATAACCCTCCAATGGCCTCTTGCAAATGAAAAGAAGAGGCACATGTCTGTCACTTTTAAATCAAAAGCAAAAGCTAGAAATGATTAATGTTAAGAAGTGCATTTCAAAACCAGAGATGGGCTAAAAGGTAGGCCTCTTGCATCAAACAGCCAAGTTGTGAATGCAAAGGAAAAGTTTTTGAAGAAAATTAAAAGTCCTAACCCAGTGAACACACAAATGATAAGAAAGTGAAACAGCCTTATTGCTGACAGGAAGAATATTCTAGTGGTCTGGATATGCTATGGTTTGGCTAGGTCTCCCACCTAAATCTCATCTTGAATTGTAATCCCCATAATCCCCATGTGTCAAGGGAGAAACCAGGTGGAGATAATTGGATCATGGGGACAGTTTCCCGCATGCTGTTCTCGTGACGGTGAATGAGTTCTCACGAGATCTGACGGTCTTGTAAGTGTGTGGTAGTTCTTCCTGCATTCACTTCTCCTTCCTGCTGCCTTGTGAAGAAGGTGCCTTGCTTCCCATTTGCCTTCTGCCATGATTGTAAGTTTCCTGAGGTCTCTCCAGCCATGCTGCACTATGAGTTAATTAAACCTCTTTCCTTTATAAATTACTAAGTCCTGGGCAGTTCTTTACAGCAGTATGAAAACGGCCTAATACAGGATAGAAGATCAAACCAGCTACAACATTCTCCTAAGATAGGCCCTAACTCTCTTCAGTTGTATGAAGGCTGAGAGACGTGGGCAAGTTGCAGAAAAAAAGTTGGAAGCAGACGTTTGTTCATGAGGTTTAAGGGAATAAACCACCTGCATAACACACAAGTGCAAGGTGAAGCGGCAAGTGGCTGCAGCAAGTTATCCAGAAGGTCTAGCTAAGATCACTGATGAAGATGGCTACATTAACAACAGATTTCCAAACTAGACAAAACAGCCTTCTGTTGCAAGAAGATGACATTTAGGACTCTCATAGCTACAGAAGAGAAGTCAATGCTTAGCTTCAAAGCTTCGAAGGACAGTCTGAATCTCTTCTTAAAGGGATAATGAAGCTAGTGACCTGAAGTTACACCAATGTTCATTTACCATTATGAAAATCCTAGGGCCTTTAAGAATATGCTAACTCTACTCTGTGCTCTATAAATGGAAAAACAAAGCCTGACTTTGAAAGCACATCTGCTTACAGCATGGTTTACTGAATTTTTAAAGCCCACTACCGAGACCTATTCTCAGGAAAAAAAATCCTTTCAAAATGCTATTGCTCATTGGCCATGCACCTTGTCACTTGAGTTCTGATGGAGATGTACAGGAGATTAACGTTGCTTTCATGCCTGCTAACAAAACATCTATTCTGTAGCAAATGGATCAAGGAGTAATTTCAACTTCTTAATATTATATGTAACATTGTATATTTGACTTAAATAATATTAGTCTCATTATTTAATACTTTTTTATGTTTTTATTATTTATTATTATTATTACACTTTAAGTTTTAGGGTACATGTGCACAATGTGCAGGTTTGTTACATACGTATCCATGTGCCATGTTGCTGTGCTGCACCCATTAACTCATCATTTAGCATTAGGTATATCTCCTAATGCTGTCCCTCCCCCTTCCCCCACCCCACAACAGTCCCCGGAGTGTGATGTTCCCCTTCCTGTGTCCATGAGTTCTCATTGTTCAATTCCCACCTATGAGTGAGAACATGCGGTGTTTGGTTTTTTGTCCTTGCGATAGTTTACTGAGAATGATGGTTTCCAGTTTCATCCATGTCCCTACAAAGGACATGAACTCATCATTTTTTATGGCTGCATAGTATTCCGTGGTGTATATGTGCCATATTTTCTTAATCCAGTCTATCATTGTTGGACATTTGGGCTGGTTCCAAGTCTTTGCTATTGTGAATAGTGTCGCAATAAACATACGTGTGCATGTGTCTTTATAGCAGAATGATTTATAGTCTTTTGGGTATATACCCAGTAATGGGATGGCTGGGTCAAATGGTGTTTCTAGTTCTAGATCCCTGAGGAATCGCCACACTGACTTCCACAATGGTTGAACTAGTTTACAGTCCCACCAACAGTGTAAAAGTGTTCCTATTTCTCCACATCCTCTCCAGCACCTGTTGTTTCCTGACTTTTTAATGATGGCCATTCTAACTGGTGTGAGATGGTATCTCATTGTGGTTTTGATTTGCGTTTCTCTGATGGCCAGTGATGATGAGCATTTTTTCATGTGTTTTTTGGCTGCGTAAATGTCTTCTTTTGCGAAGTGTCTGTTCATGTCCTTTGCCCACTTTTTGATGGGGTTGTTTTTTTCTTGTAAATTTGTTTGAGTTCATTGTAGATTCTGGATATTAGCCCTTTGTCAGATGAGTAGGTTGCGAAAATTTTCTCCCATTCTGTAGGTTGCCTGTTCACTCTGATGGTAGTTTCTTTTGCTGTGCAGAAGCTCTTTAGTTAAATTAGATCCCATTTGTCAATTTTGGCTTTTGTTGCCATTGCTTTTGGTGTTTTAGACACGACTTTCTTCACAGAATTGGAAAAAACTACTTTGAAGTTCATATGGAACCAAAAAAGAGCCCGCATCGCCAAGTCAATCCTAAGCCAAAAGAACAAAGCTGAAAGCATCACGCTACCTGACTTCAAACTATACTACAAGGCTACAGTAACCAAAACAGCATGGTACTGGTACCAAAACAGAGACACAGATCAATGGAACAGAACAGAGCCCTCAGAAATAATGCCACATATCTACAACTATCTGATCTTTGACAAACCTGACAAAAACAAGCAATGGGATAAGGATTCCCTATTTAATAAATGGTGCTGGGAAAACTGGCTAGCCATATGTAGAAAGTTGAAACTGGATCCCTTCCTTACACCTTATACAAAAATTAATTCAAGATGGATTAAAGACTTACATGTTAGACCTAAAACCATAAAAACCCTAGAAGAAAACCTAGGCAATACCATTCAGGACATAGGCATGGGCAAGGACTTCATGTCTAAAATACCAGAAATACATTTCTTAAGGCAACAGCTCCTATAGACAGTGATTCCTCTGATGGATCTGGGCAAAATAAATTGAAAACCTTCTGGAAAGGATTCATCATCTACACACCATTAATAACATTTGTGATACATGAGAGGTCAAAATATCAAAATTAATAGCTGGTTCCAACCCTCGTGGATGACTCTGAGGAATTCAGGACTTCAATGGAGCAAGTCACTAAAATTGTTTAGTAAAACAATTTTCTTACAATCTTTCTATATCTTATAATCTTTCTTATATTTATATCTATATATTTCTTATATTTCTACATCTTACCAAAATCTACTTTAAAAACTTCATAGCAGCATATAAAACATGAGAACTAAGAATTTCATAAGTGAATAATCTTAACTGTACTATATTTTTAATTCTAGAAAAACTATTTGCTCTATACATTTGAAGCAATAGAAATATTTCTACACATAGTACCTGTAAGAAATTCAAAATTCATGTTCAACTATTTAAATGACAAAATAATCAGCAGTAATGAGTGCAGCTGTTAGTCACCTTTTAAAATAGTTAACTCAATAAAAAGTGAAAGAGAAGGGATATCTGTTTTCAGCCATGCTAGAATAACAGGGACCAGATATAGCTTCCCACCCTAATCAACTAAAAAGCAGGAAGAAAAACAACATCAAACCACAGTTTCCAATATGGGGCAATAGGCAGCACAAGGGAAAATCAAAAACAAAAAAACTACATAAGTCCTATGACTACCCAGCTTGCTGTCTGGAGAGTGGGTTTCTAGTCTGCTGTGTGAGGAGCAGGCAGCCAAGTTGAAGAGACAAGATTTGAAAATCTGGGGAAGCCAACATGACTGAAATTCACAGCATATTGTACTGGATGGGAGAGACCTGCATGGAGAGGCAAGAGCTGTACAGACAGAATTTTGGAAAACTGAGTGTCCCCTCCCTGTCAAAACTTCAGCTGAGTAATGATCAGGGCATGCATAGATTATCTAAGGCTCAGTAAAGATCCATCTAAAAGAAACAGGAAGAATGAAGTCTGGTTCTGATATGTACAGTAGTTTTAGGTAACCAATAAAAAATTATCAGGTACGTTAAAGTAATGAAAAAATTACCATAATGAAAAGAAACATCAATAAAACAAACCAGAAATGACATGTAATAGAATTGGTAGACAAGGACATTAAAACATTTATTAAAATTATATCCAATATCACTAAAAAGTTAGAAGACTAAGGATGTTAAAAAGAGACAACAGAAAATAAAAAAACAAAAAAATCCATACTACTATTGAGAAAAATATGTCAGATGGAGTGAACAGCAGATTGGCCACTGAAAAAGAAAAGGGAAATTGAAGACATAGCAAGAGAAACTATGAAAAAAGAAACGGGGAAAAAGCTAAAAGTAAAAATGAACAGAGCATTACTGAGCTGTGGGGCAAGTTCAAACACCCTAATGTGTATCTAACTGGTACCTAAAGGAGAGAAGAGAGGGCAAAGACAGAAAAAATTTTAGAAACAATGGCAAAAAGTTTTCTGAAGTTGATCAAAACTATAAATCCACAATTTTAAGGTCAGTAAACCCCAAATACAAGGAACATAAAAAAAACTACACTAAGATTCATCATAACCAAATTGCTCAAAACCAATGATAAAAAAAAAAAAAATCTCAAAAGCTGCTGAAGAAAAGATTGACACATTTTGTAGAAAAGCAAATATAGGAAAAAAAGCAGACTTCTGATCAGAAACAATGCAATACAGTAGACAGCAGAACATTTTTAAAGTATGGGGGAAAAACTCTGCCAATCTAGATTTCTATGCCCAGTGAAAATATCTGTAATACATATATGTGAAATAAAAACTGAAAGAATTCATCACCAGCAGATCCACACTGTGAGATTACCGAAAGAAGAAAAAGTGATAATAAATATCAAATACAGTTTGTATTTTAAACCTACTTAAAACACAAATAATTTAAGAAAAATAGTAACTTGTATTATGGGGTAGCTAGCATACATAGACACAAAAATGTATGAACATAATTATACAAATGTGGGAGATGAGAAGTGGAAGTATACTGGTCTAAAGTTTTGATTCTGTATGTGAAGGGGCAAAATACTATTTGAAGGTAGACTAATACAATATGTATGTAATAAAGCCCTAAAGTATCAACAACAACAACAAAAAGACAAGGAAGTATAAAGAGATAACAGCCAATAAGCCAAAAAGGAAATAAAATGAATTCATAACAAAAATGCTCAATTAATAAAAAAAAGAGAAAACAAAAGGAAGATGGAAGCAAAGAACAAATGAGACAAATAGAAAAAAAAAATAGCAAGTTTAAGCCCAACCATATCAACAACAACTTTAAATATAAGTGGTTTAATTATCCCTGTTAAAAGGCACAGATTTTCAGATTAGGCAAAAAAAAAAAAAACAATAAAAAAAAAACAAGGTCCAACTACATGGTGCCTACAGAAACCCCATGTTAAATATACTTTAATGCATGGGTCCCCAGCCCTTGAGCCATGGGCTGTACCAGTCCGTGGCCTGTTAAGAAGTGGGCTGCACAGCAGGAAGCAAGCAGCAGGCTTGAGAGCATTACTACCTGAGCTCTGCCTCCTGTCCGATCAGCCAGAGCATTAGATTCTCACAGGAGCGTGAACTGTGCATGCAAGGGATCTAGGTTGCATGCTCCTTATGAGAATTTAACTAATGCCTGATGATCTGAGGTTAAATCCAGGTACTGTGAGTGCTTGCCTGATTTTTGGTTCTTATGAAGGTGTTTTTTCTGTGTAGATAGTTGTTAACTTGGTGTCCCTGCAGGGGATAGGAACACACATGGGTGGAGCTTTCTATTCCTAAGAAAGGAATCCTGAGACCATATGCCCCAGCCCCCCACCCGTGGAAAAATTGTCTTCCATGAAACAGGTCCCTGGTATCAAAAAGGTTGGGGACTGCTGCTTTAATGAGTTAAAAAGTTAAACAATGAGAGGCGGAGCAAGATGGGAGAATAGGTGTGGTGGTGTGCACCTACAGTCCTAGCTGCTCGGGAGGTTGAGATAGGAGGATTGCTTAAACCCAGGAGAATGTGGCTCCAGTGAGCCATGATGGCACCACTGCCCTCCAGCCTGGACACAGAGCAAGACTCAAGAAAAGAAAGAAAGACAGACATTGAAACTCTAGACCAATATCCTTCATCAATATAAATGCAAAATCCAACAATATACTAAAAGGTTAGTAAGACGTCATGATTATGTGAGATTAATCCTAGGAATGCAAGGTTGATCTAACATTTAAAAAGAATCAGTGAATGTAATTCATCATACTAACAAATTAAAAAATATATCCTCCTCTTGTACAGAAAAGGCATCTTACAAAATCCAAAATCAACTCTGATAAAAACTCTCAGCACACTAGGAATAGAAGGGAACGTTTTCAACCTAAGAAAAGGCATCTACAAAACAACACAAATCATGTTTAATGGTGAAAGAATGGACAAGGCAAAAACACATGCTCTCACCACTTCTACTCGAATTGTATTCTACCCAGTATGATAGGCAATATAAACAAGATAAAATAAAACACATCCAGATTGGAAAGGAAAAAGTAAAAATGTCTTCATTTGCAGCTATCATAACTATCTCAATCTACACAAATCTACTAGAATATGTGAGTCTAGTTAAGTCTGCAAATAGAGGTTAATATAACCTGTATTTCTAAATACTATCAATGAGTAATCAGAATTTAAAAATTAAAGGACAAGACAGTTTTATCTAGATTTTTGATAAAAGTGATAACTTGATTCTCAAATTTATATAAAAATGAGAAGGACCTAAAATCCTCTGGGAAAAAATCCATATGGTGAAAAAAAAAACAAAACCTCAATTCTTAACTTCACACTGTATACCAAGGTTCACTCAAAATGGCTATGTGGCATATACATATATTACTACTGAGCAACAACATGTAACTGCATGTAATAACATGAATACACATAAGTTGACACATACATACAAAATTTTTCTGAATGAAAGTCAAACTCCATCTGTACTGTATTCCACTTATGTAAAATCCTAGGCCATATAACTAATGCACAATGAGGACAGATCAGTGGATGCCTGGGAATGGGAAAGTGAGGAAATAGAAATTTTTTCTAAGAAATAAATTTGTTCATTACCGTGACTGTGATGAAGGTTTTAAAGGTGCATTTTTGTGTCAAAAGTCATCAACTTTAAATATATGTAGTTTATTGTACATACCTCAATAAAACTGTAAAATTTTTTTATTTCTCTAAAAATTATCTAATCAAATAAAAGGATATAAATATATTACAAAGACCTAAAGCAAAACACTGATGACTATTTTATTTATAAAAAATACTGTAAGAAGATTTTACAAAATATTCCTATTAAAAATTATAAGAAGTATATTGAACAAATTCCTACCACCAGTCATAACCGAGTAGTGCAACTGCTGGTACTGAGTCTTCTTTTTGATATCAGCTGTATTACTGTTACGGTTTATATTCTTTGAGTAATAATTTCTTTGTTTTTTTTTAAATTTTATTAGCACACAGATATGCATAACAGGACATCCCCCAAAACTGATCATTTCATACCTGCACTGGGGAGCGAATTGTGACCTTCTTACTTCCTTCCACTGTATCAATTTGACAAACAATAGATCTTTCAACGCCAGACTCTCTGTGTCTTACAGTGTACAGACGTCGTCCCACTTTTGTTAAAGGAATCTTATCAGCAGTAGAATGGTTAACAGGTGCTAAATTAAATAAGTATGTTTAAAAGTTTTTATTATAATTCATTACATATTAATTTTACATATATTACATATTAGAAATTTCAGATGATTCTTAAGCTTATAAATAATAGTCACTGGAGTCTTTGGATATAGTCCATAAAAGGGATATTTTAAGAAGCCACCATATATTTCCACAGAATTCATTAAAAAACTCCCATTCAGGAGTTTAACCCAAGACAATAATAGCAAACCTTTCAAAAATGAGTAATGAGAGCAAGTGCTATAAAATACAAGAATACTGATCTCTGGCTTGCTGTCAGAATAACCAGAGCATAATACCTTTTGGCAGACATTGGTAAACATCAAGGTGACTACAATTTTTGTTTTTAATTTTTCCAACAGCTTGTGTCACTTTTCCTTTATATCTTGGACTTGATCAAATAAAATTTTATATATATTTACCTAAAATACATGTTGTATTGGGGATAAAATTACTTACTTGCATAAATTTCATTTACCATCCCATCCATAAAAATGTTAAAAGAGGTAAAATTTTTGAGAACATTAATTACAACGCTATGACAACACCTGAAACACCTGTTACACGTTATCTTCTAACTAGAAACAAAAGCTATTTTAGTAGCCTACCCTCCTATGTCTAATTAACCTTTAAAATGATGCCCTCCTCAATAATTACTTAAATGCCAGAGTATCAAAAAGTGGTGTAGGTGAGGCTTTGGGACTATTCAACTTCACAATGACTACATATTATGACACTTTAAGAATGTATATACTTCACCTCCAATAAAAATGAAAAACTTCTGGGAAGCAGAAAAGACAAAGGAAAAAACCTTCATCTCAACAGGCAGAACATAAAAAAAAAATTTACAAATCCTAAAGCCATTAAAAACTGCCATTTGCATGAATTCAAACTTTGAATTCATTCAGTTGCAAAACTGATGGAATACTATCAACTGATACCAAATGTGAATAAAAGAACCCCCACAAACATCTAAACATCTATGGTCTATAAAAGCTGAATGAGGGTGAGATCTAATATTTTTCCTCCCAACAACAAAGCAGTAAATTGCCATGCTCTAAATAATGCAGAGGATAAACAGTTTGGAATACAAAGTTTTAGTAACAATAGTAACCAAGACACTGCAAAGGCAAAAAACAGTTCTTGACCTATTAGAAAGGAGATTAAAAAAAAAAAAACCTTGCTAAGATTCTACAAAAGAGTAAAATAACATGTAAATTGTAATTTAAAACAAAATAGCCCCAGGAAGGTAATATATCAACTACTTACTAAGAAGAATGAAGAAGAGTTTGCTGCTTAGGCTGGTCATTGCATTGAAATGATCATTGTCCTTGGTTCGGATATAATCCATACTTAAACTTTCTTCATTTTTCAATACATATGATTTTGCCATAGGAATGTTGAGTACACTAAAAGAATCACTTGGCGAAACAGAGATAGTAAGTCCAAGGGAATTTAAAATCATAAATGGTGCTAGATCCTTTACGAAGTCAGCTGAAGATCCAGTGGCAGCTTCTGTAAATGCCTAATAAGAAAGAGTTATCCTAAATAACATGAAATGTGTAAAATTAAATGACAAGGAGAACAGTAAAGGACAAATGACAACTAAGTTATTAAACTTCTTATTCAACAGACAGATCAATCAGACAAGTATCTCAATATTTAAAGTTTCAAATTTCTTTTCTTACCTTGACTAAATTGTTTAACATTACAAGACCACATTTGGATAATGTAATGTTTAATTGGTCTTTTGAATGGAAACTGATGACAGTTTTATATTCTGGCACTTTGTAGTTTTCTTCTTCAGGATCTGACTCAACAATGGCCTTTTTTGCTTTCTTTTTCATCTAAAACGATAAATCATAGAAATATAAGAAAAAATTATTTCTAAGAACACAACATAACTAAACAAATCCCAATAACATTAGAGAGACCAATACATTTTATCTTTTCTAATTTCAGTAAGTTCTATTGCCTTACTGAAATTACTTGGACATCAGCCAACTAAAGTCATACAGGACAGAAGTATTAGAGAAAATAAATCATGTCATCATCAGTGATAGTAAAATGGCAGATACAATTTAGAAGGAAAAATAAAAACCTAAAATTACTATGTGTACCTGGGATCTGAATATAAAAGCACACACTTCAAAGCAACATAAAAACTCAGAAAAAAGAAAATTAATGTATTGGTCATGCTAATAATAAAGAACAGAAACCTAGAGACTTACAAAGGCGGACAGTAGCAGCAGAACAGTGTTATAAACCTAGAACTCATAAGAATCAATACCCTTTACCATTTCTTAGGAGTCACAGATCCACTGACCATGTGTATTCTAACCTAAAAACCACCAAGGAATTCCTTTTCAAATCCTTCATCTAAAATATCTGGAAAATAAAATTAAGTGATCTAATATGAAAAGAGCTCAACATGCTAAGCTAGCCACCTCTGCTGTTAGTTTAACTGGCTTTAAGCCACTGAAAATCTGTCTGCAGGTTGACCAAGTCATCATTAGGTAGGAAACACGTGAGTAATTCTGCAGTCTCTTGCTTCAGAAGCAAAATTTCATCCACCTAAAGGCCCCAATTCTCATGATTACATAAATCCACAATATATTTCAAACAAATAATATACATTCCTGCACACACGCACACACCCAAAGGATGAAGGAAACTCAGGATAGACAACAACCTACAAGAAGATGACAGAGGTATTACAGCATAGTGGTTTAGAGTGGATTTAACCCCTCTGCAGCTGGATTTGCATCCCATCTTTTCCACTTTGTAGCTATTATTACTTCAAGAAGTCTCTTAACCTCCCTGGTCTCAGTCCCTTCACATGTTAAATAAAAACTCTATCTTCCTCCAAGAGTTGTTGTACGGATTAAAATATTTAGAACAATGTCTAAATTATTCTAAATTTAGTTCTAAATTATGTTCTAAATTGTTCTAAATTATGTAACAAGTAACATAATACTTGTTACATAATTGTATTAGAAGCATAGGCAACACTGGCCTTAGATTTGAAAATTATATTCAGAGGGCAAACAAGGAAGCATGTGGGCAAGGCTCATGATGAGACAACCTGAACTTTGTTGTGATTAAAATAAAGTGTCAAGTGTGGTATAAACATTCTCAATTTTGGAAAATTTTTTCAGACTTCAAATATACATTGATGGGGGAATGTTAATAAAGGGGGAGGCTATACACGTGCAGAAGTAGGTGGTATATGAGAAATCTCTGTTCCTTCTTCTCAATTTTGCTGTGAACCTAAATCTGTTCTTAAAAAGATACAGTCTTTTAAAATACATATATATATATATACACACATACACATATATAGATATACCTTGATACCAAGATTCCATGGTCTAAAATCCTCAGTCTGATCAATTTCTAAGGGTTCAAGCAAAGGCTCCCATACACCAAACATTTCATTATAATAATGCACCTACAGAGAGAATTTTTTAAATGAAAAATGATCTTCCATCCTGTTTCCCACCATGTTTTTTAGCCCTGTTATTTCTTCTATATAAAAACCAGTCTACATGCCATTCAGTAGCTTCCTATAAGCACTCCCTCAGCATTTTCCTCACCTGGCTAACTTCACAGTACATATTCGCTCTTCACAATTTAGTCCAGATAAAATCCCTTTTTAAGCATCTTTCCTTGATTCTACATTACATAAAAGTATAAGGCATATATTTCTAAATCTTTATATTTCTATTAGAAGAGATTATTATACACATATTCAGAAATTCCGTCTATATCCTTAAAAAAAAAAAGTATTCAACTTTAACTCTTTTTCTTTTTTTTTTTTTTTGAGGCTGGGTCTCACTTTGTACCCAGGTCTCACTTTGAACCCCAGGCTGGAGTGCAGTGGTGAGATCTCAGCTCACCATAGCCTCGACTTCCCAGCTATTCTCAAGTGATCCTCCACCTCAGTCTCTTGAATAGCTAAGACTACAGGTGTGAGCCACCACCACTGGCTAATTTTTTGTATTTTTAGTAGAGAGAAGGTTTCACCATGTTGCCCAGGCTGATCTTGAACTCCTGGGCTCAAGCGATCCTTCTGCTTTGGCCTCCCAACGTGCTGGGATTACAGGTGAGCCACTGGGCCTGGCCTCAATTTAACTCTTAAAAAAAAGAATTCTGAATCTAATCAACAACTGTCGAATAATATATTATCTTTAAGTTGATAAAATCAGTTGAAATACAAACTTAATGTGGACACGTACTTTAAAAATAAAAGGAATGTATACATAAAAGCAATTTTCAAGGGCAAAATTTGAAAACTTTTTTCTAAAAGTTTTTGACCCAATATCATTATTTACAATAAGCTTAAATAGCTACATAAGATTCCATAATATTCCATATGTATCATTATCTGTCATAATATTCCATATGTATCATTATCTGTCATAAAACTGGAAAAATATGCTTACTTCTAGCTCAAGCTGACAGTGCAGATTTATTAGGGAACTCCAGTTTTTGCCTTCCCCTGAAAAACGTGACTTTGCCAGAAGCATAGGTACTGTTCTATGACCAACTCCAGCCTCAAGAACTATAAAAATAGAATCAATGTTCATTTTTATCATCTCGTCTTTGGGTACCAATTCAGATGTGGGAGCTATTTTTTCAGTTTCATTTGATTCTTCAAGAAACCACATTTTTAAAGTCTTTGTATCCTTCTTTTCCCATAAATGTGCAGTAGAAGAAGCCGTTTCTTCTGGGATGGTTTCCTTCGTTGTATACAGTGCTGAAGTTATAGTAATCATAGTATTTATAATAACTGGTGAAACCTAAATGGAAAAAAATTAATGATAAGTCTATACAAAACACTTTCAAACATACTACGTCAAGAAATATTAAATATATATGATGAAGGATTATGAGAAATTAAATATTGAATTAACATTACTACCACAAAATAGAAGATACAATTTATTGTTTATAAAATTTTTTGAATTACCATAATTGTGACTTGTTAAAATATTTACACGAATCTTGCAGATATTATTAAACTGATGAAGTATAAAGTAATTTCAATAATATTTATTAGGGATATTAGATGTTAACCACACAAATGTAAATAATAAAATATAGAATAACATTCATTATAAAATGTGTATTAAATAATATTACTTTGTAAAATCTCATAAAAACATATTTCAAAAACACAAATACACCTATTTTGTTTGCATAACAAAAGACTTGCTATAATAAGTTTCTAGGCTTTACTACTTTTTTTAAGTTTACTAAATATTCAAATGATTATATTTTAATTTACCTTTAGTGTCAGGGATTTTACTGACATATCGATCACTTGTGGATCTGTACCTATCTGAGTAGTTTGATAAAACAAGTCACAGGGCTGCAAAACCTATGAGAGAAAAATCAATACCACTAAATTAATGTTTAAATATAAAAATATTTCTATTTAAAGACTTTCCTAGTAATAGGTATGTCAAATAAACAAGTTAATAAAAATAACTATTTAAAAAGTGACTTAATAATACACTCCTTAATTATCCCATATAAAGGACATCTAGAACCTAATATCTGCTCTATTCTTCCACAGTAATAGAAGTTTTATCTGAGCACAAGGTAGCTCAGAAAAAAATACCACATTCTCCAACCTTTACTGCAGTAAAGTGTGGTCATACAGCTATGTTCAAGCCAAAAAAGATGTGAATAGAAGAAATATATATTTAAAACTTCTAAGTCAAAAACTAAGAGAGAATTGGTATACCCTCCATTTTCTATTCTCTCTCTGCTTAGTGGAGGGCCAACTGTCTTGCAAATTTGGGCAACAGTTTATCTTATATCCCAATATATATGTATTCATTGTATCAAAATTACATCTTATATTTCTATGGTGACAATGTTTAGAATATTTATGCTTCTATAGATGCATACCAAGCATCAGGAAAAAAATACAAAGAAACAAGCAACAACTTATGCTTCTATTACTCCTTCAGAAGCTCAAATATTTTTATAAGTATTTGCTGAAAGTCAGCCAGTTAACTTGAAAAGATGTCTGTGAAGGAATGAATTTTAAGTACAGTTATGAAGAGGAGGAAGGCCAAGAGGTTACTAGAGAGTAAAATATCAATGTGAAGTATGTCAAAGCAAATGGCTGAAGGTTCAAATGAAGTTACATGGAGACAAGGAAAAACTCATTATTTGAGCAAAAACATCCAAATGGGAGAAAAAAGTTAAAACAATAAAACTGAAACAACACAGCAAACAACTGGCAGAAAGTCTTAAAAGTCCAAAGAGCAATTTGGAATTGACATGGTTAGAAAGTCAAAGTAAGATCTTAATTGAAAAGTGTCAAGATGAACCCAACTTCTTAGTGATAATATTCCCACAAATACTAACAATAATGAGCAGCATCTGGAAGAATGAAAGAGTTTCAAAGCTGGTAAATAATATTCTAAATTAAGCTCTCTAAGCAGAGAGAAAGACGTTTTACAGAGCACGGTTGGAAAGCATGTAGGTAGTTTTTGTTTCCTAAAATGGTATACACTACATCCAAAATAGTTTACAATTAAGCAGATGATCAAATAGTTAACTCACAGTAGTGATTTTGCCTTTTCTCTTGACTGGAAGAAACGGGCAGGCTCTCACTTGGAGATCTTTAATAGCAGCAGTCATTGTACTATTTTCAAGGTTACCTTTATAGCAAATTTCACATTGTGTTGTAATGACTAAGGCAGGAGCATCATTTTTTGTCATGTCAGCCACAAACACAATTTCAGGATTTTTAATAATAACATTAATTTCCCACTTCACTGATTCCTGTGTAGGTACTAAAACAAATAAAAATAAATTAAAATATCTGCTATATATTATGAATAATTTTTTATAAGAAAATATTAAAATGAAGTAATAGTAAAAAGTAAAACAAAAGAATCTTAGATCCCAAAGGAATCAACTACAACCCTTAGTGAAGACTTGAAGAAGCTACAGGCATAAGAACATTTTTAAATGAGGGGAAATCTCCACTATTTAACTGGAAAGCCTAGAAACTAACCTAGTTTCTAACTCTCAACTTGATACCCTTTCTACTATACCACAGTAAATGACATACTATAAAAAGATAATAGAAAAACCATATGTTAAAAGCTAGGAATAAATACAACAAAAATAAATGAGTGCTTTAAATTGAAATATTATCTTAATTGTGAAAAGGTATGGTTGGTTCATTATTTGCTCTGCTTGTTTTTTTCCACTAGACAAATTCCTTCAAATTACTGCCTGAAGAGAGGTACAATTACTTGTTCTAACATAAGTTTCATAATTTTTAAATGAAATATATACTGACACCTTTAAAAAATGCAAACTATACATCCTCCGAGAAAACACATTAAGGTTTTCCTTCTACTCTGAAAAATAAAATTTTAATTTCTTAAAGCATTTACTTTGATGATCTAAAAGGCTAATCAAGGTTAAGTCCTCTTGTAGCACTTCAATAAAACAAATATTAAATATTTTAGCCAATAACTAACCTTCTTCCTTAGCAGTCCATGTTTGCACACTGGTTTCTACAGCAGTGCCTGTGGTGTAGGCCTCAAGAAAGACATTTGCAACAGTCTGCAGAAATTCTACGCTTGCACAAATATACATTTCTTGAAAGACTGCATCAGTCACACAACCATCTCTGACTTTCCTGTACTTTATATCCATCATGTCTTTTTTGTCAAAACCAACTGTCAGTCCTATCATTCTGGAAAACACAATAACAACAATTCCTATGTGTGAGTAACTTAGAAGTAATCAAACATATGAGTAAAACTCAAAGACTTCATCTCTTTCACTGACAAAAAAAAAAGCATTCTGAAGTCATGTCTCTTGGGAAGATCCATAAAGTGTTCCAAATAATGAACTTACAAACTTCTGGAACACAAACGTATCATAAATGAGGAAGTGTATGTTCAATAAATTATAAGAGTTTGAATCTCAGGATATTTTTTCTTTTCAATTTTTTATGTACTTCCCATTACAATTAGCATGCATTAACAATAATTTATATTAGATTTATATTAGAGAATGTAATTTAAAGAATGTAAAAACCAATTTAATTGCACTGATTATTTCTATTTACTCAACCAATCTATCAATTATCCAGTAAGAATAGTACATAACAGAACCAGGACATTTTAAATGTTAACCGAGTACTACGAGTTGACTGAATTGAAGCTTTAAAGAACCTAGGATGCACTCAGAAAATGAATGTGCAACTCTGGAGATGAATTCTGTAAAATATATCAACGATTTCTCAAGTAAAACCTTAGAACATCATTACAATACATACCGAGGAGTTGCTTTCTTGACATGAGGTCTTTTATCATCTAAAATACAGTTTTTTAATGAAAAGGAAGAAAATGTTGAGTCATCTGTATACATTTTTAAAGTACTTATAATATTCTCCAACTTAAATTCAGCAAGTTTCAGAGAAGGATCACGAACATCTGTAAAGGAAGCCTATGAAAGGAGAAACCAATACAAAATTACAAAGAAACACAAGTCTAAAGTGTATTTTATGATGTGAACTACTACAAATTATTGCCTCTGCTTATAACAAACATCAAAATTCTGTCTCCAAAGGGCTCTAATGAAAGGCCAAAAATATATACACATCACTTTAATTTTACAATTTATTTTTCACATTAGCTATATGATAGATAACTCATTTAAAAGAGAAATAGTTATAAGTATTATTAAACAGATCAACCATTTTTCTCAGAGGGACAGATACTACAAAATACATGTTAAATATTAACATTTGTTATTTTAAAAACATCTATCTATGCAAATTTCACATGTGAAAATACATTTTCTTTTCTTCCTGGACTTACTTGTTTAGGACCTGGACTATACAGCACCATGGTGAGATAATCAGTTTTGAAGCTCATGTTTAGTGTTGTCTTAACTAGTGAGGCATGTGAATGTACTTCTACCACAGCAGCTGTCACCACAGTTGCTCCTTGAAAAAATTAAAGTTATTTAATAAAAGAAAATATCATGAAAAGTAGTTCATTAAAATACCCTTGAAATAGATTTAATAGAATTATTAAACAGGTATAGTAAAATACATTCAAGAAAATAAAATATTAGAAAATTCAGATGTAAAACTCAGTAACTTCTGGCTTAGGACTCTTTCCATAATAATTTGGGAATATTAATTGAACACTTGGTGTTTCTGTTTCCTCTTGATGCTTCTGTTTCTACTTCTGTTCCAAGGAAAAACAGAACTAATCACTGAATATGTTTGGAGATTAAGTAAAATAGCACATGTAAAATGCATACTACAGTACCTGGCACATAATTCAGTATTCAAATTTTACTTTAAAAAACTAAAACCAAGAGACATTTAAAAAATTTTTCTACTAATCAGAAGAATTCAAAATTTGTTTTCTACATTTAAATTTTGAATCAAGGCATTATACGCACATATTAAATGAGCTTAAAATGAAAAAGCAGCACTTTCTAATTCTCATTATATCTAACTTCAGAGAAAAGTACTATTATGCCAGGTAATGTATTTTCAATTGTGATAAAAATTTACATACAATGAAATACATGTATCTTATATGAACTATTTGATGAAATTTGGTAAGTGTATATTCCCACGTAATGACTACTTCAATTAAGATACTGAACACTTACATCCCTCCAGAAAGTTCCCTCTTAACACTTGCTAGCCAATCCCCAACCTCTCTACCATTCTAATTTCAATCATCGTAGATGAGTTTTGTACATTTTTTTAATTCCATATAAATGGAGTAATACAGACTGTACTATTTTGTGTGTGGCTTCTTTCAGTCAACATAATGTTTTTGAGATTCAACCATGTTGCTGCATGTACAAGTAGTTCACTCTTACAGCTAGTCATGCACTCTATGGAAAGAAATAGTTTATCCTACTATTGATGAACATTTGAGTTGTTTCCAGATTTGGGCTACTATAAATAAATCTGCTATACGTATTCCTAAATGAGTCATTTTGTGTATATATGCAGTTATTTTGGGGTGGGGTGGGAGTAAATACCGAGGTCTGGAATTGCTCTGTTAAAGGTAGGTATATATTAACTGCCAAACTCTTTGCCAAAGTGGTTATACTATTTCACATTCCTATCAGTCGTATGTGAGAATTGCAGCTGTTCCACATTCTCGTCAACCTTTGGTGTTGTCAGTCTTCTACAACTTATCTCATCTGGTGAACTGTGAAGTTTTTCTGATAAATAATTATATGAACGGCCAGGCGTGGTGGCTCACGCCTGTAATCCCAGCACTTTGGGAGGCCGAGGTGGGCGGATCACGAGGTCAGGAGATCGAGACCATCCTGGCTAACCTGTCTCTACTAAAAGTACAAAAAATTAGCCAGGCGTGGTGGTGGGCACCTGTATTCCCAGCTACTCAGGAGGCTGAGGCAGGAGAATGGCATGAACCCAGGAGGCGGAGCTTGCAGTGAGCTGAGACCGCACACTGCACTCCAGCCTGGGTGACAAAGCGAGACTCTGTCTCAAAAAAAAAAAAAAAAATTATATGAACAAGTTTTCATGTGTTCACTGCCCATTTACATAGCATCCTCTCTCAAATATCTAAATCTTTTTGGTCATTATTTTGCTTTTAAAAAGTTGCTATTAATTTATAAAAGTTCTAACGTATTCTGGATGAAAGATACATACATCAAGTCTGAGGCTTGGGTTTTTCCTATCTTGTTACTGTATCTCTAATGAGCAGAAATCTGAAATTTTGAAAAAATATACTCATATATTTAAACATTTTCTCTGTTTTTCTTTTGTTGGATTCTATTATTTTTATTACTGTCTTCTTTTCATTTACTTTGGGTTTAATTTCCTATTCTTTTTCTAGTTTCTGCTGGTAGAAGATTTAATCTTTGATTTTAAAGCTTATTCGTTTCTAATACGTTACTCTACAGTTACCAATTTCTTTCACCGTTTTAGTTGCATTCCACAAATTCTGATATATTTTATTTTCATGATCATTCAGTTCATACAACTTCTTAATTTTCCTTTTCATTTCTTTTTGATCTATGGGTTATTTAGAAATTGTTCAAGCTTTTTCACATCCTATTGTTACTACCTTCTAATTTAATCCAATGTGGTCAGAAAATTTAATGGTCCACAAAATGGTGCATCTTTGTAAACATTCCAGGAACTGTTTAAAAACAAAAATGTATTCTGCAACTGATGGTAACATTATATTATATTAATTATGTCAAGTTTGTTGATTGTATTCAAATCTTCTATATTCTTTCTGATTTTTTTGCCCATATCTTATCATTTACCAAGAGTGGTGTGTTCAAATCCCCAACTATGACTCTGTATATGTGTATTTTCTTCTTTAGTTCTGTCAATTTTGCTGCATATATTTCCAAGTTCTGTTATTAGGTATATACACATTTAGGATTGTTGCATCTTCTTTGTGAACTGACACTTTTATCGTTATTTAAAAAAAAAAAAACCTTGTAATGAGACATTCAGGAGAAAGATGAACCCTAACTGGATATTTTCATGGTCTTAAGGAAGCCTTGCTAATTTTTAGGGTGATGATGTTACTATATTTAAAAAGTAATGTCCTTATTGCTTATGGAAAAATAGCAATTAATGGTATAGTATCTGGGATTTGCTTTAAAATAATCTTATGGGCTGGAGAAAGCAGGGGGAAGAGCAGAGTGCGGGCAGTAACAAAGTAGCCACATGATATTAATTAGTGAAAGTGGGCCAGGCATGGTGGCTCATGCCTGTAATCCCAGCACTTTGGGAGACCGAGGCGGGGTGATCATGAGGTCAGGAGATCGAGACCATCCGGGGTAACACAGTGAAACCCTGTCTCTACTAAAAATACAAAAAAGTAGCTGGGCGTGGTGGCGGGCGCCTGTAGTCCCAGCTACTCGGGAGGCTGAGGCAGGAGAATGGCGTGAACCTGGGAGGCAGAGCTTGCAGTAGCCGAGATTGCGCCACAACACTCCAGCCTGGGCGACAGAGAGAGACTCTGTCTCAAAAAAAAAAAAAAAAAATTAGTGAAAGTGGGTGATGAGTACATGTGGGTTCATTACCTCATTCCTTCTACTTTGGTATATGTGTAAAAATTTCCAGAAGAAAACGATTAAAATAACATATTCAAACATCTATTTCTTGTTACATCAATTGCAGACATTGTATCTCACTCTTTAAGCCCTTACTATTTGTTTCCTCTGATCCATCTTCCTCTTTACAGCTTTGGTTAGTAATGTCTTTACTTCTAAGTTATCACAGTTCATAATATTTACTTTTTTACTTACATAAGAAGTATTCCATGTGTTGTTTAACTATGACCATGTAGTATTTTTCTTTTTTTTTCTTCCATTGTTGTATTTTTTTAATTTTATTATTATACTTTAGGTTTTAGGGTACATGTGCACAATGTGCAGGTTTGTTACATATGTATCCATGTGCCATGTTGGTTTGCTGCACCCATTAACTCATCATTTAGCATTAGGTATATCTCCTAATGCTGTCCCTCCCCCTTCCCCCCACCCCACAACAGTCCCCGGAGTGTGATGTTCCCCTTCCTGTGTCCATGAGTTCTCATTGCTCAATTCCCACCTATGAGTGAGAACATGCGGTGTTTGGTTTTTTGTCCTTGCGATAGTTTACTGAGAATGATGGTTTCCAGTTTCATCCATGTCCTTACAAGGACATGAACTCATCATTTTTTATGGCTGCATAGTATTCCATGGTGTATATGTGCCACATTTTCTTAATCCAGTCTATCGTTGGACATTTGGGTTGGTTCCAAGTCTTTGCTATTGTGAATAGTGCCGCAATAAACATACGTGTGCATGTGTCTTTATAGCAGCATGATTTATAGTCCTTGGACTATAGTCCTTGGACTATAAATCATGCTGCTATATCTAGAACTAGAAATACCATTTGACCATGTAGTATTTTTCAATGATGAGACTTACAGTAATACTGCCTCTGCTGCTACACTGTCACAATGAGTGCATCTCTGAAAAATAAGAGGTTCTCTTCTCACATTGTAACGATGGCTCAAAATTATGCAAAATTTAGTCCACTTCACTTCTGCAACATGGTATAGAAATTTCTTAACAACAGAAAACACTTTCCTGTCTATATCAGTTATATAATATAGCTAACTCTGTATCCTACATACTATGTGGAATTCATGCTATTTTTCTTCTATAGGACATTCTTCCACGTGGCTTTTTTCTTTCCTTAAAGCATTCTCATTTACTTTTTAATGAAAGCCAATTAATTTCTAGCCTATTCACATAGATAATTTGGAGATTCCCTTTCAATGTACTCCTGGGTAGGCCTAGGTTTTTTTAACCCCATATTTTCCTGTTTCCTAGATTTCCTGACTTTCTGAAATACATTTTCAAACTAATTTCTTTTACGAATGGGTATGAAGAAGTCTAAGAAAACTGAGTCACAGGAAATCTCAGAATTATTTTCTTTTCACATTTTGGGTGATGGCTTGGCTGTGTATAGAATCTGAGCTTCAAAAACCACTTTCCTTAGAATTCTGAATAGATTCTTCCATTGTCTTCTACCATCCAAGAATTTTATTCCATCATGTTTTACTGATGATAAATAAAAAACAACAAAAATCGATCATGCAATCATTTTTTTCTAAGTCCCTGACAGGCAGCCTGCTTTTTTTCTGAAACTTTAGAAAATCTTAGCTTTACCATTCTGACATCTCATGAAAATGTGTTTGCATGTGGAATCTTAGTTTACCCAATCTGCTGGAAACTCAATAGATTCATTATAGCTAAGAGCTTCCTTCAATATTTACTTAGGTCTGGACAGTTTACAGCAGCTCACCCTTACCTGCACTTTGAATTACCTGTGGTCAGGTCAACTGGGGTCTGAAAATATTATGATACTTTGAGAGACAGACCACATTCACGTAACTTTTATGACAGTATACTGTTATAATTGTTCTATTTTATTAGTTGTTCAACTCTTACTGTGCCTAATTTATAAATTCAACTTTATGATACCTATGTATGTATAGGAAAAAATATAGTTTGGGTACTATCCAAACATAGGTTTGGTAATACCCAAAGTTTCAGGCGTCGACTGGGGTCTTGGAACATATTCCCTGCAGGTAAAAGGAGAGTACTATACTTCTTTAAAGAATTGCCTTCCATTTCCTCAATTATTTCTTCTGTAACACTCATTCTGGAATTGGACCTTCTGAACTAAAACATCACTCTTAAGTTTTATCACATTTTCCATCCCTGTGCTTTTTTCTACTCTGTCATGGGAGATTGCCTCAACCAAATATTCCAACTCAATACTTCTAATTACATGTTCAGTGTTTTTGTTTCAAATTTTCAGCAATAATATTTGGATTTCCAGCAACTCTCCTATCCTTGGGTGAGGTGGTGGTGCTGGTGGGATCCATTTCTTGTATTATCTTCTCAAAATCCTCTTAGAATGTCAGTTTGTTTTTTGTTTGTCTGCTTCCTTTTCTGTCACTTCAATTATCTGTTTCCTTCAGAAAACACGATTTTATTTATCTTAGTTTCATTCATGCTTGGGGCTTTTATAATTTTCTTCATATCTGACCATTCATATTTAACAATAAAGGACTGGTTTGATTATTCCAGCTAGTAAGGGTGGTGTTTCCTACAATGTTGCAAATGTAAAGCTGGTTTTCTGTTAGGATTCTCCCTGAGTAAAAGTGCTGTGTAACACCTCAGGGCTTTGCAAAGGTGAGTCTCGTGAACTAGTAGGTTTCATTTTGAGGTAGGTAGGTCTGAGGATCCCCTATAAGGCCAGAATAAGAACTTTATGCTTACGCAGCGACATCATCCCAGCACTAACTGACCCTCTGTATGCGCTGGTGCTGAACTCAGAAACCAGCCACATTCCACAGAGCACACTGGATCCAACATTAGATGAAGCCTCTTTCTAAGTTCTGCTTCCTTCTACTCTGTTTCATCCATCTCCCAAATATTTGTTAAACTCCACCATCTACTAATAATCATCCTCTCTTTGCACCTCTAATACTTTGATATTCCTAATATCAATATAAAAGATTCGTTTGGGATATATGCCACACTAGGGATAGGGAGAAGATGGGGGAAGGGGAGAAAAATGGAAAATGAGGAGCTACAAGGAAGTCAGGAAAACATGAATATATATTGAGGAATTTTGTTAACAACAGGACTAGGAACTTTCATTCAAAGAAAAAAAATCAACACAATGACTAATAACACAGACAATTTAGAGATGTCTGAATGGAATTACTGATTAGAAAGAGATTTACAAATCTTATTTTGCCCAAGCTAAAGAAAAAGAAGGAAAGAAAGAAGGAAAGGAGGGAGAAAGAGGAGAGGAAGGAGGGAAAGGATAGAAGGAAGGGGAGGGAAGAAGACAGAAGAAAAAAGAGAGAAAGAGAGGAAAACAGAAAGAAATTTGAAGTTAAAAACATACCTCCTGAATGGTGTGAAGCATTAGTAGTAACTCCACTAGCAGCACTGTATTGGTCTTTTGTTACAGCAGGTGATGCACTACCATCTTTTTCATACCATATATTGCCATGCAATGTTTTAAAAATAGTTGTTATATCTTCTTGACTAAGAATGAACTGTTAAAAAAAAAAAGATTTGCTCTTTTTAGCACTGCTACTTCATTGCAGAATTTAACTGCAGTTAAAATTCTCAGAGGAGAAAAATGAAAGACTGTTTCAATCCTCCACCACACCAATTAGACATTTTTACAAACTGAATATTCAGTTTTCTAAATGACCATGTGCTCTTTAGTAGCTTGTGAAATATAGAACTAAATTAGGTGCTAATACCAATGAAGTTATGAATAAAGAACTATTTGTTATTAATGTACCAAATAATATAGTAATTTTAAACTTTTAAAATGAACTTTAAGTAGTTATCTATCTACTTTGGATTTTTTTGGTTAGTAAGCACCTCATTTTACAAATGTAGAATAATAAAAAATGATACATTTGGTTAATCAAAAATTTTAGAGTTCACAATGTGTTTTATATGAACTATTTTATGTGAACCTCGAAGAAGTCCTAGGTATATGGAATATAATCCTGAAATGTATTTAGTTAGTTAGGTAGTTAGTGAATGGGTCTCATTCTGTCACCCAGGCTGGCATGCAGTGGTGCAATCCTAGCTCACTGCAGCCTCAAACTCCTGGGCGCAATCTCTGACCTCAGCCTCCCAAGAAACTGGGATTACAACCATGCACCAACATGCCCAGCTAATGCAATCCTGATATTTATATTTATATTTGTAAGACACTGAGCTAAATGGTTAATATGCTTAGGTCCACACATAAACTAGGAACTAACACAAAGAGCTAATAATTTCAGGCCAGGTGCAATGGGTCACGCCTGTAAGCCCAGCACTCTGGGAGGCCGAGGTGGGCAGATCAGTTGAGGCCAGGAGTTAAGAGAACAGCCCAGCCAACACGGTGAAACCTCGACTCTACCGAAAATACAAAAATTAGCCGGGCATAGTGCACACCTGTAATCCCAGCTACTCAGGTGGCTGAAGCAGAATTGTTTGAACCTGGGAGGCAGAGATTGCAGAGAGCCGAGATCGCACCACTGCGCTCCAGCCTGGGCAACAGAGACTCTGCCTCAAAAAAAAAATAAAGAGCCAATTTCAAATCCTAGCTGTTACAAATTTAGTCCCAAATCAACAGCATAAGACCTGCCTTAATAGCTGTGATGGTTAATTTTGTATGTCACTTTGGCTCAGTCACAGTACCTACATATGTGGTCAAACATTAAATGTTTCTGTGAAAATATTTTTTAGATGAAATTAATATTTAAATCTCTAGACTCTAGGTAAATCAGATTACACTCCATAATGTAGGTGGACCTCATCCAATCGTTTTGTATTGAAGTTGGAGGCCTTCTATAAAAAAAGACTGACCTCCTCCAAGCAAGAATTCTGCCAGCAGACTGCCTTCAGATTCGAGCTCCAACACTACCTCTTCCCTGGGTATCCTTCCTGCTGGCCTACCCTGTAGATTTTGAACTTGGTGGCATCTGCAATCATGTACACCAATTCCTTAAAATAAGTCTCTCCCTTTTCCCTCTCTTTACACACACACACACAGACACACACACACACACACACACACACACACTCTCTCTCTCTCTGGAGAACTCTAACACAACAGAAATAATGTAAAAAAAGATATTTGAGTTTGGCTCACTTCTAAGTTTGTCAAAACAACAAAAAGGATTTTTAGCTGTTACGACCCCAAGGAGATAATTTGAATCCCACAATATTTAACAAGTTTTACTTGTACCAAGCTTTCTTTGACTGCATTTCAAAGACGATACATTAATTTAGTGTTTTAAAATTAAGTCCATGTGTACCTTATACATACTACTAATGTTTTGGGGTTTTTTTAAGCTTTCATTCCTTCATTCTTTTATTCATGACACTTATTTTGTAACTATGTAACAGACACTGCAAAAAGAGTTCATATAATAAGGTGAAATTAAATATTACAACTTCTAAACCATGTCTTCCAGTTAGTATCCGTCTATCGCACGCACCTCAAATACTGATTATTAATCGGCACTTTTCCTTCACTTTTGCCAGGAGCTCAGTGGAGGAAGTTCAAAGAACTGTAAGGATCCCGGGGCTGCTGATCTGCAGTATCTACATGTCAGGACAGGCTGTGTATGCAACCACTGAAAATCTGACAAGTCAGAAATCACAAGCTGCTCCACTTGGTCTGGATGCATTAGACAAAATGATTTCACAACCAATTCTAGCCGCTCCCTGACACAGAAGATGAGGCCCAGGAGGGAACAAATATCTGGGCTCTGGGGTGAGCTGTAACAGCAGCTAAACAACTACTCAGGTGAATCAGAGTAAGGGAAGCTCCAACTTTATCCTAGAGGGTTGGCCTCAAAAGGCAGCTGGGCACTTGCAGATTGTCGGCAGCATCACCAGGACATTCTGTATGGATTCTACCTGGGGAAGAGCACGAGAAAGCAGTATCTTTGCTGCCCCACGCAAATATGCCTAATAACTGGGCCCAGTGGGATGGCAACTGCCCCAGCATGCTGGGTGGAACACACTATGTTTTATAAGTTTCTATATGTTTTATAAGTTTGTTATCTTACCAATACAAATAGACTTCAAATATTTATTTTAAGATAACTTCCATCTCCTACCCTATAAGTTAAAGCAGCCATTATGATCTTACACACTAAGATTTTTCATAATGCCATCATGTTTTATGCTCTGAATATACATTTGACTTAAAAGTCTGAAATCTCGGCCAGGCGTGACGGCTCACGACTGTAATCCCAGCACTTTGGGAGGCTGAGGGGGGTGGATCACGAGGTCAGGAGATCGAGACCATCCTGGCTAACACGGTGAAAGCCCGTCTCCACCACAAATACAAAAAATTAGCTGGGCGTGGTGGCGGGTGCCTGTAGTCCCAGATACTCAGGAGGCTGAGGTAGGAGAATGGCATGAACCCCAGAGGTGGAGCTTGCAGTGAGCTGAGATTGCACCACTGCACTCCAGCCTGGGCGACAGAGCGAGACTCCATCTCAAAAAAAAAAAAAAAAAAAAAGTCTGAAATCTCTAAAATGATGGTTTTCTCTTAATAAATAAAATTTTTACAGAAAGAAATAGAAAGGGAAACTGGGAGGTGGGGAGAAGGATTTGGTAAGTAGGTTTCTTAAAGAAACCTCCCAGAGTGTATGTTGCTATCACTTCGGCAAAGCCTATGACACACTTTTGACTTTCATCCAGTCAAGGGAAAAAAATATGAACTTGTGGGCAGCTCCATGAGAGATCTTTGAAGCAATGTCAACCAATAAGAAAGTAAAACTAAGGTGGTGACACATTTGCCGTTTTCATTTTCAACTTATGAATTCTTCTAATACTTTCTCTTCCTTTGTATAGATTATTTCATATATTTCCATGGCTTTAAAGGCCATCTATATGCTGGTGACTCCAAAATTAGTATTTCTAACCTAGTCTTTCCAATAAATTCTATATTAACATACCTAATTGACTACAGCACCATGCCTATTATTTGCGTCCTTCATTAAATTTACCACAATTTATAACTATTTTAATTATGTGTCTGATTACTTTTTTACTATCTAACTACTACTATACCTTCCAGATCACCATCACCACCAACCCCTGCATTAGACTGGAAAGTTCCATGAAGTCAGAGACAATGTCATTGCTTCCTTGCCACTTTATCTCCAGTAATATTTGTTAAAAGAATAAATAGAGGCCATTTTTAAATGAATTCTAGTTTAATATAATCACTATTTCAATTCTGATCAAGGTGATTATGTATATACAAATTCCACTCGAATGATGCCTTATGTCCCCAAGCAATATTTTTCAACAAGCAAAACAAAATTTGGTAAGTATCCAAAAAAAGTTACCTCCATAGGTTTCAGTTGAGCATTTACATTAAAACAAGGAACTTCCTGGTACCACTCCCAGCATAAATTTCGTTCAACCACCACCTCAAGATTTAATGGCAGTAGTAGATCCAGTACTTCCTGGTATGCATCATTAATAAATTGAGATCTATAAGTAGAGATAACGTTCTTTTAAATTGTTTCATATACATTCAGGTAGTTAAAAAAAGATTAACTTAAATTTATCCTTTTACATGCAAATAGCAGAAATCAATAATTTGTTGGGTATAAAGGGAAAAAAATCTATCAGGCTTCTTTTTTTATCTGCCAAAATGAGTTGAGTGATGTTCTATCCCACTAAAAACCTGGGTGACTTACACTGAGCTGAGTGTTCCATATTATACAGAAATAGAGCTAGGCACAGTAGCTTATACCTGTAATCCCAGCACTTTGAGAGGCTGAGGCGGGCAGATCACTTAAGGTCAGGAGTTTGAGACCAGCCTGGCCAACATGGTGAAACCCCATCTCTACTAAAAATACAAAAAGTAGCTGGCCGTGGTGGCATGCGCCTGTAGTCCCAGCTTCTTAGGAAGCTGAGGTAGGAGAACTGCTTGAACCTGGGAGGTGGAGGTTGCAGTGAGCCGAGATCGCATCACTGCCTGCACTCCAGCCTGGTCAACAGAGCGAGACCCTGTCTCCAAAAAAAAAAAAAGAAAAAAAAAAGGAAAAAGGAGAAATATGTATTTTTAAATACAATTTTGTAATATGGTAAAAAGTGCAAAAGTATATAAGTTGTTAAGTTGTATAGTAAACCATTAAAATAAGAATTATCTCTATGTAGGCCAGGAGTGGTGGCTCATGCTTGTAATCCCGGCACTTTGGGAGGCCAAAGCAGGTGGATCACCTGAGGTCAGGAGTTCGAGACCAGCCTGGCCAACATGGTGAAATCCCATCTCTACTAAAAATACAAAAAGTAACCAGGCGTGGTGGTGGGCCCCTGTAATCCCAGCTACTTGGGAGGCTGAGGCAGGAGAATCACTTGAACCCAGGAGGCAGAGGTTGCATTGAACTGAGATCATGCCATTGCTCTCCAGCCTGGGCAACAAGAGTAAAACTCTGTCTCAAAAAAAAAAAAAAAAAAATTATCTCTATGTAATTTGTAAACAAACATTATATAAGACATCATTATAAAAACATTTTAACTCACTGATTTAGATAAGTAACAGAATATCACATATTCCCTTATTTTATAAAAAACAAGTAGCACCATATGAAATTTTTATTTCTATGAGTTAAAATAGCTGAATACATACAATTTAAATTGAACTATATTTGCCTTTCCAAGCACTTATAAAGGTAAGACTGATGCTCAGGAATGAACAAAAATGTAGTAGGTCAATTGAACCCCTTCAAGTAACAATGTGACCATAGAAGCCTCCCATTGTACCTCAAAGTGACAATCTCAAAGTATTACTCCTCAATAATGTACTTATATTTTAATTAGCAGCAAATCCTTAAATTAAGGTATAACACCATGACTGTAGAATTTTGGCAATCATTTAATCAATATGAGAGAAATATGAGAGTTCATCAGGGATCTCCCAAAATGCCTGGTACCAAGCCATTTAATGAATGAATGATAGAGTGACACCAAACTTACGTATGTCTGCATGCTTGCGATCTCCGCTTAATGGTAATAGGTTAAGGAATCTAAAAGCCCCATAGGGAATGCTGCACACATAGATTTTCTTTTCTTTTTTTCAGTTATCCTCTGTAGGCTAGGATGCATATATAATTTTAATAGCCATATTAGAATAAATGGCTATACTAGTATTTTAATTAACCTTCTATTATTAAAATTTCATATTTTCCAATTCTTCACCATAATAAATACTTGGATTTTCTATATCTATATCTATATCTTCATCTATATATCTTTGAGTAAATTTCTGTCCTTTGGACAAACTACGAGAAAGAAAACTGTTACGTCAAAAGATTACTTTCTGAAAAAACTTTTTATCAGTACTACCCAATATATGGATTAAATACACCTTTCCTACGTGCTCCCACACGTACCTTATACTTTTTCCATCACTGCATTTAATACATTGCATTTTAATAGTTTATTATGTCCTCTATATTTTCAATTAGAATGAAAGCTTCATGAGGGCAGGAACTATGTTCATCTTATTCTTTGCTTTTTGTCAGTACTTAGATGATTGGCATGCGCCATATAATGAATAAATATTTGCTAAATTGCATTCAAGTTGGATTAACGTATAAAGAACATAGTCACAAACATGAATTCCTATTTTTCTTTATGAGCTTTCTAAGAAGTTGTAACTAAACTGCATTTTCTGGGGGTTGGCTTGTTTTTTTGAGACAGTCTCATTTTGTCATCCAGGCCAGAATGCAGTGGCATTAACACAGGTCACTGCAGTCTCAATCTTCCAGGCTCAAGTGATTCTCCTGCCTCAGTCCCATAAGTATCTGGGATGACAGGCATATGCCACCATACTCAGCTAATTTTTGTATTTTTTGTGGAAATGGGGTTTCACCGTGTTGCCCAGGCTGGTCTCAAACTCCTGAGCTCAAGCAATCTGCCATCCTCAACCTCCCAAAGTGCTGGGTTTACAGGTGTGAGCCAATATGCCCAGCAACTGCATTTTCAATTATCAATTATTTTAAAATTATTTCCGGAAAAACTGGCTACACTCTATAACTGAGTAATTCTATTTCTAGGAACTCATCCTCAGGAAATGAATTATCCCAAAGAAATGAGTAGACAATTACGTAAGTACTGATGTAATAAAGATATCAATCATCAATATAGTGTGATTTATAACAGCAAAAATGTATATATATATTAGAATCAAATTTCTAACAAAAGGCAGGTTTAGATTTTCTAAAAACAGGAATATTTGGAAAAATTTATGCACTCAAAATAATGACATGGAAAATTTACAGCATATTTTTAAGAAAAAAGCTATTTACAACACAAAACACAATATAATTCTTTTTATACTAGTTCTGGGATACATGTGCAGAATGTGCAGGTTTGTTACATTGGTATACATGTGCCATGGTGGTTTGCTGCACCCATCAACCCATCATCTAGATTTTAAGCTCCACATACATTAATTATTTGTCCTAATGCTATCCTTTCCCTTGTCTCCCACCCCAACAGGCCCCGGTGTGTGATGTTCCCCCTCCTGTGTCCATATGTTCTCACTGTTCAACTCCCACTTACGAGTGAGAACATGTGGTGGTATTTGGTTTTCTGTTCCCGTGTTAGTTTGCTGAGAATGATGGTTTCCAGCTTCATCCATGTCCCTACAAAGGACATGAACTCATTCTTTTTTATGGCTGCATAGCATTCCATGGTGTATATGTGCCACATTTTCTTTATCCAGTCTGTCATTGATGAGCATTTGGGTTGGTTCCAAGGGTTTGCTATTGTGAATAGTGTTGCAATAAACATATGTGTGCACATGTCTTTACAGTAGAATGATTCATAATCCCTTGGGTATATACCCAATAATGGGATGGCTGGGTCAAATGGTATTTCTGGTTCTAGATCCTTGAAAAAAAACTGTGAAAAAAGACCGTTTTCCACAATGGTTGCACTAATTTACACTCACACCAACAGTGTAAAAGTGTTCCTATTCCTCCACATCCTCTCCAGTATCTGTTGTTTCCTGGCTTTTTAATGATTGCCATTCTAACTGGTGTGAGATGGTATCTCATTGTAGTAAATGTCCACACTGCCCAAAGTAATTTATAGATTCAATGCTATTCACATCAAGCTACCACTGACTTTCTTCACAGAATTAGAAAAAACTACTTCAAATTTCATATGGAACCAAAAAAGAGCCCATATAGCCAAGACAATCCTAAGCAAAAAGAACAAAGCTGGAGGCATCACACCACCTGACTTCAAACTACACTACAAGACTACAGTAACCAAAACAGCATGGTACTGTTACCAAAATGGATATATAGACCAACGGAAAAGAACAGAGGCCTCAGAAATAACACCACGCATCTACAACCATCTGATTTTTTGACAAACCTGAAAAAAACAAGCAATGGGGAAAGGATTGCCTATTTAATAAATAGTGTTGGGAAAACTGGCTAGCCATTTGCAGAAAACTGAAACTGGACCCCTTCCTCACAAGCATGGCAGAAAGTAAAGGAGACACAGAGGCACGTCTTACACAGTGGCAGGCAAAAAGAGGATGAGAGCCAAGCGAAAGGGGTTTCCCCTTTTAAAACCATCAGATCTCATGAGACTTATTAACTATCATGAGAACAGCATGGGGGAACCACCCTCATGATTCAATTATCTCCCACCAGGTCCCTCCCACAACATGTGGGAATTATGGGAGCTGCAATTCAAGATGAGATTTGGGTGGGGACATGGCCAAACCATATCACCTCTCCATTATCCATCAACATGATTCTCAATCATTAAAATCCTGTTCCACTACCTTCGGTCACACCTGCTTGGCAAAAAATTGTTTTGTCTCAATCCAACTGACTGTTGGATTCCAAATACAAAATACCAAGTACTGCATGAAAAAAAAATGATATACTATTGATTCATGGTTAACAATATCAGCAGGACCCTCACTGCTGCCTCAAATACATTTTCCTGGTTTCTCATCTCTCTGTCTGCTCCTTAGTCTCTTTTGAGGGTTCCTCTTTCTGTCAGTTATTTAAATACTGGTATTCCTCAGCATTCTTCCTCATATGTCCCACTCTACAAGCTTTCTTTGTGACTGTGCTCATTCCAATGGCTTCAGTGACTAGCACAAATTATTACTAAGAACTCCTAAACCTAGAAGTCTAAACAACATCACCTATGTGCATCACCTAGGCACATATATTCCACTGCCTTTTGGATTTCTTTCCAGATCTCTCCATGTAGAAGTCATGCAACCACTTTCAGGCTACTTTGCCCATTAGAGAAATAATTATTATCTGTATTCTACTGGGTTTTTCTGCATTGTTCTGTCTTATCTCAGTGAAGTGCATCATCATCAAATGCTGATTTCCAAGCCTGTAACCTAAAGTGAATTTTAATTTCTCTTCTCCTTTAACTCCCACACCCATTCAACCATCAGTTACTATAAATTCTGTTTAGCTCTCCACTACTTCACTCCCCTACCTCAGACTAAGTCACCTATAATTCTTATGTGAATTACCGCAATAGTTACCAAACTATCCTTCCAACCTCTAGTTTTGTCCCCTTTTGACCTAATTTCTAGAACCTTTTCAAAATGTGATCCCATTTTATGCACCAGCCCACTATATTTATTAAACAGTACCTACCGCAACAACCCAATGAGGTAGGGATTATTTATTAATCCATTGTAAAGATTGCTCACTATTATATTTCTTATTCTTAGCACAATGCCTGGGATAGATTTGGTGCTTAATAAATGCTCAAGTGACAGAAATTTCTCCTTCCATCTAGGATGGAGTAACATGAATGGGTTAACACTCCTGCTTGAAACAACCCTGCCCTCCAAAAAAAAAAGACAGACAAAATTTACTTAAAAATAGTTTTCAAGACACAAGACATCAAAAATGGATAGTGATTCCAAAGAGTTGGGAAAAAAATGAGGTGAGCCCTACAATTGTCCCAGTTTACTATTGTTTTACCATAATTAACAGGCCATGGTACAGGGAGGGGGGACCCAGGGGAAGGCCAGGAAAGCCCCAGAGTAGAGAACATAAGAGCTGAGAGTCCAAGAGAAACCAAGGTAGCTAGTTTATATGATAAAATACCAGAGAGAAGAGAGCTACACAGACTTATAGAGTAACTTAAAATTTATAGCACAATATTATAAAGTACTCCAATTTATAGCACGTCATATATTAGAAAAGAAGAAATGTTCCAAATCAATAATCTTAGCTATCACCTAAAAAAACTTTTAAAAAGAGCAAAATTAAACCTAAAGTAAGCAGAAAGAAACAATAAATATCGGCCGGGCGCGGTGGCTCACGCTTGTAATCCCAGCACTTTGGGAGGCCGAGGTGGGCAGATCACGAGGTCAGGAGATCGAGACCACAGCAAAACCCTGTCTCTACTAAAAAAATACAAAAAAAAATAGCCGGGCGTGGTGGCAGGTGCCTGTAGTCCCAGCTACTCAGAGAGGCTGAGGCAGGAGAATGGCATGAACCCGGAAGGCGGAGCTTGCAGTGAGCCGAGATCGCGCCACTGCACTCCAGCCTGGGCGACAGAGCGAGACTCTGTCTCAAAAAAAAAAAAAAAAAAAGATACGCAACTTATTCTGTGTCAATTATGTCTCAGTAAATCTGCTTTAAAAATATTCAGTTGATTGAAGAAAGCACAGGAGGGAAAGATAGACTCACAGGAAGCTAAAGAGAAGTAGAGAATGGGAGTTAGTTAAGTAAAACATGAGATAAAAATAAGGTGAAGAGACAAGCAAGAGAATTATATCAAAGAAAAATGACAGAAAGAAGGAAGAGGGCAGTTGGTAAGTATAAATAGAGAAGGATTCAAGTTGGAAAATAGGGCATAAATTCAGATGGGCTATTAGAAACAGCACAGAAACACAGAGGACGCAGTATAAAAGCTCGCAAACTATTTGAACATTTGGTTATCCCCCTACTCCCTAACCCTATGCTTAATGAATACAGGTTAACGAATAAGGTTGTATGCTACTGTATGTTTGTTTAAATTACAGCATCAGCGACACAGCAACAACTGACAGAGAAGATAAGGTGATAATGTATTTGCAAAGTGAATAAACATATTACATTAGAAATTCTTCATTTTTTCCATAGCCATGTAATTTATAATGAACCACAAAAAAGCACAAATATACTTCCTTAGATAATAAATTTTATAGTTTTCCTAATTACCTAAGGAGAAATTTTCAGACACTTTCTAGGTTTTTTAAAATGCGAAGACTATAATTGATTTTGCCAAAATATACTTAAGGAAGAAAGAATCACTAAGTTATGTATAATTAATAAAATAAAATCTCACTGTAAACAGACTACTCAAGACATCAAAGTCTTTAATGTAAAAAGTTAGAAAAATATTGCATTCCACACAAATATACTTGTGAAAAGCTTACCTGTATAGTCGCATTTCACTCAGCTTTATTGTTATCAAATCAATCACAGGTGGGGGAGAGCTCTGGCTCTCTGTTATCATATGAAAGGTATTTGTCATTGTAATTAGTCCAAAATCAGCAACAAAAACATTTTCAGAAACTGGAGACTGCGGGATGACCACAACTGGGGCTTTGATGTTAATATCCAGTGCCATTCTGGAACTCCTTCGTGCGAGTTCTTTTACACCAGTAGCAGCCATTCCAGCTGCCTGAACAGTTGCCTCAGCCAAGGCTTGTTTAGCTGCCTGAAAATTATCTATAAAAGCCTGTAAGATAACAGAATTATATTCTTAAGGTTATTAATAAATAAGACTTATTAAATATATATTGATATTTATGGTTTTACTTCCATTAAAAAAAAAACTTTTACTTGATACAACCAAGCATTATTTATTCAAAGTCTTACTGTCTATATTAAATCTTAATTTTCTGCCACAAAAACTGGGAAACACAAAGACACAGATAAAATAAAAATCTAGTCCTCAGAACAAAGCTAAATGGGATCGCTGGAATGTCTTACAGATATCTACTTCCCTTATCTCACTTTCCCTAATGGGAACAACCCTATTTCTCTATACAACCTCAGTGGACAGAGAGCTTATTTATATTTATAAGGTAAATAAATAAATAAAATACGTTTAAGAAGTTTCAAAATAATTTTCCAATTTCCAAAAAAAAAACTTCAATGACATAAAATATAATTACCTAGATTTATACTCTTATATCTAATTTTCATGTTCAAAGAAAAAATTAACATTTTAGTAATTTCTAAGTATAAGTACAAGAGGGCTCAAGTGACATGATTTTTTTGGTTATAAAAATAAATTAGCTACTTAAGAGGCTGAGGTAGTAGGATAAAATGGGGCCAGTAGTTCTAGACCAGTTTGGGCAATACAGCGAGATCGTGTCTTTAAAAAAAAAATTAAAAACAAAAAATTAGCAGGGCCTGTTGTCCCTGTAGATTTACTTGGGAGGCTAGGTGGGATTTGCTTGTGCCCACGAGTTCAAGGCTGCAGTGAGCTAGGAGCACACCACTGCACTCCTGCCTAGGCTGCAGAGCAAGACCCCAACTCTAATTTTTTTTAAAAGACAAGAAATTCAACAAGGAATACTTGTTTATCTTTACAATTTTGTGTACAAAATGATTTTATGGCGTAAAAGATCATAAAACAGCAACATTATATGGAATTAACCTAGAATTCTGAAATAACAAAAGAGGGCTCCACATTCCCAAATACATTCAAATGAACACGCAAATACTTTTCTTGCTTATAAGAATTGCCACACTTGGCCTATTTATTCCACTACAGCCTTAGATTTGATTACCTAGTTCATACACTAAAACACAGAGACAGCATTTTAAAAGAATGAATAGTGATGTCACGGAGATAGGTATGACACCCACAGGAAAAAATATCAGCTGACAGCAAGGGAAAAACAAAAACCGAAACAAAACGAAACAAGAAAAGCAGAAATAAGAACTGAAATGCCTTAGGGTGGAGTCATATAGGGATTAAATATAACTCCTTAAAGTCCCTGATATTCACAGAACGACAATGCAATCGAAAATGATTTTCTTGGGCCAGACATAATGCCTGTAATCTCAGCGCTTTGGGAGGCCAAAGCAGGAGGATCACTTGAGGCCAGGAGTTCAAGACCAGCCTGGGCAACAAAGCAAGACTCCATCTCTATAAAAACTTGAAGAAAAAAAAAAAATTAGTTTGGTGGTATGTGCATGGTGATATGCGCCTGTAGTCTCAGCTACTCAGGAGGTTGGGGCGGGAGGATCACTTGAATCCAGGAGTTCAAGGTTACAACGAGCTACAATCATGCCACTGCACTCCAGCCTGGGTGACAGAGCAAGACCTTGTCTCTAGAAAATTAAAATAACCTTTTCTTAACGATGACTTGAGACCAAAACAAACTTCAATTATATATTCAGTATTTTAAAATTATAGTTGCAAGTCAGGTAAAACGAAGACTTAAGCCAATGACATATAAAATGAAGGTTCTAGTTAATATATAACATATTTATGATATATAATGCACATATACTTAATGTTAATATATGAAATATATATTTCAATTAATTGGAATATTCCTATGTCAAAACGATGTTATACAAGTAAGGAACTACACATTTATTAGGTATAATAAATGGTACCCAGAAGATTTAAAAAATCAGAAAAAATTTTAAGCAACGAATTCTTACTAGTCTTCATCCATATTTGACATATAGCAATTTCCAACTAGTATAAAATAATAATTTAATAAAATACTTACCAATATGGAATATAGAAATTTCGTGACAAAAACTACTTCAATGCAACCAACTATTAAATTAACCTGAATGTCGACCACATTCATATCTGTGTATGCAGAACCAGCAGTTGCATCCATGTAAGAAACCATTTTGAAGCTGAAAACTTCTTTTCCAGTGATATAAACAGCCTTAATAAGAGAAAATTTAATTATCACAATCCATTTTTGAAATGATGTGTTTTCAGTACAAAAATAAAACAGTAAAAAATAACAAAACATAGTTAGAAAATCTCGCAAGTATTCACAAGCCAAGTACAAATGAGGCAACAATTCTATCATAACTGGTTTATTGGAACCTACACTACAAACTTTTACAAATTGGTGGTGGCAATTCCCTTTGTGAATCATAAAATCAAGGTAGTAGGTCTGGCTCCAGCTTTCTTTCTTTCTTTCTTTCTTTCTTTTTTAATGGAGAAGAGGAAATTTCTGAATATGCATTTTCATTTTGCAAGTATACTTTTGTAATGAGAGTAACCATGTATTTCTTGATTCACTGACAAAAATTTGAAAAACACTGTACATCTACACCTTACTGAAATCTGTTCTTGATTTGAGGTATGTGAATAGATTTTTCTAGATTCTTCAAAGGAGTCTCCTCCTATTGCTATACTTCTGTTCCTTATCAGGTTGTAAAGGGCCATCTTAATTGCCAACCACAAATTACCTACAGTGGTTAAAAATCTCAAGCTCTGCAATAACAGTTAAAAATGGTAGAGAAAACAGGAGATGTAAAATGTTAAAAAAAATTTTGGAAGAGGGACAGAGCACTAAGCTCATAACTTTCTCAATTCTCCTAAATGCTAGAAGCAAGCAAGAACAGGGAGCTGAAGAGCCATCAACAAGCAAATCAGTTACAACTACAGAACAAAGAATCCTCCAGAACCAGAGGTATAAGTGACCTCTGAAGGCTGAGGTACAAGATGCGGATGAAAAGAAGTCTACAGTCCTGCTTCTGCCTAAGGTGCACAAAGCTGGAGTGAGGGCCCCTCCAAACCTTAAAAAAAGGAAAAAAAAAAAAAAACGATAAACTATGATATCATAACTTTCTTAAAACCATTAGCAATCTGAGGTCACAGGACAACAAAGATCCCTAAAAATCTAAGGACAAACAGGTAGCTTCAGGGAGAGACAGAAAATAAGCACCAGCTCACATGTGGTAGAGAGGAGAAAGAGATGTTAGATACTATACAATATAGGTAAGAATAATTCAGCTAAAATGATAAAGGATAAGTGTGGACTAATGTGAGATGCAGAATCCCTGGGAGCCACACACGTGAGGAGCTCTTGAGAAAGACGGGAGCGGGGTGCAAGTGGGAAACAAGAGAAAGTTTTCCTTGGTACAACCCTGGAAAAGGTGAGGAGCCTCCATTGCAGAAAAGGCCCAAAGCATCACCAAGATTATCATCTACACAAAACAATAGCCATAAGAAACTAGGGGAAGGGCAGTAAACCTTGTTTCCCTCAGGGCACAGGTGAAGATACAGTATCCTAGGGACAAGAATAAAATAAAACTCTAGGGGAAGAACAAGAACTCTCCTGGGGCCAGATAATTAGAGGTCTCCCTCTGCTGGGAAAGGGAAGGATAGTCAATCTCACATAGGAAATACGAGAGATATCAATCAGACGCCATGAGGAGGAGGGGCAGGATGGCCAAGAATACTCCATTTCTGAGACTCACAGAAACAGCCCTGGCTAGGACTGAAAATGGACAAGGACACTAACAAGCCTATCCAAACCACCTTGCCTTCTCCCCAAATACGTACCATCAAGCTCACAAGCACTAGGAAACAAGCAGCAGGAGCCTCTAACATCTAGGAAAGAGCTAAGAATGTGGAAAGAGAATTTTCTGAGGTACAAGAGTAGAAGAAAGGTCAAAGGCTCAGCATGGAGCAAAATCTGAGCAACACAGCCTCCACCCACCCTAAGCACAAGGTACAACTAAAGGAAACTGAAGCAGTAATGTAGTGAAGGAAATCGTATTAATCTAAAATTCAAACCAAGCTAAGCTCAACCCCCCACCCCAAGCTAATAGCTTAGCAGAAAAGGGGCATCCCCATTTCCAGACATAAATACTATGATATTTACCTTAGTCTCTGTTATGCTATACATCTGTGGTCCCCAGCCTTTTTGGTAACAGGGAGCTGTTTTGTGGAAGACAATTTTTCCACAAAAGTGGGGCTGGGGGGTTGGAGGGTGGGGAGATGGCTTGGGGATGAAATTGTTGCACTTCAGAGCATCAGGCGTTAGAGTCTCACCAGGAGCATGCAACCTAGATCCCGCGTATGCACAGTTCACAATAGGGTTCACCCTCCTATGAGAATCTAATGCCCCCGCTGATCTGACAGGAGGTGGAGCTCAGGCAATAATGCTCCCTCGCCCACCACTCAACTCCTGCTGTCCGGCCCAGTTCCTAACAGGCCACAGACCAGTACCGTTCCACAGCCCGGGGGTTGGGGACTCCTGCTATGCATGATATGATGTCTGACATTCAATCAATAATTATGAGATGCCCAATAAAAACAAGGGAAAAAATTCAGGCAAATAATAAAGGAATCAACAGAATCAGACTCATCTATAACATCAATGTTGAAACTAAAATTTTTAATTTTAATTACTATGATTAATATGGTAAAGGCTTCTAGTGGAAAATATGCATGAATAGATGGTGAATATTATTATAGCAGAGAAAATGGAAAAAAGAAGAGTCAAAGGGATATATTAAAGATTAAAAAACATGGTAACATAAATGAAAATACCTTCAGTGGGTTTGTCAGTACATTCATCAGAGCCAAGGACAAAATCAGTAGATTTGAAAATAGGTCAAGATAAATTACTTGAATTAAAATGCACTAAGAAAACAATGGGGAAAAAACTTGAACAGAACATCCAAAGGCTGTGGGACTATAAACAGAAATCTAGTAAGAATTTTAGGAATTCAAGAAGAGGAACAGGGAAAAAGTGGAGGAGGAGAAAACAGGGGAGCCGGGGGGTGGGGGAGAAAAAGGGAGACAGAGGCAAAGAAACTATTTGAAGAAAAAATGAAAAATAATGAAAGACAGATCCATCCAAGTAGCTCAGAAAAGCCCAAACAGGACAAATATCAAAACACAACTAAACTCATCTAGTCACACCATATATAAACCCTGAAAGCAGTCAAAAAAGATGACAAATTATGTACAGAGGAACAAAAATAAGAAATGTCATAGATTTCTCATCAAAAGTATGTGTAACAAAGAACAATGAAATCACATCTTTTAACAGCTGGAAAGGGCGAAAACACAATCAACCCAGCAAAAATGTCACTCAGAAAAATTGGGGTAAAATAAAGGTTTTTCCCAGCTCCCTTCTCATCTATACCCAAAAAACTGAGAGAAGTCATTATCGGCAGACCTGCATTATAAAAAATGAGAAAGTGCCAGATGCGGTGGCTCACGCCTGTAATCCCAGCACTCTGGGGGGCTTGAGGTGGGTGGATCATCTGAGGTCAAAGAGTTCAAGACCAGCCTGGCCAACATGGTGAAACCCCATCTCTACTAAAAATACAAAAATTAGCCAGGTGTGGTGGTGCACATCTGTAATCCCAGCTATTTGGGAGGTTGAGGCAGAAGAATCACTTGAACCCCGGAGGCAGAGGTTGCAGTGCGCTGAGATTGTACCACTGCACTCCAGCCTGGGTGACAGAGCAAGACTCTGTCTCAAAAAAAAAAGAAATGAGAAAGTATTTCAGAGAGAAATACAAACAATAGACAGAAACTACATGAAGTAGTTACAGAAAGAGTTGCAATGAAGAAAAACATAAAACATCTTTAGAAAACTAATTGCTCCAAAGAAAACTGACTAAACCAAATTCAGTAGGTACACGTTGTGAGTTTTCAACATGCACCAAAGTAAAGCAAATTATGATGATACCAAGAAAGATAGGAAATGGGAATTGGAAGCATGGTACTGTAAGATTCTTATACTATATGTACAACAATAAAATATTATTGGAAGATAGACTATGATTAAAGACATATACATTGTAAACCCTAGAGAAACCATAAAATAAATGATAATTAATCAAAAATCAGGCCAAAAGGAGGAATACAATAGGATAAACAAAAGTAGAGAACAGAAAACAATTGGAGATATCAGATTACAATCCAATCATATCAATAATTAGTTTTATAAAATAGTCTAAACACAAATTAAAAGCCAAGAGATTGTCAGATTAGATAAAAAAGAAAGATCTAAATATACACTGACTATAAGAAACCCATTTTAAGCCAGATGTGGTGGCATGCACATATAATCCCAGCTACTTACAGGGCTGAGGCGAGCTTAAACACAGGAGTTCAAGACCACCCTGGGCAACACAGTGAGACTTTGCCTCAAAAAACGGAAACCCACTTTAAACAAGAAAACATCCATTAAAAGCTAAAGGACAGAAAAAGATAGACCATGCAAACCTAACCAAAGAAACCTGGAATGGCTATATTACTACCACAGTAGACTTCGGAACAAGCACAGTTACCACAGATGAAGAGACACATTACATAATCACAAAAGTGGCATAAAATTCATATACATTTATATGTACCTAACAAGAGATCTCCAAAACATATAAAGCAAAAAAACTTAAAGAACTGAAAGGAGAAACAGGCAAATCAATGGTTATAATCAGAGGCTTCAACACAACCAGTAAACAGAAAATCAGTAGCCTGAATAATTCTATCCACCAACATACTTGCCCAAATGGAACATTCAACCCAGCAATTGCTAAAAACACATATTAATTTCAAGTACACTTGAAACATTCACCAAGATTAATCATATATGTTCTGGGCCATAAAACAAACATTAACAAATTTAAAGGAACTGAAATGGTTTCTCCCTGACCATAATGAATTTAAACTAGAAATCAGTAACAGAAAGGGATCTGAAAATCTCAAAATATTTAGAAGTTAAATAACACATTTCTAAATAAACAATGGGTAAAAGAAAGTCAGAAGAGAAATTAGAAAATACTTTGAATGAAAATAAAAATATGACATATCAAAACTTACAGGAAGCAGCTAAAGCAGTGCTTAAAGGAAAATTTATAGCAGCAAATGCTTATAATAGAAAAGAAAGACATTCTCAAATCAATAATTTAAACTTCCACCTTAAGAAGAGCATATTAAATCCAAAGCAGGCAGAAGGAAGGAATCTTAAAAGAGCATAAATAAATAAAGTTAAAAACAGAGAATATTCAATTGAAACAAATGCCAGTTCTTTCAAAGTATCAATAAAATCGATACATCTCTAACCAGGCTGATCAAGACATAAAGAGAAAAGACAAAAATTATAGTCTCACATGCTAAGAAAAAAAAAATGTGAAAGACTACATAACTGCATGATTCCATTTATATGATACTTTGGAAACTGCAAAACTACAGGAACAAAAAACAGTGCAGTGATTCCAAGGTGCTGGGATGGGGAGAAGGGCTAACCTCAAAGGGCAGTAGTGAATATTTAGGGGTGACAGACCCATTTTATACGCTGAAGGTCAGTTACACAGCAGTATATGTTCGTCAAAACTCACAGAATTACAACTAGAAGAGGTTTTACTATAGGTAAATTGCCTCAATAAATCTGACTTTAAAAAGTAAAAACTAAACCAAAACAGAAACTAATAAATAATTCCACCCAAAGGTTACTGAGGCCCCTAAAACCTCCCAAGATATAGCAAGCACCTTCCTGCTACAAGGCTTTTATAGTTGCTCTTTCCTCCACCTGGAAGGCTCTTTCAACAGGACTCAAATCCACAGCTCAGATTTCTGTCAAATGTTTCTATTGTAAAAAAGCATTTCTTGATAATCCTAATACACCACGTGAATCATTACCTGTCACATTACCCTGCTTTCTTGGTTTTCAAAGCACATATCACTCTCTAATACTGTTTTATATTACTGATTAACTACTATTTATTCCACGTGGAGAAGGGCTTTTTATCTTTTGCTGACTATAATATCTCAAATAGGCCAGGTGCTGTGGCTCATGTCTGTAATCACAGCACTTTGGGAGACCGAGGCAGGTGGATCGCCTGAGCTCAGGAGTTTGAAAGCAGCCTGAGCAAAATGATGAAACCCCATCTCTACAAAAATCAGCTGGGCCTGATGGTGCACACCTGCAGTCCTAGCTACTCAGGAGGCTGAGGTGGGAGGATCACCTGGGCCAGGGAAGGTCGAGGCTGCAGTGAGCTGTGATTGTGTGATTGGGGAGAGAGAGAGAAAATTATATATATATATAATTTTATATATATATAATATATTATGATTATATAATATATATAATTAGTTTTTTCTTAATTTACCAGCATTTATACACATATAATTTACATATATAAATGTATAAATTGTATCTATATAATTATATAAATACTGGTAAATTAGTTTAGAATAAACAGAATATCCTCTGCATGTCACATGAGTAGGGCTATATGACTGTTCCTCTCCAAGTTCAACAGAACAGATTTGCTCGACAGAGTTTACAGCAGAAAGGCTGTGGTCTAGGAGACTTCAGGTACAGAAAGACGGTTAATAAAACACCATATTAAAAAATGGTTATTTGAAGCAAAAATCTATAAACTAAATGATGAGGCCTCCACTTCTTTCAGCCAATTGGCTCCTGGAATCTAGGCTGCCAGGCTTATACTTAATAGTATTTTTCTCAAAGGAAACTGACTAGCCTAAGAACAAGAAATACTCTCAATTTGAGAAGCCATAAAGTTGCTAGACCAGTTCCTGACCATCAACTGTGATGTCTACCTGTCCAAAGTCCCTACATAAAGCTTCAAATTAGCTCTGATTGTCTGGGAAAACGGCAAAGTTCTTGGAAGCGAAAGAAAGTCAAACTGTCATCAGAACTGTCAACACCAATACTAGGCCATAAGACATGGAGTAATATGTTTTAAGATCATCTAGAAAAGAAAATTCAAGGCAAGAATTTAAAATCCAGTCAAACTACCCTGCAAACATAAATAAGGATTATTGTTCCTATGAGCCCTGTCTAAGAAATTTACTGGAGAATAAACTTTTGAAAAGCCAAAATGATTGGTGACATCAGCATAAAGACTGGTGAACTCTTCCATTTAATAAATGAAGAAACGTCCCTACTGCCTCCAGACTTCCTGTCAGCCTCCCTCGTGGGCACCCCTCAAGGGTGTTTTGTTGTGTTGCCTCCCCGATGTCCCATCTGACCAACATGCCTGCAAGCTAGGAAGTGGCTATTTTGGCTTATGGCCACTCTCCAGACACAGACCTCAAGACCAAATTACAGGAAATAACAACATATAGCTTCTAACATCAAAAAAAGAAAGATATCCCAAGACAGTGCAAAACAGAAAAGAAAAAAAAAACAAAACAGCTGCACACTATGTGCCTCCTTTGAAAACACACACCACCAACTATGAAGTATCTTGCCAACCCCTACTCCCATACCCTGAATCTCACTGTGCCCTGAGATTTAAATATCGATTTAAGGAAACACAGGATACAGTAACATGTTAAATAGCATGAAAACATAATCAGCAAGATACAGGCTATGGAAAATTGTACAGAATAAATAAGATAGCAACAAATGGCTAACACAAGGGCAGAGAAGAAACTAAGGGAAATTAATAACAGACTTAAGTGGTATATCAAATGCAGTGTGTAGATATCCTTTGGATACTGAATGCCATATGAAAAATAAAGTAAATCCCAGCCTCAACTATCCACAAAAATATTCGCACTGATAATTCCATCAAACATTTAAGGAAATAATAATACAAATTCTATACAAATTTTTCAGAAAACAGGAAGAAAGCATTTCCCAACTCATTTTATGAAGCAAGTATTGGCCTAATAACAAGGCCAGAAAAGTTGAGAATAATTAGAAAGACTTGTGTACCCATCACCAAGAATTAAGCATTAAAAACTGGATTTTTTTAAGCCTTTACTTTCAAAATATTTTTTATGAAGAAGATATCAGAAACTAATTTACTATGATATGTTTTTCATGAGACTATCAGGTCAGCTAGAATCCTTTTTACCTTATGGCATACATAAATAAAAACAGTATTTGTCCAATGGTGCTACAGTAAATGGAGGATGCTGCTCCAAGACAGAGTCAAACAAGTGGTCTGGGGGCTCCAACCTTTAAAGTTGAGGGCCTCAATGTCTCAGTATACTTAAAACTGGCACAACAGTTTATATCACTGCACAAGGCTTATGAAACTGATTCATAATCAGGTCTGATTTCATAAGGGCAAAAACCTTATGCCTCTCTGGTTCTTTGACACGTGGAAAGTTACTAAACAAGGCAGTTTGCTTAAAAACCATGTAAGATGGAATCAAAGTCAAGAAATAGGGAAAGGGAAATGAAAATTGGGAAAGAAGACAAGAGAGAAAGTTTTTTTTTATTTTGTAACTTTCTGTAAACGGAATTTTTAATCTTGTAGATCTATTAAAAATAAAATTACAGGCTGGGCACAGTGGCTCACGCCTGTAATACCAGCATTTTGGGAGGCCGGGACAGGCAGATCACTTGAGGCCAGGAGTTTGAGACGAGCCTGGCCAAACACAGTGAAACCCTGTCTCTACTAAAAATATAAAAATTACTTGGGTGTGGTGGTGCGCACCTGTAATCCCAGCTACTCAGGAGGCTGAGGCACGAGAATCACTGGAACCTGGGAGGTGGAGGTTTCAGTGAGCCAAGACTGCGCCACTGCGCTCCAGCCTGGGTGACAGAGCAAGACTGTCTCAAAAAATAAAATAAAAAATAAAAATAAAATTACAGAGAAAAAAATCAATGGGTTGGATCATGCTCTCAGCTCTGCATAACTTTTCGTAGATACTTTATTTCTGTGAGCTTTACTTTCTAGATAGGGAAAATAAAATGGATAATCTATTTCTTAAATACTCTGATACTATTATTTTTAAAATAAAAGCAATAGAAGTAAATAAAACCATGGCTTCTGGAAAATTTCTTGTTCCTTATTGCTATGAGTCATTTCTTTTTGATGTTGGAACTGTTTTTCTATCCCACTAAATAAGCCATAACAAGAAGATATTAGAAATAAGAATTTTCTAAACATAAAAATCAGGTCATCGCTATAGTATTACTGGCAAAATCTATTTATCTATTTCCTTTCTTCTTAACATATTCCAAATGCTGACTTCCTGACTCAAGTACTTCAGCTTTTCCTGATCCTACTATCTGATATTCCTTTAACCTCCTTAAATACATAATCCTATCTACTTCAGGTAGGATGTTCCCTGTTCAACTCTGCAACAGGAACCTCACTGTTTTATAACCAGTAACAAATTACCTAACCTTCAACAACTAATCATCCAGTTCAAAGGACTCTCTTATCATTATTACAACAACTATACTAGTGATGGTTGATGAGAATAAGCTTTATAAAAAAAATCTCACTTCCTCAGACTTCAGACCCTCAAATGTATCTAAAATGCATTATGAGATTCAGAGTACATGAAGAGAACAACAAAAAAAAAAGTGAAAAAGGTATTTACTAGGTTCTCTCCCAAAGGTTTGTTCCTGGAGCATTATTCATACTTATCTCATTTATGAGATACTGTAATCCTCATTTTATAAATAAAGAAACAGAGTCCAAGATTAGGTAACCTGCTAATGGTCACACAGCTACTAAGGAGTAGAGCTAAGAACCCAATTATGCCTGACTCCAAAACCCATTCACATAATAAGCCACATTACTAAATTCTGACAAATGTCCAAATGATACCTATGACCACTCTTAAAGGACAATCCTATTTAATGATGTACTATTATTTAATTTAAAAAATTCTTACCTTTTTGTATATAGCTGTTGTATCAGAATCTAAAACAATTATATTCCTTAGCTTTGCATTTATTTCAGTTTCTGAAGGCCTCATAATCATCTCAGAATCAAGCCCTAAGGGAACAAAAGAATGACTGCCTTTTCTTTCATTTAATGTCTTTTAATTTGCTTTTTGTGAAATTTTATTACCTTCAATCTTAATTTCAGAAATGTTACGTTTCTGATCTTGAATAAAGATCTGTAAACACGATAATTCTGCTAAAATCTGCAAAGTAATGATATCTTCATTCGTGGATAGTTTTAAAGCTGCAAAAACAAATTCACACTGTAAAACATGAGGAAAAACATTTAGTAGTTACCTCACTATACTTACAAAGTAACTGAAATATCACCACAAATAGTGATATGAGAGAAAACCTGACCTGCAATTCAGTTGAAAGCAAGGTATGATATTCCCTACTGAACTGAAAATTCTAAAAGACAATAAAATCTAATGAAAACAAAAGCAAATAGACAACGTTTCTAGAAGAAACTAAACATTTGAAACTAAAACACTGTAGCTATAAATTTCAAAATTTTTTGAGAACCAATAATTACTAGGTGATACTTGTCATTACCAAAATTGCAACTTTTCACTGCTTCAAAAGTACTATACTCTGATTTTAAAATATGCTCTGATACTCTTTTTTTGTTTTTTTTTTTCGAAACAGAGTCTCACTCTGTTACCCAGGATGGAGTGCAGTGGTGCAATTATAGCTTGAAGATCACTGCAACCTTGAATTCCTGGGCTCCAGTGATTCTACCACATCAGCCTCCCAAGTAAACTGGGTCTACAAACAAACACCACCATGCCCAACTAATTTTTAAAATTTTGTTGGAGACAGGGTCTTGCTATGTTGCCCAGGCTAGTTTCGAACTCCTGGCCTCAAGTGATCCTCGAGCCTCAATCCCCACAGCGCTTGCCTCCCTGGGTCACTGGGATCACAGCATAAGCCACCGCACCCAGCTGACATTACTCAAATTTTGTTAGTCATTATTTGTCTAATCTAAAATAATGTCATGAAATGCATAAATTTTAATTTAAATCTAATCCTCCTACTGGGAGGGAGGTGGAAGAAAAAAAATTTACTTAATCTAATACTCCTACTGTATAATCTTAAACTAAAAACAATTATTATATACGATAAACAAAAGCAACATTTTCTTCAGCAGTAGTTTCCTTTATTTTCTAAAATTATCCTGGCATATAATGAATCCTTCTGGATATTAACCTAGGCAACAGAATTCTGAAGCCAATATTTGAAGTTAATAATAAAGTCAAAGTCTAGATTTATTGACTTACATGGTTAAAAAAAAAGTTGATGCCAAATTTTTAAAAAACATACCTAATTTTTTAATGACATCTCCTTTGTCTTCAGTCTCTGTAGTGGACACTGGGGCTGATTTTTCCTCTGATTGTGGAAGGATATTATGAAGATAATTTATTGTATTCAGAAGTGCTTCAGTGTGTAAATGAATATCCAAAGAGGAAAAATTTACCTAAAGAACAAAGCTGATTTTAGTGATAGGTCAATAAATATTTGCTTGCCAGCTCTCTACAAGGCACTATGCTTTGTGGCATAAAGGATATAATTTATAATATTTTCTTATCTTTAAGGATCTTATAATTCCAGTTAGAAAATAATTTCTATAAGAAACAGAAATACAGTATATAATTAAAAAATAAATTATCTACTCATACCTTAATCAATTGCAAAACATTGTTATAGGTACTTTTCAAGTTGGGTACATTCTTTTCAGCCTATCCAAAGAGAAAACAAATCTGTTAGAACATGTTAGGAAGACATAAATACACAATTACATTATAGTCCTAATACACATTTATATAATTTTCCAGCTGTTCATATACATACATATATATATATATACACATATACACACACATATAATTACCTAAATAAGCAACCACTTCGCCAGAACAAAAGAAAATGTAAGTATGGGACTCTCTGGCACATAGCAAGTATTCAATAAATGTTACGTACTATCATTCTTATTATCAAGAGAGGAAATGTTGGATATTATCAAGTGTGGAGAATAATCATTCGGTCATCAACAACTCTGTACGGTTCTTCCTAATTCTTCCTGTATTTAAAAACAAAATTTGTGACAGAATTGTCCAGCAAGTATCCAAATACTCTGTTTTCTTCTTTTTAAAAAATTTAATATTTGATTGACAAATCATAATTATATACACTTATGGAGTACAATGTGATGTTTTGACATATGTACACAATGTTAAACGATTAAATTAAGCTAAATAACATATCTGTCACCTCGCTTTCCTATCTTTCTTTGTGGTGAGACATTTGAAATTCACTTTCTTGGTTGTTTTGAAATAAACAACACATTATTATTGATTACAGTCCCCCTGCTGTATAACTGATCTCAAAAATTATGCCTCCTGTCTATCTGGAACTTCATACCATTTGACTGACAACTCTCTATTCCCTCTCCTTCCCTCCCTCCCATCCCTGCTACCCTCTGGTAACCAACACTGTGCTCTCTACTTCTGTGAGTTCAGTTTTATTAGATTCCACACATAAAGAAGATCATGAGGTATTTGTCTTTCTGTGCTTGGCTTATTTCACTTAGCATAATGTCCTCCACATTCATCTATGTTGACACAAATGACAGGATTCACCCCCCCTTTTTAAAGCTGAATAGTATTCCATTTTGTATATATACCACATTTTCTTTACCCATTTTCTTTAGGTCTAGAACATTTTTGTTATATAAAAGCTATATAATGCATATACTACAATAAAAATCCTAAGATATCTAGTCAATAATGGATAGCAAAAATGGTTTTAAAGTGATTAAATGCTTTCTGCATTATTCTTATTATAAAGTAATTATTAAAATAGTCTGACACAGAAACACGGAAGTCAGCAGAAACACGGAAAAATTAGAAATAGACCATAGTACATAGAAAAGCTTAACAAATGATAAAATGAATATCATAAATCAATGAAAAAGGAATGGAGTTATTGACCCTAGGAATATCAGGTAACTTCACAAAACAGTAGAAAATAAAGTGAAAGCATCATCTTGTATCACATAAAACAATACACTCTATCAAGACTAAAAAGTATGTTTCTTTCTCAGTACCTCTGTTGGGAGAAAAAAAAAAAATCAAACTCCAGGTCCTTTCTACTTAGAACACAATCTTCTTATTTTGTTATATGAAGTATTTATAAATCACAACTATTTAATACAAGATGACAAAATCAAAAAAACCTTAGTATTAGGAGTTACAGAGAGATTATGTTAGAGTGAGGATTAAACAAGCTGAATAATACCAAACTTACAAAACTTGATTATAACATTTCAGCAGCATACTTACCATATTAAGCAGATATAAATGAAACTGCTTACCTTTACATATTCCAGCGTTAACAGGTCTTCCATTGTGTTATCCAGGGTTGTAACCAAATAAACTGGTTTCTTGTTTTCATCTAAAAATAATTTTTTAAAAATTATCTTTTCATAGGAAAGGTAACTGAAAATAAATGCAAGCAATCTTATTAATTATGTAATTGCAAAAGAAGGCTTTCCTATATGAGTTCTGGACCTTGGATTCTACCTTACCCAAGTCAAGTTACTTCTTTGTTCTTTAAACTCTAAAAACGTAATTTCTCCTCACAATTCCCTTACCCCCTCATGTGCCACAACACAAGTCTCATACCCTTCTAAACCTAGATAGGCGGTAAGGTAAGAAAAAACAGGAATCAATTAAAGAGAAATCAGAATGGTTTTTAGGAACAATGAAAGGGCAGGAAGAGAATTCTGGCCCTGGATCACTGAAGTAACTAAAAAGGAAATCATCAGAGTCCTTGAAAACCCAGCTGTTCAGAAGACAGACCGGGAATGAGATGAAACATTAAGTTTTCTGTATATTAGTTTAGATTAAAATAAACCCTATTACCATGTAATCAGTCTTTATTAGTTATACTGATATGGACAGGAGACAGGGAAATACTGGGTAGAAGAGGGCATTTCTCCAGCAAAGGCCCCACCCTCAAGCCTAAAAACTGGAGGCCCTAAGTGAGAACAAGCATTTCTGTTTTTGCACCTGAAAAGTTGCCTTTTGGCCCACCATACCCGCCATCCTGTACCCATATAAGCCCAAGGCCTTAGTGGGCACAGATACAAGCAGCTGAGCATTGAGAAGAGCAGAGGAACAGAGTGGCAGAGAGTGGCGGGGCAGCATGGCAGAAAGAGAGAGAAGAGGAAGGACGTGGACGTCCAGACACTGGGGGAGTTCAACTAGGGGCTGTCAGTGAAGAGTCCATCTGCTGGGCGGCCCAACCTCAGGGGAAGACCACCTTCCCACTCCATCCCCCACTTCCGGCTCTCCATCCACCTTGCTGAGAGCCACCTCCACTACTCAATAAAACCTTGCACTCATCCTTCCAGCCCACGTGTGATCCGATTCTTCTAGTACACTGGGCAAGAACTCAGGCCGTCACACTGGCCCCCTGCCCTTGCGATAAGGAAGGTGGTCTATTGAGCTGATTAACAAAAGCCGTCTGCAGATGGCAAAGTTGAAAGAGCATACTGTAACACATGCCCCTTGGGCTTCAGGGGTTGTAGACACCTACGCCTAGATGCTGCCCTGGGGCCGGAGCCCAAAAGCACTCCCCACAGCCTCTGCACCTGCCCGTCTGCATGCCCCGCCTAGGGAAATGCACACCCCTGTGGCATGTCCTGCGAGGGGAATAAAGGAACTCTCCCATTTTAATATTACTGCTTCTGCTCAAAATGTGCTATACTAAGAAAACCAGTGTAGAAGAGAATTTATAGAAAGCTTTTAAAACTCTCATAACCAAATGACTTATGGTTGCTAGAAAATTAGTATCTAAAGACTGGAAGAAAGGACTACAAACTAATCACACGATTCCTGAGAAAAAAATGCCACACATTGCACAGAATCCTCCAAACCTAATGCTTAGCACATAAACCTGTTTTCTACTGCAAGTGCTACCCACACTTGAAGCCTTAAAAAAGTTCCCACTTTGTTTACACATTTATTCATTCATTGAACAACCATTTACTGATCATTTACTTTGTGCAAGAAACTGCTGTTCACTCCCTCTGAGAAAACAGAAACAAAAATATTACAGAAATAAGCGCAATAATAATTGTATAATCTTTTTTCTGTTTGCAAGGGTTTTTTAATCCTTTGTTTTTGGCAAAACAAACATAAGAATAAACATAAAACTTAGTAACTGCAGCCGGGCGTGGAGGCTCACGCCTATAATCCCAGCACTTTGGGAGGCCAAGGCGGGAGGATCATGAGGTCAGGAGATCGAGACCATGGTGAAACCCTGTCTCTACTAAAAATACAAAAAAAAAAAAAAAAAAATTAGCTGGGTGTGGTGGCGGGCGCCTGTAGTCCCAGCTACTCGGGAGGCTGAGGCAGGAGAATGGCGTGAACCCAGGAGGTGGAGCTTGCAATGAGCCGAGATCATGCCACCGCACTCCAGCCTGGGCGACAGAGCAAGACTCCGTCTCAAAAAAAATAAATTAAAACAAACAAACAAAAAAACAAAACTTAGTAACTGCTATAAAGTTCCTGGGTTACTAGGGAGCACTGTCACGTTGGTTTACTTTTCTTTCCAATTACTAGAGCAAACTGTTTCTTGATGATTTAGCAATCATGTTCCTTGGTATTTACCCAGTGAAACTGAAAATTTATGTCTACACAAAAACTTGCATTCAAATGTTCACAGCAGCTTTATTAACAATTGCCAAACCGTGGAAGCAACCAAGATATCCTTCAGTACATGAATGGATAAACTGTGGTGCATCCAGACAAGAGAATATCATTCATTGCTAAAAAAGAAATGGGCTGCCCACTTACGAAAAGACATGGAGGTAACTTCAGTATATATTACTAAGTGAAATAATCCAATCTGAAAAGGATATATATGATTCCAATTATGTGACATGCTGGTAAAACTATGGAGACACTAAAAGGATCAGCAGTTGCCAGGGGTTAAGTGGGAGGGAGGGACAAATAGGTGGAGCACAGAGGATTTTTAGGGCAGTGAAACTACTCCACATGTGAAGGTAATGGTAGATGCATGTCATTATACATGTCCAAACAGAAGGTATAACAGCAACAGTGAACCTTAATGTAAATTGTGGACTCTTGGTAATTACGATATGTCAGTGTAGGTTCATCATTTGTAAGAAATGTACCACTCTGGTGGAGGATGTTGATAATGAAAAAGGCTATGCAGGTGTGGGTACAAGGAGTATATGGGAAATCTCTGTACCTTCTGCTCAATTGTCCCATGAATCTAAAAGTGCTGTAAAAAATAAAGTTTATTTAAAAAATTTTAATTCCACCTCTGCTCATACATAATATTATTATGCTACAAAGGAGTTTAATGAAATGAAACTGGTGTCCTAATAATTGCCTCTACTATTCACAAATATCTTTCAAGGAAAAATCCAAAAAATGTAAATGAAGAAATATAAACACAACCCTCCTAATTACCTAACATAGGAAACAGAGTAGTTTCTTAGGGATCATATATCCATTACGAACACAAAACGTTTGCAGTAAGCAGAATACTGCTCTCTGCTCCCAACAAAGATACCTACACTCTAATCCCCCGGAATCTGAGAATATGTTAACTCATACGGCAAAAGGGACTCAGAAGACGTGATTAAGGGTAAGGTTAAAGGTATATTATCCTGGATTATCGAGGTGTGTCCAATCTAATCACTGGAGTTTTAAGAGTGGAAGCAAAAGGCAGAAGAGGAGGTTAGAGATATGGCAACACGAGGAGGATCTGATGCCTTGTGGTTAGCAGCTATGTGCAAAAAGCAACAGAGGCCTAAGGGCAGCCATCCGCTAATAGGCAACAAGGAAACATAGACTTAAACCACGTGTAAATGAATTTTGCCAACACCTGACTGAACAATGAAATGGACCCTCCTCTAGAGCCTCCTAAAAGGAAGTCCTACTGACACCTTGAGTTTTGCCCAGTGAGACTTGTGTCAGACTTCTGCCATACAGAACTTTAATAAATTTGTGTTGTTTTTAAGCAGTAAGTTTGTGGTAAATTGTTATAGCAACAATAGAAAACTAATTCGGTGTTCCAATACTCAGTTAAGTAGATTTAAAATTCAACCATTACCATCTGATTTTCCATAATGAATAAAATTATCTTCATTTTATCTCTGGTGTGCCCCCCACATTACCAACTATAAAAGCTAAAGATTAACTCAAAAAGGAATGGTTCTCTGAGAATATTTTGGCAAATGTACTGATTCAGAGCCTAAAGAATTAAAAACTCTCTAGCAGGTAGTCAAACAATGAAATTAAGTTATTTATTTTAAAAAATAGAGATTCTTACCCAAGTATTCTGGGCATTTTAAGCAGAACTCTTTCAAAAAGGCATTTGCTTTCAAATCGTATGTTCTAATCTCAATTTCTGTGCCCAATCCTAAAACATGAATTTCTACCACAGATAGTTCACAATCTCCAACAAGGTGATAAAACTCGATCAAAACCTGGAGAAGAAAGAAAAAAGAAACTACCACTACATAAAACAAAAACATGTTTATGTGCATAGTGGTTACATGTGAATATATGAGGTATACATACAATTGATACATTATTATTTAAAATTTAGGAGAGATTTTATACCCACACAAACAATACACACACAACATAAATAACCATTTTCACAAAAACATGTATTGAATACATTTAAACCCCTCACTCTTGATTAAGGAAGTTAATCCTATTTAAAAAGGTGGGGGGGAGTGACGAAGAATCACACGGCAAGTCTGGATTTACTTTAATTAGGGTGAAAAAGATAGTGAGACGAAAAAGATAGTGCTTATTAACAATGAGACTATATCATAAGCTGTAAATAGCAGTAACAGCAAACAAATTAAGCCATGTTAATTTTACCATAGTACCTACCTTTGGTACTTCAAATCGTATTTTAAATGTAGTCATATTCACTGAACAATCCTGCTTTTGTAACTTTCTGGTTCGAATACTTTTAACTCCAGTTGGAAACTGAAGAGGTTCTTCCAAGGGACTACATGGTGCATCAAAAAATTCCTCCTCTGAATCTAAATTTCACAGAACATTATTTAAGTCAATAATTAAAATGATCAATTTAACAGTATTTCAATATTTTTCTGAAATAAATATGAACACTAAAACACTAAGGCTCTCTTTAAAATATCAAATATAAACGTGAAAACCGAAATAAATAGAAAATAATATAGACATTACTGTACTTTTTTACTGTCAATTTTAAACAAAGGGATACTACTGTACTTTTAAACAACATTCTTGGTGATAAAGAAGCATGGAACATTATAAGATGTAATCTTTAGTTTAAGAAGCCCATCTTTTGAAATAGCCTATTTTAAAATCGCTTAAATTTTACAGGAAACGCCAATGCCGATGACTATACACACCATGAATACTCAAAGTAATGTGTTAATATGCTCACTCTACCTGGATAGTGTAACAGGACTTAGGTATAAACTCTGCAATATTAGCAGCAGAGTTTGAATGAAGTAAACTGAGATCAAGCACTACTTTGTATATGTATATATACACAAATATAGGTATATGTACATATACATTGATATACACACACATATACTGATATTAAAAAGGACTGAAAAAGCATTAGATAACTTAGTAAAACCATTAAAACAAGGTTTAAATGAAACAATCAGAAGTATATCCCTAATAAACTAAGACTGAAGTTAAAGTAGATGATCTCACAAACAACTTCTCTCTGGTGACTATAAATGAAGAAAAATTGTTCTCTAAGAAACCAAGAATCGACATGGCAGTTTCTGTTATTTAACATTTATCAATTTTCAAAGTCTTAAAAATATAGACATACACCTTTTCTAATATGGTCATTAAAAAGCAGATATTTGGTATCAGAATAGTTATAAGTTTTTATATGTAAATGTAGATAATTATTGATGATTTTCCTTTAATAATAATTATATTTTTAAAAATGTTTTAAATATACTGTAGCAAAATTTTCCAAATAGCTAAAAAACACATTAGAAATTAAGACATCTATGAAGTTTTGTGGCGTTTTTTAACTCACAGCCAAATAAAGATAATTAACTTATTAGTGGTCCCTGTCATTTTTTTTTTTTTTTTTTGATTCGGACTTGCACTCTGTCACCAGGCTGGAGTGCAGTGGCGTGATCTCTGCTCACTGCAACCTCCGCCTCCTGAGTTCAAGCGATTCTACTGCCTCAGCTTCCCAAGTCGCTGGGACTACAGGTGTGCAGCACCACTCCCAGCTAATTTTTGTACTTTTAGTAGAGACAGGGTTTCACCATGTTGGCCGCAATGGTCTCGATCTCTTGACCTCGTGATCTGCCGGCCTCGGCCTCCCAAAGTGCTGGGATTACCGGCATGAGCCGCTGAGCCCGGCTGGTCCTTGTCGTTTTCAGTTCAACTTTATACCAAAAAAATCCCATTGTAAAAGCAACTTTAAGGAATTGTGCTATTTAAAATAAATTTTAGTTAAAATTTCCTGAAAATATACAAATCTGCTATTGCCTGAAATTTCTTATATGACTATAGAAGACCAAAATATGCCACTCGAAAACATGTCTTTTTGGCATAAGGACTATACTGAGTCAATTATTTTAAGAAACAGCAGACACAGGAAAAGCTCTGAAGACAGATCCTAAGTTTCCCTTTTGTAAGGGAAATTAACATTAATAAGAGAAGTCTACCTTGTAAAGGTATCTTCCTTTCTGTACTGGGGAAGATAACTCTTACAAGACATTTCTATCAACGGAGAAAACACTGACAAATCTGAGTTACAAACTTTACCTTTGTGTACCACACTTTTTCTGGTCGCCTTCCCATATACCCTGCCTCCCCAGCAACCCCTATCCCTGAAGCCCAAAACCTCTTTTCCTTTGTTTAAGCCCAAACTGGTATATAAACCCAAATTTTAATCACCACCTTGAGTTACTCATTCCTGAGCTTCTTGCATGTACCCATGAAATATGAATGCTAGTAAATCTGCTTGTTTTCTCACGTTAATCTGTCTTTCACTCATAGAGCCTCAACCAAGAACCTAGACTTTAAAAGGAAAAGATATTTTCCTTCCTCTGTGTGGTCCTTTGAGAAAAATATGCCTCAAAACAGAAATTATTTTAATAAAGTAAGAAAAATATCCTTAAGCAGTTTCATTTTACCATCTTCAGAAACAGATGGAAGTTCCAAGAGAGGAATTATTTTCTGTGAAATCTGTGATGTTCCCAAAGAAGTAGATGTTTGAATCTGAAAGAAAAGTAATTCACTGTTGATTAGCACAAAAATGTTTATCCACCGCTTATTTAAAAGATGTTTATTCAAAGTTCTACAACAGTTTTGACAAAAAGCTATCCAATTTGAATTAACTGAGAAGATTATCAGGTCTAAATTAGAAAAATACATTATAAAACGCAGATTTTAAAGAAGTAGTTTTATAATTTTAAGGCTAAATAAAAATTGTAGAACTGTTGTAATAATGTCCTTGATGACAGGCTTTGAGTAGAAAGAGATCTTATATTTTAACTCAACATAGTATTAAATCAGGACATTTGTGAGGAACACACAAGTCACAATACTTAAAGCCTCTAGAATTGGGGAACTTACTTTTATTTTTAATCTCTGAAAGGTATTTCAGAAAATTTACTTTTTTACAGTTTGGAGAAATAGGGCATATATAAAAACAAATTTTGCAGTTTAAAAAAATAATAATAAAAGACACATCTGAATTTTCCAACCCAGCCAAGCAATAAAACATTACTGTATCTTGACCTAGAAGCATCTTCTTATGTGTTCCTCCCATATCTCACTCCTCCTTGTCACGTTCCCCACCTCTCATCATGATCTTGCTTTTATTTTTATTTAGTTGTTTGTACTACAGCATCTATGAATGATTATCTAAATAATGCATCGTTTACCCCTGCCTCTTTCCAAACTGTGGCATATATGACATACATTTTCCTGTGACTTCCTTCTTTTACAAAACAATGTTTAAATTTTAACCACACTGATAGTTTACCGAATTTTACTGTGACATTGTATTGCACTGATGAATAAACCACTACTTATTTGTCCACTATACTGTTGGTGAGTATTTGCGTTGCTTATAGATTTTTGCTTTTGCTTGTGGCACTACTACAAACATCCTTGATACGCCCACAGGTGCTTTTGGATAAAACTTTTCCAAAGAGTAAACTTATATATGTTCACCTTATTGAGCACTATTCAAACCATTTTCATAAGTGGTGATAAGACATTACACTAACACCAGCAGCACAGTTTCTATATCTCCATATCCTCACAATGCTTAGGGTGTTCAAAGATTTCAAATTATATCAGTCTCATTGGCCATGTCATCCTAGTTTTAATTACAATTTCACAAATGCATAATGCTTACATATCATATCAAACACAAATAGCTTCCTTGGTTATTTGTGTTTGCCCTTCTGTGAAATTCTGCTCATTTTGGGAAGCAGCAGCATTTTTTTTAAGTACATTATAATCTACTACGCAAAGTACATAAACTGTAAAGTTCAATACATTTTCAGAAAGTAAACACACTCAACCTACCAACCACTCAGGTCCAGTACAAAACATTACAAGCAACTCATAAGCCTCCCTTAAGCTCCTTGCAATCATTAGGCATCCTCCCAAAAGTAACAACTATGTTATCTTAATTTCAACTTTTAATGTTTTGAAATTTTTGTATCTTACATTTATTAGTGCAACTGGGCTATTATTTTCCTCTTTTATAATGTAGTTGTTAGGTTTTAGAATACAAGTTTTAAGTTCTTAAATGAATTGCCAAGTAATCCTGCGTTCTATTCCCTAAAATACCCTGGAGTTTTGAGGGAAGCTCCCCCCACACTCAATCACTGCCCATCACTGCTACATGTATTAGTATTTTTTTTCCTGAGTAGTATTCTACTGTATGAATATACTATTTTTCCTTATCCATTCACTTCTGGATAGACAATTGGGTTTTATGCAACTTTTTACTATTATGAATAACCCCACCGTAAGTATTCTAGTTCAAGTCTTTTGGTGGACATATGACTTCATTTCTCTTGGGTAAAAACCTAGGAGTAGAATTCCCAAGTCATATGGTAAGTATATACTTAACCTTATTTTTAAAAACTACCAAACTAAATTACAAAGGGTTATGCTATTTTCAAGTTTCACAAGTAACGTATGAGAGTTTTAAATCCTTGTCATGGCAATACCTTGACATGGTATTGCCATTCTTCTTATTTTTAGTCATTCTAACCATTGTGTAGTAGTATTTCTATGTGGCTTTGATTTGCATTTTTCTGGTGAGTAACAAAGTCGAACATCTTTTCATGTTATCTGTTTAGTCATTTATTATTGAGCTGTTAGTCTTCTCATATATTCTAGATACAAGTCTGGACTTGTAAAAATATTTTTGCAACTATTTTTCCCAAGCGGATGGTTAGATGGTTTGCCTTTTCACCTTTTTTTCAATGTCTTTCAAACAGCAGAAAAATTTAATTTTTATAAAGTCCAATTTATTTATTTTTTTCCTCCTATTTGCGCTTTTTATATCCTAAGCTATCTTTACCTACTGCAAGGATTCAAACATTTTATCCTACATTTTTTGTTCCAGAAATTACACTTGTGGACTTTATATTTAGGTCTATGCTTCATTTCAAGTTACATTCCGCATATAAGGGTTGAAATCAATTTACTTTCCACATGGAAATCCGGTTGTTTCAGCACCGTATGTTGAAAAGGCGATCCTTCCCCCACTTAGCTAGGCTGGCATCTTTGTAATAAATCAAATACATATTAACCATATATTGTACAATTATTATTATTATTTTTGAGACAGATTCTCCTTCTGTCACCCAGGCTGGAGTGTAGTGGCACAATCTTGGCTCACTGCAACCTCCGCCTCCCAGGTTCAAGTGATTCTTGTGCCACAGCCTTCTGAGTAGCTGAGACTACAGGTGTGCACCACCACACCCAGCTAATTTTTATATTTTTAGTAGAGATGGGATTTCATCATGTTGGCCAGGCTGGTCTTGAACTCCTGGCCTCAAGTGATTTGACCAGCTGCAAGGAGAAATAAGACTATGCCTTCAACATTTTACTTAGAAATCTCCACAGCTAAATATCCAACTTCATCACTAGAACATAATTTAACCAAGATCTTTGTCACTTTATAACAAGGACCACATTCCCTTCAATGTCAAATAACATGTTCCTCATTTCCACTTGAGGTCTCAACAGAAACAGCTTGAACATCCATATTTTATATCAACAATTTATTAAACGATAGAATCTAGGTTTTTTTCTAACATGTGCCTCAAAATTCTTCCAGTCTCTGCCCATTACCCAGTTCTAAAGCCAATTCCACATTTCTAAGTGCTTGTTAAGCAACAACTCACTGCTTGGTACCAAAACCTATATGAGATTGCTAGAGCTGCCATAACAAAATACCATAGACTGGGTGACTTTAACAACAGAAATCTATGTTCTCACAGTTCTGGAGGCCACCTCTATCGTTAACCTGCAGATGACCTCCTTTCTGTGTCCTCACATGGGCTTTCCTCAGTGTGCATGCATCTCTGGTGTCTCTTTGTGAGATCAAATTTCCTTTTCTTATAAAGACACCAGTCAAACTGGACTAGCGCCCACCCTAGTGGTCTCATTTTAACTTAATCACTGCTGTAAAGAACTATCTGTAAATACAGTCACAATGTGAAACAGCAGAGTTAGGGTTCAATATATAAATTTTGAGGGACACAATTCAGCCCATACACTATGTACAAATTTAACAACATATATTAGCAAACAGATGCTTAAGCTACAAATAGCCAATTTTTAAAAACTTAAAAAGACCTAAGCAAATGGAGAGATACACCATGTTAATGAACTGAAAGACTCAATGCTGCTAAAATGTTAATTCTCCCAAATTCATGATACAATTTCTATCCAAATCTCAGCCAGAATTTTTGTGGAAATTGATAAGTTGATTCTAAAAGGCAAAGGAATCAGTCGAAAACATTTTGGAAATACAAAAAGTTGGAGGACTAACCTTTCTGGATTTCAAGACATGAAGCTACAGTATAATTAAGACAGTATGATATCAACAAAAGGACAGAAACAGATGGAAATGATAGACACAAATCACTGGAAAAGAATAGTCTGAAATAGACTTACACATATATAGTCAACTCAATAGTAAAAGAATAGTCTTTAACAAACAAAACAGAAATAACTGTAAGTGCAGATGTAAAACCAGAAAGAGGACCCCATCACATGCACCATATAGAAAAATTAAATGGATGAGAGACCTAAGTATAAAACCTAACTCTAAAAAATTTCTAGAATAAAAACATAGGGAAAAATCTTCTTGACCTTAAATTAGGCAAAAATTGCAGGGATGTGATACAAAAAGCTCGATATCTAGAGAAAATATTGCTAAAGTCAATTGTATCAAAATTAAACTTTTGCCCTCCAAAAGACAATTAAAGAAACAAAAAAACTCACCAACAGACTAGGAAAAGAATACTTACTACAAAACACTAAAGTGAGCACTAAAGTGTTCAGGAGTAATGGGACATTAACTCACTTTCTTTTTTTTTTTTTTTCTTTTGAGACAGAGTCTCACTCTGTTGCCCAGGCTGGAGTGCAGTGGCGCAGTCTCGGCTCACTGCAACCTCCGCCTCCAGAGTTCAAGTGATTCTCCTGCCTCAGCCTCCTGAGCAGTTGGGATTACAGATGCCCACCACCACGCCTGGCTAATTTTGATATTTTTAGTAGAGACGGGGTTCTACCATGTTGGCCAGGCTGGTCTTGAACTCCTAACCTCAAGTGACCTGCCTGCCTCGGGCTCCCTAAGTGCTGTGGGATTACAGATGTGAGCCACCACACCCAGCTAGTAACGTACTCTCTAACGGACTGGGGATAAAACTTCTTTACACTGGTGGCTGGCAAGATGGCTGAATATGAACAGCTCCAACCTGCAGCTCCAGGCAATATCAATGCAGAAGGCCAGTGATTTCCGCATTTCCAACTGAGGTACCTGGCTCATCTCATTGGGACTGGTTAGACAGTAGGTGCAACCAACGGAGGGTGAGCTGAAGCAGAGTGGGGCTTTACCTCACCCCGGAAGCACACAAGGGATCAGGGAACTCCCTCCCATAGCCAAGGGAAGCCCTGAGGGACTGTGCCATGAGGAACGGTGCACTCCAGCCAAGATACTACACTTTTCCCATGGTCTTTGCAACTGGCATTTCAGGAGATTCCCTCGGGTGCCTACACCAACAGGGCCCAGGGTTTCAAGCACAAAACTGGGCAACCATTTGGGCAAACATCAAGCTAGCTGAAGGAGCTTTTTTTCATACCCCAGTGGCACTTGGAATGCCAGCGAGACAGAACCTTTCACTCCCTTGGGAAGGGGGCTGAAGCCAGTCTTGCTCAGTGGATCCCACTCCCATGGAGCCCAGCAAGCTAAGATCCATTGGCTTGAAATTCTTACTGCCAGCACAGCAGTCTGAAGTCAACCTGGGATGCTCAAGCTTGGTGGGGTGGGGGGCAGGGGGCGGGAATCACCATTGCTGAGGCTTGAATAGGCTGCTTTTCCCTCACAGTGTAAACAAAGCCGCCTGAAAGTTCAAACTGGGCAGAGCCCACTGCAGCTCAGCAAAGCCACTGTAGCCAGACTGCCTCTCTAGACTCCTCCACTTTGGACAAGGCATCTCTGAAAGAAAGGTAGCAGCCCCAGTCAGGGGCTTACAGATAAAACTCCCATCTCCCTAGGAAAGAGCGCCTGGGGGAAGGGGTGGCTGCGGGTGCAGCTTCAGCAAACTTACATGCCGGCTCTAAAGAGAGCAGTGGATCTCCCAGCAAAGCACTCAAACTCTGCTAAGAGACAGACTGCCTTCTCAAGTGGGGCCCTGACCCCCATGCCTCCTGACTGGGAGGCACCTCCCAGCAGGGGTCGACAGACACCTCATACAGAAGAGCTCTGGCTGGCATCTGGCGTGTGCCCCTCTGGGACGAAGCTTCCAGAGGAAGGAACAGGCAGCAATCTTTGCTGTTCTGCAGCCTCCGCTGGTGATACCCAGGGAAACAGGGTCTGTAGTGGACCTCCAACAAACTCCAGCACACCTGCAGCAAAGGGGCCTGACTGTCAGAAGGAAAACTAACATACAGAAAGGAACAGCATGAACATCAACAAAAAGGATGTCCACACAGAAACTCCATCCGAAGGTCACCAACATCAAAGACTCAAGGTAGATAAATCCACAAAGATTAGGGAAAAACCAGCACAGAAAGGCTAAAATTCCAAAAACCAGAATGCCTCTTCTCCTCCAAAGGATCACAACTCCTTGCCATCAAGGGAACAAAACTGGATGGAGAATGAGTTTGCAGAATTGACAGAAACAGGCTTCAGAGGGTGGGTAATAACAAACTCCTCTGAGCTAAAGGAGCATGTTCTAACCCAATGCAATAAACCTAAGAATGTTGAAAAAAGGTTAGAGGAAATGCTAACTAGAATAACCAGTTTAGAGAAGAACGTAAATGACCTGACGGAGTGGAAAAACACAGCATGAGAACTTTGTGAAGCATATACAAGTATCAACAGCCAAGTCGATCAAGTGGAAGAAAGGATATCAGAGCTTGAAGATCAACTTAGTGAAATAAAGCATGAAGACAAGATTAGAGAAAAAAGGGCCGGGCGCGGTGGCTCACGCTTGTAATCCCAGCACTCTGGGAGGCCGAGGCGGGCGGATCACGAGGTCAGGAGATCGAGACCACGGTGAAACTCCGTCTCTACTAAAAATACAAAAAAATTAGCCGGGCGTAGTGGCGGGCGCCTGTAGTCCCAGCTACTCGGAGAGGCTGAGGCAGGAGAATGGCGTGAACCCGGGAGGCAGAGCTTGCAGTGAGCCGAGATTGCGCCACTGCACTCCAGCCTGGGCGACAGAGCAAGACTCCGTCTCAAAAAAAAAAAAAAAAAAAAAAAAGATTAGAGAAAAAAGAATGACAATGAACAAAGCTTCCAAGAAATATGGGACTATGTGCAAAGACCAAACCTACATTTGACTGGTGTACCTGAAAGTGACGGGGAGAATAGAACCAAGCTGGAAAACAGTCTTCAGGATATTATCCAGGAGAACTTCCCCAACCTAGCAAGAGAGGCCAACATTCAAATTCAGGAAATACAGAGAACATCACTAAGACACTCCTCAATAAGAGCAACCCCAAGACACATAATCGTCAGATTCACCAAGGTTGAAATGAAAGAAAAAATGTTAAGGACAGCCACAGAGAAAGGTCAGGTTACCCACAAAGGGAAGACCATCAGACTAACAGCAGATCTCTCTGCAGAAACCCTACAAGCCAGAAGAGAGTGGGGGCCAATATTCAACATTCTTAAAGAATAAAGCAAGTTCTTAGAGACCTACAAAGAGACTCAGACTCCCACACAGTAATAGTAGGAGACTTTAACACCCCACTGTCAATATTAGACAGATCAACAAGACAGAAAACTAACAAGGATATTCAGAACTTGAACTCAGCTCTGGACCAAGCGGACGTTATAGACATCTACAGAACTCTCTACCCCCAAATCAACAGAATATACATTCTTCTCAGAACCACATTGCATTTATTCTAAAATTGACCACATAATTGAAGGTAAAACAAGCCTCAGCAAATGCAAAATAATGGCAATCATAACAAACAGTCTCTCAGACCACAGTGCAATCAAATTAGAACTCAGGATTAAGAAACTCACTCAAAACCACACAACTACATGGAAACTGAACAACCTGCTCCTGAATGACTACTGGGTAAATAATGAAATTAAGGCAGAAGTAAGTTCTTTGAAACCAATGAGAACAAAGACACAACTAGAATCTCTGGGACACAGCTAAAGCAGTGTTTAGAGGAAAATTTATAGCACTAAATGCCCACAGGAGAAAGCGGGAAAGATCTAAAATCAACACACTAACATCACAATTAAAGAACTAGAGAAGCAAGAGCAAGAGGAAACAGATTCAAAAGGTAGCAGAAGACAAGAAATAACTAAGATCAGAGCAGAAATGAAGGAGACAGAGACATGAAAAACCCTTCAAAAATATCAGTGAATCCAGGTGCTGGTTTTTGGAAAAGATTAACAAAATACATAGACTGCTAGCCAGACTAATAAAGAAAAGAGAGAAGAATCAAACAGACATAATAAAAAATGCTATAGGGGATATCACCACTGATTCCACAGAACTACAAACTACTATCAGAGAATACTATAAACACCTCTACACAAATAAACTAGAAAAATCTAGAAGAAATGGATAAATTCCTGGACACATACACCCTCTCAAGACTAAATCAGGAAGAAGTTGAATCCCTGAATAGAATAATAACAAGTTCCAAAATTGAGGCAGTAATTAATAGCCTATCAACCAAAAAAAGCCCACGACCAGACAGATTCACAGCCGAATTCTACCAGAGGCACAAAGAGGAGCTGGTACCAGTCCTTCTGAAACTATCCCAAACAACAGAAAAAGAGGGACTTCTCCCTAACTCATTTTATGAAGCCAGCCTCACCCTGCTACCAAAACCTGGCAGAGACACACACGAAAAAGAAAATTTCAGGCTAATATCCCTGATGAACATCAATGTGAAAATCCTCAATAAAATACTGGCAAACCAAATCCAGCAGCACATCAAAAAGCTTATCCACCACGATCAAGTTGGCTTCATCTCTGAGATGCAAGGCTGGTTCAACATATGCAAATCAATAAATGTAATCCATCTCATAAACTGAACCAATGACAAAAACCACGATTACCTCAATAGATGCAGAAAAGGCCTTTGATAAAATTCAACACCCTTCATGCTAAAAACTCTCAATAAACTAGGTATTGATGGAATGTATCTCAAAATACTAACAGCTATTTACGACAAAGCAACAAACAATATCATACTGAATGGGCAAAACCTGGAAGCATTCCCTTTGAAAACTGGCACAAGAATGCCCTCTCTCAACATTCCTATTAAACATAGTATCGGAAGTTCTAGCCAGGGAAATCAGGCAAGAGAAGGAAATAAAGGGTATTCAAACAGGAAGAAAGGAAATAAAATCATCTCTGTTTGCAGATGACATGACTGTATATTTAGAAAACTCCAATGACTCAGCCCAAAATCTCCTTAAGCTCATAAGCAACTTCAGCAAAGTCTCAGGATACAAAATCAACGTGCAAAAATCACAAGCATTCCTATACACCAATAACAGACAAACAGAGAGCCAAATAATCAGTGTACTCCCATTCACAATTGCTACAAAGAGAATAAAATACCTAGGAATCCAACTTATAAGGGATGTGAAGGACCTCTTCAAGGAGAACTACAAACCACTGCTCAATGAAATAAGAGAGGACACAAACAAATGGAAAAACATTACATGCTCATTGATAGGAAGAATCAATATTGTGAAAATGGCCATAATGCCCAAGGTAATTTATAGATTCAATGCTATCCCCATCAAGTTATCATTGACTTTCTTCACAGAATTCGAATAAACTACTTTAAATTTCATATGGAACCAAAAAAGAGCCCGTATAGCCAAGACAATCCTAAGCAAAAAGAACAAAGCTGGAGGCATCACACTACCTGACTTCAAACTCTACTACAAGCCTACAGTAACCAAAACAGCATGGTACTGGTACCAAAACAGAGATATAGACTAATGGAACAGAACGGGGCCTCAGAAATAACACCACACATCTAGAACCATCTGATCTTTGACAAACCTGACAAAAATAAGCAATGGGGGAAGGATTCCCTATTTAATAAATGGTGTTGGGAAAACTGGCTAGCCATATGCAGAAAACTGAAACTGGACCACTTCCTTAGACCTTATACAAAAATTAATTCAAGATGGATTAAAGACTTAAATGTAAAACCTAAAACCATAAAAACTCTAGAAGGAAACCTAGGCAATACCATTCAGGACACAGGAATGGGCAAAGACTTCATGACTAAAACACCAAAAGCAATGGCAACAAAAGCCAAAATTGATAAATGGGATCTAATTAAACTAATGAGCTTCTGCACAGCAAAAGAAACTATCATCAGAGTGAGCAGGCAACCTACAGAATGGGAGAAAATTTTTGCAATCTATCTATCTGACAAAGGGCTAATATCCAGAATCTACAAAGAACTGAAAAAAAATTTACAAGTAAGAAACCAACAACCCCATCAAAAAGCAGGCGAAAGATATGAACAGACACTTCTCAAAAGAAGACATTTATGCGGCCAACAAACATATGAAAAAAAGCTCATCATCACTGGTCATTAGAGAAATGCAAATCAAAACAACAATGAGATACCATCTCACGCCAGTTAAAATGTCGGTCATTAAAAAGTTGGGAAAAGGGGCTAGGTGCAGTGGCTCACACCTGTAATCCCAGCACTTTGGGAGGCCGAGGCAAGCAGATCACGAGATCAGGAGATCGAGACTATCCTGGCTAAAATGGTGAAACCCCATCTCTACTAAAAATACAAAAAAATGAGCCAGGTATGGTGGTGGGTGCCTGTAGTCCCAGCTACTCGGGAGGCTGAGGCAGAAGAATGGCATGAACCCATGAGGCGGAGCTTGCAGTGAGCCAAGATCGCACCACTGCACTCCAGGCTGGGCGACAAAGTGAGACTCCGTCTCAAAAAAAAAAAAAAAAAAAAAGTTGGGAAACAACAGATGATAGAGAGGATGCAGCAAAACAGGAACGCTTTTACACTGTTGGTGGGAGTGTAAATTAGTTCCAGCATTGTGGAAGACAGTGTGGCAATTCCTCAAGGATCCAGAACCAGAAATACCATTTGACCCAGCAATCCCATTACTGGGTACATACCCAAAGGATTATAAATCATTCTACTATAAAAACACATGCACACGTATGTTCGATGCAGCACTGTTCACAATAGCAAAGACTTGGAACCAACCCAAATGCCCATCAATGATAGACTGGATAAAGAAAATGTTGCACATATATACCATGGAATACTATGCAGCCATAAAAAAGGATGAGTTCATGTCCTTTGCAGGGACATGGACGAAGCTGGAAACCATCATTCTCAGCAAACTAACACAGGAACAGAAAACCAAACACTGCATGTTCTCACTCATAAGTGGGAGTTGAACAATGAGAACATATGAACACAGGGAGGGGAACATCACACCCTGGGGCCTGTCAAGGGGTGGGGTCTAGGGGAGGGATAGCATTAGGAGAAATACCTAATATAGATGATGGGCTGATGGGTGCAGCAAACCACCATGGCACATGTACACCTATGTAACAAACCTGCATGTTCTGCACATGTATCCCAGAACTTAAAGTATAATAATAATAAAAAAAAAGTTCTTTACACTATTTTTGGAATGTTTCAAGTTTGAAACTACTTCAAAAGAAAAGCATTTAAACATGAGTAAAGAACCCTCTGTAGCCCCCCAAAATGGAGGGAAATGTGAATATATTTTTTTTCTTTCTGAAATTCTCTTAGAAAGGGAAAAGTCACATAATACAAAGTCCAGAAATCATGAAGGAAAAAAAAAATTGACTATGTAAAAAATAAAACGCTTCTGTCTGGCAAAAATAAATTTACACGTGAGATAAAAATCAAACAACAAAATGAGGAAAAAAACAGTAATTTTAAATGACAAGCAGGTTATTTCCTTAATTAGACAACCATAACCCAATAGAAAAAAGACATGAACAGCAGTTTCTAAAAACAGAAATTAAAATAGTAAACTTAGGAAAGTATGTTCTACTTATTTTAAAAAGCATATCAAAACCAGAAGATGACATTTTTCACTTCGAATAAAATTTTAACATTTGCTAATACTCAGTAATGAAAGCAGAGAAAGATATTCATCCACTGTTAGGAAACTGTAAGTTAAGCAAATTTGGGCTGGGCATAGTGGCTCACACCTGTAATCCCAGTACTTTGGGAGCCCAACGCAGGCAGATCACTTGAGGTCAGGATTTTAAGACCAGCCTGGCCAACATGGTGAAACTCCATCTCGGCTAAAAATACAAAAATCAGCTAAGTGTAGTGGCACGCACTTGTAGTCCCAGCTACTTGGGAGGCTGAAATGGGACAACCGCTTGAACCTGGGAGACGGAGGTTGCAGTGAGCCAAGGTTGCACCACTATACTCCGGCCTGAGCAAAAGAGGGAGACTTCGTCCCAAAAAAAAAAAAAAAATTTTTTTTTTGGCAAAATAATCAAAATTCAAAATTCACATACTCTTTTACTCAACAATTCCATTTCTAGGAATTTATCCTATGAATAAAAGTATAAGCAAATATATATATATATACACGTATATATATATGTATATATATAAGGAAGTTAAAAGCAGTATTTTTCATAACTATAAACACTCATAATGTGAATATTCATCAAAAGGAGATATATTAATCAAAAGATGGTATATGCAGAAAATTAAATACTATATCACCATAAATGAGGCAGATCTGTATGTGCTAACATAAAAATTTATCTGAGGCATATATGACAATAATGGTGAAAATAATACAGATTCAGAATAGTGAGTATAATGATTTCATTTAATTTTAAAAATAAAAGAATACAGGCCGGGCACGGTGGCTCACGCCTGTAATCCCAGCACTTTGGGAGGCCGAGGCAGGTGGATCACGAGGTCAGGAGTTCAAGACCAGCCTGGCCAAGATGGTGAAACCCTGTCTCTGCTAAAAATGCAAAAAAAAATTAGCTGGGCGTGGTGGCGGGCGCCTGTAATCCCAGCCACTCAGGAGGCTGAGGCAGAGAACTCCTTGAACCCAGGAGGCAGAGGTTGCAGTGAGCCGAGATTGCGCCACTGCACTCCAGCTCGGGTGACAGAGATAGGCTCTGTTTAAAAAAAAAAATGAATATATACATGTATGTATACACACACATACTACATACACACACACAAGCATCTTCTTGTGCATGTGTGTACTGGTATATGCCATAAATATTTTTTTAAAAACTAGAGAAGCAGTAGTTAACAGTGTTATTGCTCAGGAGAGGGATTGGAGGCTGCAGAAATTAGAAAAGTCGATTAATTATTTTATATCTTTCTTATTTACCATTTCAATTTCTCTCTCAAAATGTAATTTTCTGGCTGGGCGTGCTGGCTCACATCTGTAATCCCAGCATTTTGGGAGGCCGAGGAGGGCAGATCACAAGGCCAGGAGATCGAGACCATCCTGGCTAACACGGTGAAACCCCGTCTCTACTAAAAATACAAAAAATTAGTCGGGCATGGTGGCGGGCGCCTGTGGTCCCAGCTGCTTGGGAGGCTGAGGCAGGAGAATGGTGTGAACCTGGGAGGCGGAGCTTGCAGTGAGCAGAGATCACACCACTGCACTCCAGCCTGGTGACAGAGCGAGACTCTGTCTCAAAAAAAAAAAAAAAAAAAAGTAATTTTCTTAATGTCTATTCAAAACAAATTGCAAATTGTCTTATATAAAATTCCTGTGATTGTTTGAAATACTATTTGTGGACTTTCTTAATTCATGCTTATATTAATTTTGAAAGTAACATTACCTGGAATGATTTGACAGGGGCAGATACTTCAGTTACTGGTTCAGGTTTTGGAATGCTTTCAATCAATTCCATAATCCCTTGTAGTTTTTTATCTGAGATTCGTAAAGAAATAAGAGGTAACTTTCCAAAAATCTTGAATCTGTTTTGAAAAGATAAAAATAAGTAATTATAAAGGAATTATTCTGATTTAAATGCACTAACTAAAAAGACTGTTCTCAATTTATCTGAATCAAATGTGATTTTAAACACTAAAAATCTCTATTCCAATTTCCGTCTTACCCTATTAACCAGTTTCATTAGATGGGCTAAGCTCATTATTTTTCAGAGGTTTATGTTCTTATTTCATGTAATGTCCTTCTACTGTTTGCTATATACAATTGACAATTACTACTAATCAAGTGTTTCTCATGTGACAGACATTGAGGAAAGCACTTACATGCATTATTGTAAACAGTCCTCACAATCTATGAGGCAGACAACCTATTTTTGCTCTCTATTTATTTTAAGTTCCTATATGTACATGGTTCCTATGAGAAAACTAAGGTTTGGCAGTGCAAATAGCCTGCTCATGAGACTATATAACAAAGACCATGGAGCAAAACCACATCAGAGTGCTTTATTATTCTTTTAATTGCCTTGACAGTCTCCTCTGAGAGAGAGAGAGAGAGAGAGAGAGAGAGAAAGTTTTCACTATCAGAGAGAGAAAGTTTTCACTCCCCATTTTTATCCCTGCATTTTCCCTAAAAATTACTTTTTCCATGTACGCACACTGATTACTTACGTATCTTTCTAAAAATGTACTGGAGTCCTACAGAAAATTACAAGCTTTCTTTTATTTCCAATACCCTAAATATTTGTAATTAATCACAAGCATAGTAGTAGTTTAACTTCGTTAAACATTATGAATCGGTTCTCTTAATGCACTTAAACTTTTTTTCACTTTCTTGAAAAATCTGCAAGTTGCACAATCTAAAGATGCTGGGTACCAAAATAGTATCTACCAAATAGCAAGCATCCTTTTATTTGCCTTCAACTTAATGCAGCTCAACTTTCAAGGGAATGTTCCTGACACTTGTGGAGTTCCAGGATTTGACATATCATATCCACTTTATATTGCTTACAATATTATAAAATAGAAACCAAATAACTTCTAAGATTTCATCTTTCTAAGTTAAGTTATTGTCATTTCTGCCCTATGAGTATTTTAACTATACTAACCTATAAGCTGGTCCAAATCTATAGCCATTATCAATATATATATTTATTACATTATTACAGATATATTATTATAATCAGCTATTTTAATTCCTGCTATGCTATACCTATTCCCTGCATCACAAGACATAAATTCTTCCTAAGCATATACTGACAGAGCAAGTCCAAACCAAGATAAAAGCTGTCCTTTTCTTCCCTCAGAGAAATATCACCTACTTTTTCTGGTACCCTGTAACTTCCAAGATTATAGCATACTTGCCAAGAAAAAAAGTATTTAAACTATGCTAGAAAAAATCAATTCATAGTCATATGCTTACAACAAGAAATCGCATAGATCTTTAATCTTTATCACAGAATGGAAAACTTTACAAGAAACAGTAGTAAAGAGTAAACAAGCAGCAGACATAATTAGGGAGAAATGAAAAGAATTAAGCCTTTTCTCTTTAAATCGAACCATATCTAAAGCTGGATTTGAAAAAAACAAGGGAATGCGTAGCATGGTTTTCTTTCCTTCTGTCTCTTAAACCAAATTCTAGCCATTCCTCTGCCTCAAGACTCTCAGTGCATGCTTTGATTTTCTAAGAAAAGAAAATCTAGGAGAGTAAGATTTAGGGCCCTGGACAATGTTTGTTAGTAGATAGAGTCACCATGAGGTAAAGGTCAACAAAAAAGGGTGTGGGTCTCTCCCTTTTACATGTTAAGTATAATAAGTATTAAAAACAATGTCCACCCCATGTACCGTATAGGAAAAGGCCAGAGTCTCTCTAATTCCCTCTATTCTTCCTAGTACACTTTAACTAGGCATGAAGCCTTCTCATGTTGCCTTGCTAGTAGCAACTCTCCTGGAAGTGTTTGGTAGATGTTAGATGAGAAAAGCCTTTGGTTAAATTTTAAAATAGACCTGTGCCTGAGGTTTGAATATTTGTAAGGGAGAAAAAAGGTGCTGTTACAAGGAAGAAGTTAAATGACTACCTACAGTCTAAAACTATTTAGAAATAAATCATCTAAATGGCCCAGTCTAGTTCAACAGACTTCTCTACTTAGGATCTCAGGCATATAGCTTCAGCTAACAATGAAATATAATAATCCCAGCAAATGTAAATACATGGACAAGTATAAAGCAAATGTTATTAGAATTTTGGTTTATAACTCTACTATTTATTTTCTACATAAGTTAAAAGACAAATGCATTAGAAATAATTACAATTCTTTGTTAATGGGTAAAGAATATATAAAAATAGAATCTGGGACATCAATAAGATAAACTGGAGGGGGCAAAGCAGGAAAGAAGTAGAGTTTTTGCACGCAGTTGAAGCTAACTTGGTATCAATTTTATTTTTCACTTTTTAAAACTTTTTGTCACCCAGGCTGGAGTGCAGTGACATAATCACAACCCACCGTAGCCTCAACCTCCTGGACTCAAGCTATCCTCCCACCTTAACTTCCTAAGTAGCTAGGACTATAGGCATGCACCATTATGCCCAGCTAATTTTATTTAATTATTTATTTACTTATTGTAGAGACAGGGTCTTACTACGTTGCCCAGGCTGGTATCAAACTCCTGGCCTCAAGCAATCCTACCACCTTGGCCTCTCAAAGTGCTGGGATTACAGGCATAAGACTATGCAACCTGCCTCAATCTTAAATAGGCTGTTATAGCCTGGGCAACATAGCAAGACCCATCTCTACAAAAAAAATTTAAAAATTAGCTGAGTGTAGTGGCGTGTGCCTGTAGTCCCAGCTACTCAGGAGGACAAGGCAGGAGGATCACTTGAGCACAGGAGTTCATTGCTGCAGTGAGTTACAACCACAACACTGTTCTCTAGCCTAGGTGACAGAGTAAGACCCTGTCTAAAAAAATAAAGAAATAATAAATAGACTGTTACAACTTGAGGATATGATACATAATCTCCATGGTAACCACAAAGAAAATATTTGTAGAATATACAATACTGGAAATGAGAGAGGAATCAAAGCATGTCACACACAAAAATCCACTGAACACAAAGAGCAGCATTAAAGGAGGAAATGAGGGATTAAAAAAGCTGTAAGACATACAGAAAGCAAATAACAATATGACAAAAGTAAGTCCTCCCCATCTGTATTTACTTTAAATGTAAATAAATTTTTTCTCAATTAAAAACTTCAAGTGACAAAATGGATTAAAAAACAGGATGCAACTACATACTGTCTACAAGAGATCATGTTAACTCATAGAAAACACACAGGTTAAAAGTGAAAAAAAAAATGGAGAAAGACATTCTATGCAAATAATCACCAAAAGAGAGCAGGGATGCCTGTAACAAAAACAGCCAAAATAGACTGCAAGTCAAAAACTGTTACAAGCAATAAAGAAGGACATTATATAATGATAATGAAAGTATAACTTCACCAAGAAGACATAACAATTATAAACATATATGTGCCAAACATCAGAGTTCAAAAATATATAAAGCAAGCACTGACAGAATTAAGAGGAAGAAACAGACGGTTCCTTGATAATAATAGGAGACTTCAATATCTCACTGTCAATACTGAATAGAATCACTAGGCAGTAGATTAATAAGGAAACAGGGGACTGGACCAATAAAATTGACCAACTGGACCAAAATGACATATATAGAACACTCCACCCAGCAAAACAGACATTTTTCTCAAGTGCATATGAAACATTCTCCAGGACAGATTGTAAGTCAGGTAAAAAAAAAAAAGTGTCAAAAAATGTTAAAAAAGTGAAATCACAAGAAGTATCTTTTCCAATAATGATGAAATGAGTCTAGAATGCAAGAGTAGGAGGAAAAAGTATAGAAGTCACAAGTGTATAGAAATTTAAAAACAGATGGTTAAACAAGCAATGAGATCAAAGAAATCACAAGGGAAATTAGAAAAAATAAATAAATAAATAATTGAGTGAAAGGACACATAATGTGTGGTTGAATTTAAACACAATTACAGGAAATGAAAGCTAATCTGTCATGAGAGAAAACACATCAATGATTGCCTACAAAAAGGGGACAGGGTGGGAAGGGGCAGGAGAAGAAAACTATAGAGGCAGGGGGAAAATTTTGGCAATGATTGTACACCTATTATCTTGATTATGGTGATGGTTACATGGGCATTCCTGTATCTGAAAACTCATCGAATCATACACTTTAATATGTGCAATTTATTGTATGTCATCACTATGATAAAATTGTTTAAAAAAATAAAGTGAGAGTTTCTCCTTCTAAAAAAAAAAAAAAAGAAAATAACTCAAGACAAATGAAAATGAAAATACAACACACCAAAATTCATAGGATGCAGCAAAAGTCTGCCAAAAGGGGACTTTATAGCTGTAAACACCTACATTAATAAAGAAGAAAGACCTAAAATCCATAGCCTAACTTTACACCTTAAAGAACTAGAAAAAGAACAGCAAAGTAAACCTAAAGCTAGCAGAAATAAAAAAATAATACAGATGAAAGCAGAGATAAATATAGAAAAATAGAGAAAAAAATCAACAAAAATGTGAGGTGGTTCTTCAAAATGATCGAGATTGAAAACCTTTAGTTAGACTGAGAAAAAAAGAGAAAAGACTCAATTTAAATCAGAAATGAAAGTGGTAACACTATTACTTATTTTACAAAATAAAAACGGTTGTAAGAGAGAGACAATTATAAACAATTTTACACCAACAAATGAATAATCTAAATGAAACAAATTCCAAGAAACACAAATCTACCAACACTGAATTATGAAGAAACAAAATCTGGATAAACTACTATGGAGACTGAATCAGTAATCAAAAACCTCCCAATAAAGAAAACCTCCCATGATCTGATCGCTTCAATAGTGAATTCTACCAAACAATCAAAAACTGAAGAGGCAGGAATACTTTCTAATCCATTCTATGAAGATAGCATTACCCTGATATCAAAGCCAGACAAACATACTAGAAGAAATCTGTAGTCCAACATATCTGAAAAATATTAATGCAAAACTCAAAAGCACAAGCAAACCTAAATCAATAGCCCATTAAATGGTTTATATATTATTTATTCTTGGAATTTATTCCTAGAATAAGAGGATTTATTCCTGGAATAAAAGGATTTTTTGCTGGACTCAAGAAATACGATTTAATATATAGAGAGCAATTAAGGTAATATACCCCATTAAGAGAATGAAGGAAAAAAAACATCTTGATCATTTTTCACATGATCACATGATCATCTCAAAGCACAGAAAGGATCTGAAAAATTTCAACACATTTTCATAATAAAAAGTTAGCAAACTAGGAACAGAAGGAAACTACCTCAACATAATAAAGGTCATCCATAAAAATCCCACAGCTGACATCATACTCGATGGTGAAATACTGAAAGCTTTTCCTCTGGGCTCAGGTTAAAGGTGAGGATGCCAACCTAAACTACTTCTATTCAAGAGAGTGCTAAAAAATTCTAGACAGACCAATTAGGCAAGAAAGAGAAATAAAAGGCACCCATATCAGAAAGGGAAAAAAACTAACTACACAGATGATAGGATCTTATATGTAGAAAATCTTAAATCTGTTAGAACTTTAGAATCCTGAAATTTAGAACTGTAAACAAATTCACAAAGTTGCAGGATACAAAAATCAGTTAAGTTCCCATACACTAACAATAAACAATCCACCAAACATTTTTAAATTCATTTACAATAGCATCAGAAAGAGTAAACTTAAGAAATCAGGCAAGAGACTTTAGTACTGAGACCTAGAAAATGCTGCTGAAATCAAAGAAGACACAAATAAATAGAAAGATATTCCATGTTCATGGACTGTAACAGTCAATATTATTAAGATGTCAATACCATTCAAAGGGATCTACAGATTTGATACACTCTTTATCAGAATCTCTATAACATTTTTTTACAAGAAAAGAAAACTCCATCCTAAGATTCATATGGAATACCAAAGGATCCCGAATAGCCAAGACAATCTTGAAAAAGAACAAAGTTAAATAACTCACATCTCCTGATTTCAAAACTTCCTACAAAGCTACAGTAATCTAAATAGTGTGGTACAGGAAAATAAAGACACAGAGACCAATGGACTAAAACAGAAAGCCCAAAAATAAGCTCTTGCATTTGCATGTATGGATAAATGATTTTCAACTAGGGTACCAAGGCCATTCAATGAGAAAAGGACAGTCTTTTCAACAAATTTTATTGAGAAAATGAGATATTTGCATGCAAAAGAATAAAGGCGGGTCCTTATCCTATATGTCACATACAAAAATTAACTCAAATGGACCAAAGATCTAAATAAAAGAAGCTAAAACTATAAAACTCTTTAAGGTAAACAAAGAAGAAAAACTTTATGACATTGGATTTTGTAATAATTTCTTGGATATGACACCAAAAGCATAGGCAACTAAGATAAACTGGACAATAAAAATTTTAAACTTTTAGACATCAAAGGCCACAATCAACAGAGTGATAAGGAAACCCAGAGTGAGAAAAAATATTTGCAAATCATATATCTGATAAAGAGTTAATATCCAAAATATATTTTAAAACTCTCATAACTCAGCCAGGCGCGGCAGCTCATGCCTGTAATCCCAGCAATTTGGGAGGCTGAGGTGGGTGGATCACAAGGTCAGGAGATCAAGCCCACCCTGGCTAACACGGTGAAATCCCGTCCCTACCAAAAACACAAAAAATTAGCTGGGCGTGGTGGCACACGCTTGTTGTCCCAGCTACTCAGGAGGCTGAGGCAGGAGAACCATTTGAACCCAGGAGGTGGAGGTAGCAGTGAGCCAAGATCATGCCACTGCACTCCAGCCTGGGCGACAGACGGAGACTCCATCTCGAAAAAAAGAAAAAAAGAAATAACCAGATTAAAAGATGGGCAAAGATCTTGAATATGTATTTCTCCAAATAAATACATGAATGGTCAACAAACACAAGAACAGATGTTCAACATCACTAAGCATTAGAAAAATGACATCACTTCACACCTATTAGGATGACTATTAAAATAAAAAACAGAAAATACCAAGTGTTGTAGAGGCAGTGAAGAAATTGAAACCCTTGTGCTGGTAGGAAAGTACAATGGTGTAACTGCTATAAAAAACAGCACAGCACTCCTCTAAAACTTAAACACTGAACTACAATATGATCCAGCAATTCTACTTCTGAGTATACACCCAAAAATACTGAAATCAGGGACTTCAGCAGATACTTGTACACAGCAGCATTATTACAATAGCCAAACAGCATTAACAACACAAATGTCCATTGAAGGATGAATAAATAAAAACATAGTATATACATATAAGGAATATTAATCAGCCTTAAAAATACATGAAATTCTGACATATGCTCCAACATGGATGAATCTTGAAGACATTATGCTAAGTGAAGAAACCCAGGCACACAAAATCTAATTTTCTATGATTCCACTTATATGAGGTACCTAAAATAGTCAAATTCATAAAGACAGAAGATATAATGGTTGTTGTCAGGGGCCGGGTGCAGGGTGAAATGGGGTGTTATTGTTTAATTGGGTATAGAGTTTCAGTTTGGAAGAGAAACAGTTCTGGAAATGAATGGTGGTGATGGTTGCATAACAACATGTGTGAACCTAATAACAATGAACTATACTCTTAAAAATTATCAAAATGGTAAATTTTATATACATTTTACCACACACACACAAGGAAAGGTCAATTAAGTATGGTATTTCCCTAGCTACCCAGAAGATCCATAGTCACATGAAACAAACAGTACATACTTGGGCATCCTTACATCCATGAAAACCATGGCCTTAGACAGTTCCAAATTGAAGTGCATGGGTACCAAAATATGCTGGGTAGATACATTGAGTTTTCGTGCTTCTCTCCAATTATCACCTAAGTACAGAAAATGGTTCATATTTAATGTAACTATAATATAACACACAAAACCTAAAATAACTATTAATACTTCATAGTCACACATTCCATTACATGAAAAAATTTCACCACAGCTAGGTAATCTTAATGTCACATTCTCAGGTACATACAATCAGTAGGTTATCAAATCTACTGCACATCCACTGACAATCACTACACCAACCACATACCTTACCCAAAAAAGTAACATGGCAGTAAGGCAATAATGCAAAAGGTAGTAAAAAGTGAGGTTCTTTAACAGTAACTAATAAAAGCTACCATTTATTCAAGATTTATAATTTCTACTCTTCTAGGTAATGTTTAAATGTTAATTCTCAAAATTCTGTATAATAATCCCACTTAAGAAAACTGAGACTCAAAAGAATTTATAACTTGCCTACGATCAATCTGCTAGTGATAAAACTGAAATTCACATCCAAGTCTACTTGGATGTTGTTGATTGGCAACAATCACTGCAGAGTTACGAGCCTAAACGTTCCATAAGGGAATGGTTAAATAACTGAGACCACAGCCCTATAGCATAATATAGACAATAAAAACTATGAGTTCAAGTGACCAAAATATTACTGGTAAAAGAAAAAATATCTGGATATAAAACTATATAAATCATGTAAAAAAAATACATTCACAAATACCTCCAATATAAACACCAAATAAGCACATCCCATATATTCACAGGCACATACACTGAAAAACATAGTAAAAGGATGTGCAACAAAGTATCAATAGTGTTCTTGCCTAAGCAGTAACATAAAGGTTTATCTTTTTGGTTTCTGAATTGTTCAGATTTTCTAAAATAGGTATAATCAGAAAGAAATAACTTTAAAAATTCATAACAAGATTAATGGGATCTCAGTCATATAATGCATTTTCACATGTACTATCTCATTTGAACCTAATAATTCTATGAGTCAGATAAAATCCCAGCCAAGGAAAACCAAACCCAGTAATTTATTCCCTGAAAAAGAATTTGTGGACTTCTAAAAATAATGTACTGTTGCCACCCACTATACCTTTGGGTTTCCTCCACCACAATTAGAATACGATAAAAATACAAACTACGTTCACTATCCTGAAGCAAATATAATTAAAGAAATAAAATGTTTCAGTCCCATACAAATTAACAATTTTGATAACAACTACTTTGGATTCTCATTGTTTCTCCTTTTATTGGTTAGCTCAAGTAACTAAAATCTGACTGCATACAAACACATAGATCTCTACATATGGATCTTTCCAACAGATCAAATTTTACTGAATTATATGCATGTTCACTAACACTCTAGGGATTCAAAGGCAGTACGACAGAACGAAAAGAAAGCTGAATGAGTCTGGGGTCTCTCCCTAACTACTTAAACGGCTCTTGTCAAGTGAATTTCTGACTTTGATTTCATCTTAAAAACTAGCTCTAAATCAGAGACTCCTGACTGGTATACCACAGTGAATGAGATACAAGCATGTCTAGGAGAGTGACCCTCGTCTTTGTGTGGCTGTCCATGACTGTCAAAGCCCCTAGGCTGCTTACTTCTGGCCCTGAGCAATGTCTTCTGTTTATCCGACTGTGTAGTAATACCAACATCATTTTCAATATGGGCCAACTTTGGTCAAAGGCTGGAAAACATTGGTACAGATCAGGATTTCTTGACCTCAGCACTACTGATATTTGTTATGAGGGACTGGCCTGAACATTGTAGGATGCTTAGTAGTATCTGTCACCTTCACCCATTAGATGCTAGGAGTGCCACTCATGCTCTACCTGTGACAACCAAAGATGTCTCCAGATATTGACAAATGTCTCTTGGGGAGGCAAGACTGCTCCTGGTAAGAGCAGCTAGACAATATTTACTATCATTTCTAATTCAAAAATATAGAAGTTCTAACACATTTAAGAGGAAGGTCTTCAAAGTGTCTAAAAACCTAATTAATCACTTCAACAAAAATCAATCAACAAATAATACATTTTATACTCACCAACTCTACTGTAAAGCAGCTGTATGCTTGTAAGTTGAATATCAAACGAATCATAAGCTATATCCATTATCTCTTTAAGATTGGCCTCACCTTGTTTCACATCTGGTAATTCAGAACGACTTTTACTCGTCACCTTCAAGTTAATTTTAATAGTTTAGACTATGCAAAATACTTCAAAATTTAAGTATAAAGTTTTTAATTTTTAGACTTATAATATAAAATGTTAATAGGAGAGGATAAATTCACAAGTAAGCATACATAATAAGGCTATTAGAAAGGTCCTCATCCATGAGATATATAATAATAAGGAGAGTGATAAAGTAAATTTTTACATATTAGGATATATTTCCCATTTACTTGCATTAAAAGAAAGAAACCAAGATGGTCCTGAAGAATAATATGTCGACAAATTTTTTAAATGTGATTAAGAGGCCTTCTCATGAAGAGCAAGATCAAGAGACAAATTTAGCTTATAAAATGTTTCTATGGCATGATGACAAATACTGATACAGCTTTACAATAAGAAGTAAAAGAGTCCAGAATTAAATAGGATAGCTGAATTTTAGTTCCAACTCTGCCATTTATGCAACTCCAGGCAAGTTATATTTGTAGCTCTCCTTTCTTGGCATACTGTGTGCATTACTTTTTTCACTTAAACATCCTGGAGATAACCCCACAATAGAACATAAAGATCTTACTCATAAAAATATATGTGTGTACACATACATTTTTTAACTTTTTTTCCCTCTAGCTCATGTGAAGTAAACACTCAAAAAAAGATTATCTCTGTTTGAAAAGTAATAAATTTTAGGTAACAGGTTAAGCAAATTGCCTAAAGTCACAAAATTAGATACCCTTACTCCTAACCTTACGCTCTATTATACCACACTGCCCTTGAAACAACTGAATAAAATTCAAATATGAATAATAAGCTGTATAAATTTTATTATAAATATATACCCAGTGGGTGTTTACACAATTAACAAATGCAGAATTTTTAAAAATAGGATAAGGGAAGATGTCAGTATCAAGGACAGGCACGTATTTCTGTTAGGTGGCCAGAAGAAGCATTCTAATATTATCCACCTCTCTTGGTTCTTTAAATTGTGAGAGATATTCCTCTACATTTAATGATTTACAGCAATGCTGTCCAATAGAACTTCTACAATAATGGAAATGTTCTGTATCAATGCTGTCAAATACAGGACAGGCGTGGTGGCTCACACCTGTAATCCCAACACTTTGGGAGGTCAATGCCAGTAGATAACTTGAGGTCAGGGGCTCAAGACCAGCCTGACCAACATGCTGAAACCCCATCTCTACTAAAAATACAAAAACTGGCTGGGCGTGATGGCACATGCCTGAAATCCCAGCTACTTGGGAGGCTGAGGCAGAAGAATCACTTGAACTTGGGAGGCAGAGGTTGCAGTGAGCTGAAATCACGCCACTGCACTACAGCCTGGACAATAGAGTGAGACTATGTCTCAAAAACAAAAACAAAAAATACAGTAGCCACTAGCCACTTCTGACTATTAAACTCTTAAATGCGGTTAATATGACTAGGAAACTGAATTAATTTAATTCTAATTAATTTAAATAACCACTGGCTGGCTAGTGGGTACTATAGTGAAGAGTACAGATCTAGAATACAGCAAAAAAAATGTATTCTCTACTGAAAATTTGGAAAGAAAAAAGTATATAATCAGAAAAAAAGGGCCAGGCACGGTGGCTCACGCCTGTAATCCCAGCACTTTGGGAGGCTGAGGTGGGCAGATCACACAGTAAGGAGATCGAGACCATCCTGGCTAACATGGTGAAACCCAGTCTCTACTAAAAATTACAAAAAAATTAGCCGGGCGTGGTGGCAGGGGCCTGGAGTCCCAGCTACTCAGGAGTCTGGGGCAGGAGAATGGCATGAACCCAGGAGGAAGAGCTTGCAGTGAGCTGAGATCGTGCCACTGCACTCCAGCCCGGGCCACAGAGCCAGACTCTTGTCTCAGAAAAAAAAAGAAAGAAAAAAAGGGAAATGACTTAGGTAAACAGAAGAAGACCATTTCTCAATTTAGAATTATTTAATACAAATATTAAAATGTCAATATATATAGTTTTATACACAAAAAATTTCAGAAAGATGAAGACGTATTTGATTGTTTCCACAATTCTCTATCATTCTATATACTTTAAGTAATCAAGTAATAGGTCTAAACTGAGAAAGAAATAAGCCTCTCAAGCACAATTCTCAAATATTATAAATATAAATCTTAGATTTGGGCCAGGTGCGATGGCTCACGCCAGAAATCTCAGCACTTAGGGAGGCCAATGCAAGTGGATCTGCAACATAGTGAAATTCTGTCTCTACTAAAAATACAAAAATTAGGTGGGCGTGGTGGCGGGCACATGTAGTCCCAGATACTCAGGAGGCTGAGGCCTGAGAATCACCTGAACCTAGGAGGCAGAGGTTGCAGTGAGCCAAGGTCACAGTACTATATTCCAGCCTGGGCGACAGAGTGAGACTCTGTCTCAAATCAGTCAGTCAATCAATCAATCAATCAGTCAATCAATCTTAGATTTGAACCTGACCTGCAGAGTTTAATTGGTCATTTTGCTTTCATAAGTATAGGAAAACTACCTAATTGAGACTTCGCTTTATTTAACAGAAAGGAAGATTTCTCAAATCTTACTTATCTACCACAAATCTAGGAAAAAAAGCAATAAATCAAACTGTTTAAAAAACAAAATACATTTAAAACAAAGAAACACCCTAAATGCTATTATCGTCCATCAAATATTATTAGTATATACCTTTAGATGACCAAGGTCCAAAAGAAGTAGATTTGATGTAGGACTAAAAATTCCATCTTGTGGGACAATAACATATGAAGCCTTCAAATTAATTTTGAGATCAAGAACTTTCTGTGTTTCAATAATATACAGCAGACCTGGAAAAAATGTAAATCTTAGAATTCTATGAATACTTTTCACAAATTACTCGAGAAATACAGAATCACTAAATATATGAACTGATAAAACAATCTTAATGTAAAATTAGTATTAATTTTAAAATGACCTCAGCAAAATACTTCCAATATAAAATTTACAATATCTGCCAATGCATGTACTCCTATTTAAATATAGCTGAGTACAAAATTGGAGTGATTCTTCAAAAAAAAAAATTTTTAACCTATAAACTCAATTTGGGTAAAACTGGGAAGATACAGACCAAAAAAAAAGTTTCAGTGACATAAAATATTTATTCACAACAACTCTTAGAATCTACATAGATACTTCTCAATTCATAAACTTCATAAGCTACATTTACCATACTGAACAATAACACTTGATCTTAATATTATTCTGAGAATATAAAAAATCCTGGATTATCAAATCATCTTCAATAAAATCATATGTAAACCAGAAAAGGCAACAAACCAGAGTTTCCCATTCCCTAGATCCTTCATTCACTTGGAGTTTTTTAGTCTAATAAATTTAATTCATTCACTTGCATGTGATTAGTATACCAAATTCATCTATTTTATGTCCCTAAGTCCAGCATCAGCTTTTAAATCTAAACAAATTATTTTCTATGAGATGAGAACCCTTTCTTAAGAAAAAATTATATGAGCAGCCATCAAAACAGTTTGAGTAAATGAAAGATATTTGACTTAAAAAGTTTAAAAAGATCTGACACTCAAACAAAAAGGCACATTTTTTCACACACACACACACAAAATGTAGGCAGGTCAGTATATTTGAATATAACCTTTAAAGTTAAGAATTTATTATTAAAGAATACATGTTCAAATTAAAGAATATGTCAACAATTTTAATGTACTTAAAATTACAAATAAAATACATATACAATTATAAAGCTTAAAAGCAGACATTGAGCAAGTGTCAAGTGCCAACACATGATCAGCTTGATATACAAGCCAACAGAAAGAAAATGAATAAATTAAAAGTAATTAAAATTCTTTCTGTTTTAAATATCTATTTAAATTAAAATAGAAAATAAATAACCTAAGCCTGTGCTACAGTTTGGTATTTTACCCTCCAAAACTCATGCTGACACCTCACTTTTAATGTTGGAGGTGGGACCCTAATAACAGCTGTCTGGGTCATGGGGGCAGAGTCCTCACAAATGGCTTGATGTTGTCCTCATGGTAATGAGTGAGTTCGCTCTCTTTTAGTTAGAGCTTGTTGCTTAAAAGAGCCTGGCACCTCTTTCCTTTCTCTTGTCGTGTAATCTCTGCACATGTGGGCTCCCCAACCCTTTCTGCAATGAGTGGAAGCATTCTGAAACCCTCACCAAAAGCAGATGCTGGAATCATGCTTCTTGTACAGCCTGTAGAACCATGAAACAAATAAACCTCTTTTCTTCACAAATTACACTGCCTCCAGTAGTCTTTATAAAAATAACACTAATAAATTACGTCTGTGACAGCTCTTCCTTGAAATATGAGAAACTGTTATCAAAACTGTGTCATCTTTAAGGGATTCCAATGGCCTTGCACAGGTAGTCCAAGCAAGACTCTAGTAAAGAGAGGAAGAAAAAATCTTGGCATTTCCCATAGCCTATAAGAAGCAAATTAAAGTGAAATCTCTTAAAATGAGAATGGAAGGTGAGGTGAGATAGAGGTTTGAAAACAGACTGACAGATCATCAAAAATTCTGAAGACCATCCAATTAGCCTGAAACCTAAGAGCAGAAGTGACTCAAACAGTGATTCATTCTTTTTCCCCAAATGATTTGGATTCAAACACAGATGGCATGATTTTACTAAAGTAACAAGAAGCATCCAGAAGGGTCAATCTGACATTCAAGATTCTCCAGAGACTATCTGTTAAGCATTTCTCTATCTTCATTTCCATCTCTAGTCTAAGGATTCCTCATGTATTCTGGCTTCTACAAATCTAAGTTCTGGTACTCCTTGGAAGTCCTATCATAAGCCTTAGTTTCAAAAAAGCCTTTCTTGATGCCAGGACACAATGATCTCTCTAAGTTGTTTTTAATGGAAGGGAGTGGGAGTATTTTATTTTGAGCTTAGGTTGATTGGGTCTCTCCCCTATTTTCCATTGCACTTACAACAAAATCCTAACTGCTTAATATGACTTTCATGTTTGCATAAACAAGAGAATGCATCTTTAACATCCCTCCACTCTCCCCTCACTCATTACATTAGAACCAATTCAGCCTTCTACAACTTCCAAATTCACCCAATTGTTTGCTAAGTTAAGCTCTTCACAGTGGACCATCACCTTGAAGGCTCTTTCTTATATCCTTTAGCAGTGTGGATCCTACATATATATCTGGTCTTTTTTTTTTTCACGCTTAATTCACTTTATTTTTCTTGTATAAAAACCCTATGTTGTAGCCACAGCTGGAGCCTGGGTCCGCTGCACGGAGACTCTGGTGTGGGTCTTGACGAGGTGGTCAGTGAATTCCTGATAGGGAGACTTGGTAAATACAGTCTCCTTCCAGAGGTCGGGGGTCAGGTAGCTGTAGGTCTTAGAAATGGCATCAAAGGTGGCCTTGGCGAAGTTGCCCAGGGTGGCAGTGCAGCCTCGCGCTGAGGTGTAGCAGTCATCGATACCAGCCATCATGAGCAGCTTCTTAGGCACAGGTGCGGAGACGATGCCAGTGCCCCTGGGTGCAGGGATGAGGCGCACCAGCACAGAGCCGCAGCGGCCTGTCACCTTGCAAGGGACGGTGTGGGGCTTGCCGATCTTGTTCCCCCAGTAGCCTCTGCGCACGGGGACAATGGAGAGCTTGGCCAGGATGATGGCCCCACGGATGGCGGTGGCCACCTCCTTGGAGCACTTAACACCCAGACCGACGTGACCATTGTAGTCCCCAGTAGCAACAAACGCCTTGAACCTGGTGCGCTGGCCGGCACGGGTCTGCTTCTGCACTGGCATAATCTTCAAAACCTCATCCTTGAGAGAGGCCCCCAGGAAAAAGTCAATGATCTCTGATTCCTTAATGGGCAGGGAGAAGAGATAGATCTCCTCCAGGGACTTGATCTTCATGTCCTTGACCAAGCGGCCCAACTTGGTGACCGGCATCCACTCCTTATCCTCGGCCTTCCCTCCGCGAGCTCCGCGGCCTCGGCCCCGGCCCCGTCCACGGCCGCGACCCCGGCCCCGGATGCCACTGCCGAAACCTCCGCGGAAGCCACCACGGTTCCCCAACCCAGGGCCACCAGGGCCTCCGGGCCCCCCCGCTGCACCGGCGTCATCCGCCATTTGGTGTTTTTTCGGAAAAGAAGAAGCATATATCTGGTCTTAATGCTGAATTTTAAGAGATCTTCTCTAACACTACCACCAAGATTAAATTGGGGCATCTATCATTCTCATTTCTTTCACAGCATTTGGGCTGATTATAGAATTGTTTCCTCACTCAGCTCCAAATTCACCCACTTGTCTGCTCTGTGAAAGTAGATCTGAGTTGCTTAAATGATTTTCCTTTGCCAACTAGCACTGAAATAGATAACACAGGAGAGACACTGCAGGAGAAAAGAGTTGGCTTCCTGGTTCCAGTACACTCATTTAGCGATATCCTGCAACACTGTGCCTTTCTCCAACACAATGCATAACGTGCACAAGGGCCGACAGCACTCAAAAGCCAGTATTCTGCCCCTAGAACCTTCCTCAGGTGGTTTCACAGCAGAACGAGGGTAGTGAGACATTGCCCCATGAATATTTTTCCTTTTCACCTCAGAGGATGGATTTCCAGAAAGTTTTAGAGAGCGGATTACCAGAAAGACACGAGAATGGCTTTTCTGCTATTCAATGACTCACAGAGGTTCCTTCTCCAACAAAGTGTGGATTTCAATTCTCAAGGAAGACAGAGACCTCTTCCTAGGTAACCCTGTCTCAATTCTATATTCCTTATAATTACTCTTCTTAAATATATGTATTTTTGGAGACAGCATCTCACTCTGTCACTTAGGCTGGAATGCAGGAGTTGCTATCATAGCTCACTGCAGCCCTGACCTCCTGGGCTCAAGCAATCCTCCAGTCTCAGCATGCCAAGTAGCTGGGACGATAGGTACACGCCACCAAACCTGACTAATTTTGTAATTTTTTTAGAGACAAGGTCTCACTATGTTGTCCAGGCTGGTCTCCAACTCCTGACCTCAAGTGTTCCTCCCCACTCGGCCACCAAAAGCTCTGGGATTACAACTATGAGCCATGGCGCTTGGCCTCTTGTTACATTCTTTAAAGTTACTCTTTGGAGTAACAAAACAGTCCCTCATTATAGTTAATAATTCATTACATTAAATATACCTATCAAAATTACTGTGTGGTTTTTCTCTCCTGATTGGACCCATACAGCATTAATCAAAATTTTCCAGTAGATTGCTCTTAGTTTTATATTTGTCATATCCATAAGAGTATAACATCCATTGATAGGCAAGAACTACATCCATTCTGATCATTGCTATGTTCCCTAAAACCTAGCATAGTGTCTGACATATAGATTAAGCTCTTGATATATATTTCAATGAGTAAATAAGTGAAATAACTGAAAGAAAATGATTCACTATGATCCTACCAGAGAACCTTGTACTCAGAAAGAAGAGTTTTAGCAAATGACCACATATGTTTTCCTGCCGGAGACAAAGGATAACTAGTTGAGCAGGCTCTGTAAGCTCATGCCATAGTTGACAACAAAAAATCCTGAAAGACCTTGAGTTCCTAGAAAGGAAGAGGAAAGTAACAAGCTGAGCATCCCTAATCTGAAAATCCAAAATCAAAATGCTCCAGGATCTAAAACTTTTTCAGCACCACAATAACATGATGCTCAAAGATCATATTCACAGAAAATGCTGCTTAGAACACTCTGAATTTCCTGTTTCCCAATTAAGGATGTTAAACAAGTAAATAAAACACAAATATTCCAATATCCGAAGAAATCTGAAATCTGAAACATTTCTGATCCCAAACATTTCTGCTAAGGGATACTCAACCTATAATACAAGAAAGAAACCAGGATATTAATAGAGGAGAATGTAACAAAATAAAAGGAAGAAAGGAGGAATATGAGGGAAGGAAAGAAGCTAAGTAACCAGAATCATTATAATATATATGAGTCTCTTCACAAATAGGTAAATTTTAACTTTCTAGAAAAAATCCAAAATATATTAAATTTTAAAAATTAAGTGCAAAAACCTATCATAGAAGCTTTCCATTTTGTTTTCATAGAATTAGCACTTTTACACTACTGGTGTAAAAAAGAAAACAAAGTTGGAAGAATAGACTTCAAATTTTAAAGGTTATTATGTACAGAAGGTAAAATACTGAACACTTCCACTTTCTAAAATATATTTCTGTAACATGTGAACTTGGTGGAGCCAAGATGGCCGAATAGGAATAGCTGCGGTCTACAGCACCCAGCGTGAGCGACACAGAAGACGGGTGATTTCTGCATTTCCATCTGAGGTACCGGGTTCATCTCATTAGGGAGTGCCAACAGTGGGTGCAGGACAGTCGGTTTAGTGCACCGTGTGCAAGACGAGCCGGAGCAGGGCAAGGCACTGTCTCACTCGGAAAGCGCAAGGGGTCAGGGAGTTCCCTTTCCTAGTCAAAGAAAGGGGTAACAGAAGGCACCTGGAAAATCGGGTCACTCCCACCCTAATACTGCGCTTTTCCAACCAGCTTGGAAAACGGCACACCAGGAGATTGTGTCCCGCACCTGGCTCGGAGGGTCCTACACCCACGTAGTCTCGCTGATTGCTAGCACAGCAGTCTGAGATCAAACTGCAAGGCGGCAGCGAGGCTGGGGGAGGGGCGCCTGCCATTGCCCAGGCTTGCTTAGGTAAACAAAGCAGCCAGGAAGCTCGAACTGGGTGGAGCCCACCACAGCTCAAGGAGGTCTGCCTGCCTCTGTAGACTCCACTTCTGGGGGCAGGGCACAGACAAACAAAAAGTCAGCAGTAACCTCTGCAGACTTAAATGTCCCTGTCTGACAGCTTTGAAGAGAGTAGTGGTTCTCCCAGCACGCAGCTGGAGATCTGAGAACGGGCAGACTGCCTCCTAAAGCGGGTCCCTGACCCCCGAGCAGCCTAACTGGGAGGCACCCCCCAGTAGGGACAGACTGACACCTCACTCGGCCGGGTACTCCGCTGAGACAAAACTTCCAGAGGAACAATCAGACAGCTGAATTTGTGGTTCACGAAAATCCGCTGTTCTGCAGCCACCGCTGCTGACACCCAGGCAAACGGTCTGCAGTGGACCTCTAGCAAACTCCAAGAGACCTGCAGCTGAGGGACCTGTCTGTTAGAAGGAAAACTAACAAACAGAAAGGTCATCCACACCAAAAACCCATCTGTACCTCACCATCATCAAACACCAAAAGTAGAAAAAACTACAAAGATGGGGAGAAAACAGAGCAGAAAAACTGGAAACTCTAAAAAGCAGAGCGCCTCTCCTCCTCCAAAGGAACGCAGTTCCTCACCAGCAACGGAACAAAGCTGGATGGAGAATGACTTCGACAACTTGAGAAAAGAAGGCTTCAGACGATCAAACTACTCCGAGCTACAGGAGGAAAATCAAACCAATGGCAAAGAAGTTAAAAACTTTGAAAAAAAATTAGACAAATGTATAACTAAAATGACCAATGCAGAGAAGTGCTTAAAGGAGCTGATTGAGCTGAAAGCCAAGTTTCAAGAACTACGTGAAGAATACAGAAGCCTCAGTAGCCGATGCGATCAACTGGAAGAAAGGGTATCAGTGATGGAAGATGAAATGAATGAAATGAAGTGAGAAGGGAAGTTTAGAGAAAAAAAGAATAAAAAGAAACGAACAAAGCCTCCAAGAAATATGGGACTATGTGAAAAGACCAAACCTACGTCTGACTGGTGTACCTGAAAGTGACAGGGAGAACGGAACCAACCTGGAAAACACTGTGCAGGATATTATTCAGGGGAACTTCCCCAATCTAGCAAGGCAGGCCAACATTCAGATTCAGGAAATACAGAGAATGCCACAAAGATACTCCTCGAGAAGAGCAACCCCAAGACACATAATTGTCAGATTCACCAAAGTTGAAATGAAGGAAAAAATGTTAAGGGTGGCCAGAGAGAAACCTCGGGTTACACACAAAGGGAAGCCCATCAGACTAACAGCTGATCTCTCAGCAGAAACTCTACAAGCCAGAAGAGAGTGGGGGCCGATATTCAACATTCTTAAAGAAAAGAATTTTCAACCCAGAATTTCAAATCCAGCCAAACTAAGCTTCATAAGTGAAGGAGAAATAAGATCCTTTACAGACAAGCAAACGCTGAGTGATTTTGTCACCACCAGGCCTGCCCTAAAAGAGCTCCTGAAGGAAGCACTAAACATGGAAAGGAACAACCGGTACCAGCCACTGCAAAAACATGCCAAATTATAAAGACCATCGAGGCTAGGAAGAAACTACATCAACTAACGAGCAAAATAACCAGCTAACATCATAACGACAGGATTAAATTCACACAGAACGATATTAACTTCAAATGTAAACAGGCTAAATGCTCCAATTAAAAGACACAGACTGGCAAATTGGATAAGGAGTCAAGACCCATCAGTGTGCTGTATTCAGGAAACCCATCTCACATGCAGAGACACACATAGACTCAAAATAAAGGGATGGGGGAAGATCTACCAAGCAAATGGAAAACAAAAAAAGGCAGGGGTTGCAATCCTATACTCTGATAAAATAGACTTTAAACCAACAAAGATCAAAAGAGACAAAGAAGGCCATTACATAATGGTAAAGGGATCAATTCAACAAGAAGAGCTAACTATCCTAAATATATATGCAACCAATACAGGAGCACCCAGACTCATAAAGCAAGTCCTGAGTGACCTACAAAGAGACTTAGTCTCCCACACAATAATAATGGGAGATTTTAACACCCCACTGTCAACATTAGACAGATCAACAAGACAGAAAGTTAACAAGGATACCCAGGAATTGAACACAGCTCTGCACCAAGTGGACATAATAGACATCTACAGAACTCTCCACCCCAAATCAACAGAATATACATCTTTTTCAGCACCACACCACACCTATTCCAAAATTGACCACATAGTTGGAAGTAAACCTCTCCTCAGCAAACGTAAAATAACAGAAATTATAACACAGTCTCTCAGACCACAGTGCAATCAAACTAGAACTCAGGATTAAGAAACTCACTCAAAACTGCTCAACTACATGGAAACTGAACAACCTGCTCCTGAATGACTACTGGGTACATAATGAAATGAAGGCAGAAATAAAGATGTTCTTTGAAACCAATGAGAACAAAGACACAACATACCAGAATCTCTGGGACACATTCAAAGCAGTGTGTAGAGGGAAATTTATAGCACTAAATGCCCACAAGAGAAAGCAGGAAAGATCCAAAATTGACACCCTAACATCACAATTAAAACAACTAGAAAAGCAAGAGCAAACACATTCAAAAGCTAGCACAAGGCAAGAAATAACTAAAATCAGAGCAGAACTGAAGGAAATAGAGACACAAAAAACCCTTCAAAAAATTAATGAATGCAGGAGCTGGTTTTTTGAAAAGATCAACAAAATTGATAGACCGCTAGCAAGACTAATAAAGAAGAAAAGAGGGAAGAATCAAATAGATGCAACAAAAAATGATAAAGGGGATATCACCACTGATCCCACAGAAATAGAATCTACCATCAGAGAATACTACAAACACCTCTACTCAAATAAACTAGAAAATGTAGAAGAAATGGAAAAATTTTTTGACAAATACACCCTCCCAAGACTAAACCAGGAAGAAGTTGAATCTCTGAATAGACCAATAACAGGCTCTGAAATTGTGGCAATAATCAATAGCGTACCAACCAAAAAGAGTCCAGGACCTGATGGATTCACAGCCGAATTCTACCAGAGGTACAAGGAGGAACTGGTACCATTCCTTCTGAAACTATTCCAATCGATAGAAAAAGAGGGAATCCTCCCTAACTCATTTTATGAGGCCGGCATCATCCTGATACCAAAGCCTGGCAGAGACACAACCAAAAAAGAGAATTTCAGACCAATATCCTTGATGAACATTGATGCAAAAATCCTCAATAAAATACTGGCAAACCGAATCCAGCAGCACATCAAAAAGCTTATCCACCATGATCAAGTGGGCTTCATCCCTGGGATGCAAGGCTGGTTCAATATACACAAATCAATAAACGTAATCCAGCATATAAACAGAACCAAAGACAAAAATCACATGATTATCTCAATAGATGCAGAAAAGGTCTTTGACAAAATTCAACAAGCTTTCATGATAAAAACTCTCAATAAATTAGGTATTGATGGGATGTATCTCAAAATAATAAGAGCTATCTATGACAAACCCATAGCCAATATCACACTGAGTGGGCAAAAACTGGAAGCATTCCCTTTGAAAACAGGCACAAGACAGGGATGCCCTCTCTCACCACTCCTATTCAACATAGTGTTGGAAGTTCTGGCCAGGGCAATCAGGCAGGAGAAGGAAATAAAGGGTATTCAATTAGGAAAAGAGGAAGTCAAATTGTCCCTGTTAGCAGATGACATGATTGTATATCTAGAAAACACCATTGTCTCAGCCCAAAATCTCCTTAAGCTGATAAGCAACTTCAGCAAAGTCTCAGGATACAAAAATCAATGTACAAAAATCACAAGCATTCTTGTACACCAATCACAGACAAACAGAGAGCCAAATCATGAGTGAACTCCCATTCACAATTGCTTCAAAGAGAATAAAATACCTAGGAATCCAACTTACAAGGGATGTGAAGGACCTCTTCAAGGAGAACTACAAACCACTGCTCAATGAAATAAAAGAGGATACAAACAAATGGAAGAACATTCCATGCTCATGGGATGGAAGAATCAATATCGTGAAAATGGCCATATTGCCCAAGGTAATTTATAGATTCAATGCCATCCCCATCAAGCTACCAATGACTTTCTTCACAGAATTGGAAAAAACTACTTTAAAGTTCATATGGAACCAAAAAAGAGCCCACATTGCCAAGTCAATCCTAAGCCAAAAGAACAAAGCTGGAGGCATCACGCTACCTGACTTCAAACTATACTACAAGGCTACAGTAACCAAAACAGCATGGTACTGGTACCAAAACAGAGACATAGATCAATGGAACAGAACAGAGCCCTCAGAAATAATGCCACATATCTACAACTATCGGATCTTTGACAAACCTGACAAAAACAAGCAATGGGAAAAGGATTCCCTATTTAATAAATGGTGCTGGGAAAACTGGCTAGCCATATGTAGAAAGCTGCAACTGGATCCCTTCCTTACACCTTATACAAAAATTAATTCAAGATGGATTAAAGACTTACATGTTAGACCTAAAACCATAAAAACAGTATAAGAAAACCTAGGCAATACCATTCAGGACATAGGCGTGGGCAAGGACTTCATGTCTAAAACACCAAAAGCAATGGCAACAAAAGCCAAAATTGACAAATGGGATCTCATTAAACTAAAGAGCTTCTGCACAGCAAAAGAAACTACCATCAGAGTGAACAGGCAACCTACAGAATGGGAGAAAATTTTTGCAATCTACTCATCTGACAAAGGGCTAATATCCAGAATCTACAATGAACTCAAACAAATCTACAAGAAAAAAACAAACAGCCCCATCAAAAAGTGGGTGAAGGACATGAACAGACGCTTCTCAAAAGAAGACATTTATGCAGCCAAAAAACACATGAAAAAAGGCTCGTCATCACCAGCCATCAGAGAAATGCAAATCAAAACCACAATGAGATACCATCTCACACCAGTTAGAATGGCCATCATTAAAAAGTCAGGAAACAACAGGTGCTGGAGAGGATGGGGTGAAATAGGAATACTTTTACACTGTTGGTGGGACTGTAAACTAGTTCAACCATTGTGGAAGTCAGTGTGACGATTCCTCAGGGATCTCGAACTAGAAATACCATTTGACCCAGACATCCTATTACTGGGTATATGCCCAAAGGACTATAAATCATGCTGCTGAAAGACACATGCACACGTATGTTTATTGCAGCACTATTCACAATAGCAAAGACTTGGAACCAACCCAAATGTCCAACAATGATAGACTGGATTAAGAAGATGTGGCACATATACACCACGGAATACTATGCAGCCATAAAAAAATGATGAGTTCATGTCCTTTGTAGGGACATGGATGAAACTGGAAACCATCATTTTCAGTAAACTATCGCAAGGACAAAAAACCAAACACCGCATGTTCTCACTCATAGGTGGGAATTGAACAATGAGAACACATGGACACAGGACGGGGAACATCACACTCCAGGGACTGTTGTGGGGTGGGGGTAGGGGGGAGGGACAACATTAGGAGATATACCTAATGCTAAATGACGAGTTAATGGGTGCAGCCCAGCAATATGGCACGTGGATACATATGTAACAAACCTGCACGTTGTGCACATATACCCTAAAACTTAAAGTATAATAAGAAAAAAAAAAAAGTGAACTTTATATTGTGGATATTTACTGTTTGGTAATTTTTTTAAGTAATAAAAGTTGAGGTAAACAAATCTTAGAGATAAAAAATCTCGAAATCTGAATGTCTATAGTGGGTTTCCAATATGATTAATTTGTATTTAACTATGAATTTTTATGAATCAAGAACAACTGACTAGAAGTAGCCTGATCTTATGCTTTGGTTTCTACTCAGCATATAATATAGCAATATACAGAATGTAAACTAGGAATGGAATTCCCAGATTTTAGCAAAGAATACAGGAATAAATGCAAACCCTATGGTTCCTAGAGGTAAGTTATTCATGTACAATCTAATTTAAAACTATTCAGATATAAAAACAGTAGAGAAAAATGAGCAAAAGCCAGAGAAGACAGACATATATATTTTGAAGAATATAACACACACTTTTCTGTGAAAAAAGAAAAATAATGAATCAAGATGCATATTACAATATAGCCTAACAAAAGACAACTAGTTAGACATTTCCTGAAGGTCTTATCAAAATGTGAAGTGATTTCTTGACTTACTTATCTAAATTATTTTATCTTAAGAAAGAGAACAAAGGAAAATGACATAGTATATCTCATATGTACCAACAAGGAAGCATATCTCATATCTACCAACAAGGATAAAGTGAATATAATAAAAATGGCAAGAGAAAAATCATAATTTCATGCCAGATTTTATAGCCACCAAAATGGGACAAATTCTGAGTTCAATTAGAAGTGTACTCCAGACTTAACAAAACCAGAATTTTAAAACTTTGACAATGAAATTGGATCTTACTCCAAAGAGAATTTCAGCCTCTCAGAACAAATGAAACAGAAGACAAAGACGGAGAGTCTAGCAAGAGTTCTCCTCACAAATCTGAAATCTTAAAGGACACTCACTCAAAGAAAGAATAATCGTGAAGTTAAACCTTCCTCTCCCTAAAACACTCTCACAGGGGGATGCAAACAAAGGCCATGAGAAAAATTAGGAGAAAAAGGTAATACCTCTGTGAATGATAAGTATGATATATTCCTCAAGGAGGTATGTAGCCCAGCAATTCTTTGGCAGTCCAGAATATCTTAAGCAATGAATTTAGTTATGCCACCAACATACCCAAGGTACCTGGCAGAAGAAATATAAATCTTCCCCGAATGAAGGCCCACTTATCTCAGGCTTCAGAGAATTCTCCCAAATAATATTCTAAGGAAAATGAGCAGATTACAATTAAAAATTACCAAGCATAAAAAGACACACGTTACCATAAGTACCAACAAAAACAAAAGACAGAAGATAGGAAAAACAGAACCACAAAAGTCTTCACATAACGGAATATCTGAAGAGAGAGAATTAACTGGTGAGACACAATATAAAATACTGTACTTATGATCTCTGAAAAAAAAAAAAAAAAGAAGACAAGTGTAAAGATATCCGTGGGAAATACAAAACCAAAAAAGAATGACAACACTGATTTTAAATTTAACAAAACAGAATTCCTAGAGGGAAAAATATAATCATTGAAATTAAACTTAATGAAGAGATTTGATACCACATTGGACATGGCTAAAGAAGGACTCAGTAAATTAGAAGATAAATTAGAAGAAATTACCCAGCATGTAATACAGAGAAGAAACACATGGAAAGAAAGCAGGATACAGAAGTTAAGGAGAATGGAAGATGAAGTAAGAAAGGCTAAAATTCATTTAGCCAGAATTCCAGAAGAGAATATATGTAAAGAGTTAGTGGCTAAGAATTTTCCAGATAGATTTTCTAGAATTCATTAAAAATCCCAGTACTCAGATTCATGAAATCCAATGAATCCCGAAAAGGATATATAAAGCAAATCTATAGCTGGATACACCAAACTGCAACAACAGAATACAAAAGATAAAAAGTTCTTAAATGTAAAAGAAAAGGATAATGTAAAAAAAAAAAAAACAAAAAACAAAAAAAACAGCAGACACACTGACACCTGAATTCTCAACATCAGTAATGAAAACCTAAAGACAGAATGGCCTCTTCAATGTGTTAAGGAGAAAATGAACATCAACCTTTAATTCTACATACAGTGGTATCATACCAAACTAATATGCAATGGGGCATGGTGGCTCATGCCTGTAATCTCAGCACTTTGGGAGGCTGAGGGAGATGGATCACCTGAGGACAGAAGTTCGAGACCAGCCTGGCCAACATGGTGAAACCCTATCTCTAGTAAAAATACAAAAATTAGCTGGGCATGGTAGCATACCCCTGTAATCCCAGCTACTCAGAAGGCTGAGGCAAAAAAATTGCTTGAACCTGGGAGGCACAGGTTGCAGTGAGCCGAGATTATGCCACCACACCCCAGCCTGGCCAACAGAGCAAGACTCTGTCAAAAAATAAAAATAAAAAAAAATAACAAAAACAAAACACAGATTTGCCACCAGCAGATTCTTACAAGAGGAAATATTTACAAGGGAAGTTTACAAATGAACTTCCAGGCCAGGCACAGTGGCTCACACCTGTAATCCCAGCACTTTGGGAGGTCGAGGCGGATAGATCACCTGAGGTCAGGAGTTTGAGACCAGCCTGGCCAACATGGTGAAACCCCGTTTCTATTAAAAATTTTTTAAAAATTAGCCAGACGTTGTGGTGGGTGCCTATAATCCCAGCTACTCAGGAGGCTGAGGCAGGAGAATCGCTTGAACCCAGGAGGCAGAGGTTGAAAAAAAAAAAAAAAATGAACTTCCAAAAGAAAGAAAATAAAATCAGATAAAAAGTGTAAGGTATAAGAGAAATGAAGAGCAAAGAAGGTAGTAAATGCACAAGTAATTGTAAACTACCATGAACTATATACATACAGTACAATAAAGTATTTTTTCAAGTAAAAAAATTAGTATATGGGGATGGTATATAAAGTTCAAGAGTACTAAAGTCCATATAATGACTAGAATATAAAAATATACAAAAATATATAAATAGGGGAATAAATATATAAATATATAATATATAAATATATAAATAATATATAATAAATAAATATATAAAATAATATATATAAATATAATATATATAATATAAATTAAATACATATTATATTTATAAATGTTATATATAAAAATATATAAATATATAAAATAATACATAATAAATATATAAAAATATATAAATAGAATAAAAATATAAATAGAATATAAAAATATATAAAAAATATAAAATGACTAGGAGAATATAAAAATGTATACTGTAATTTATAAAATAAAAAGAGATAGAGAATATTTAACTTCCCGATAGCAGATTGTAGGGAAGGGGGAAGAAAGGTAACCTAGAATTTATCCAAAGGAAGGCAAGAAAAATAAAACAAGGAAAACCAATTCAAAAGCACAAAATAGTATGTTAGGCATAAGCCTAAATAAATTAATTAAACGCAAACAGTAGATATAAATAAAAAATAAGCACCGTAAATCTAGATTGGAAAAAATCCTATTACATGTTGTTGACATGACACATCTGAAAACACAGGGAAAAAGTAAAAATATAAAAAAAAACATATACCAGGTAAATTCTAATGAAAAGAAACTTTGTACTTCATACTGATATCAGATCAAAAATAAAATAAAATAAAAAAGTACAAAGGGAAAAAAATTAAAGCATTAAAGATGTGGTTTATAGGAGGAAAAATAATTTACTCCTGCATATACTTAATGACAGCCTTAAAATTCATTTTTTTTAAAATTTTTTTTATTATTACTTTTTGTGTGTGTGGCAGAGTGTCGCTCTGTCGCCCAGGCTGGTGAAACCTGGTCTCTATTAAAACCCCATCTCTATTATGGTTTTGCCATGTTGGCCAGGCTGGTCTCAAACTCTGACCTCAGGTGATCCACCCGCCTCGGCTTCCCAAAGTGCTAGGATTACAGGTGTGAGCCACCGCACCCAGTCAAATTTATTTTTTTAAACAACCTGACAGATCTATTAGAAATAGAAAAATCTACATTGATAATGAGGTATTTTTCATGTATTTCTCTTAATAACTGTTAGAATAAGGTGACAAAAGGAGAAAAAAATCCAGTAAGGATACAAAAAATTTGAAGTACAGGATTAACAATCCATACCTAATGAATAGGTACAGATATGAAAAGACAGGCTTTCCAGCATATGAGCAACGTTTTTTTTAATATCATACATTGAGCTAGAAAACAAGTCCCAACCAATTACAAAGCATTAAAATCATACAGATAATCTCTATGGTCAACTATTTAATTAAAAAGTTCAATCCGTAATCTTAAACTTTCCCACAAAGAAATCTCCAAAACCAAGTGGTTTTACCGTTAAGCTCTGCCAAATATTTAAGGAAGAAATAATATCTGACCTTATTCAAACTCTTCTAGAGAATAAAAAAGGACAGAACTTTTTTCCCTGAGGCTGATATATCAAAATCTGGAACGCATTCTAAGAAAGGAAAAGGAGAGGCCAGTTTTTGTCATAAACAGAGGTCCAAGTACCCTAAGCAAAATTTTGCAACTAACTTAAATGTGGTTACTAGGTATGAACTTTCTGAGTGTAAAAAATGATTATGGTTTTAGCTGCCTTTAAACATAAAAGTACTAAATTAGTTTCTGTTAAACTAAAACCAGTCTAGAAATATGATAAATTTAAAATAAACTTTACTAAAAACATTCTACCATAAATAAAAGTTTAATATAGGATACAGTATTTAATTCACCAACATTAATATTGGCATTTACCTGTTGCTGTCTTATTGCGAAATTCTTCCAGTTTTGTCAAAGTTGCTGAAGTGAGCTGTGCTAGATGTACCTCTTTTGGAGGTCTGAAGAATTCCACTATACTATTCACTGTCCTCTGTTAAAATAAACATCATTAACACAAACTCAAAGCAAACTAAATTATATTAAAACTTAGTAATTTAAAAAAATGCTTACTGCATCATATATGATTTCTAAAGGTTCAGCTTCTATGATACACCTCTGAGAAACAGTTTCATCTAATGGATTTATCTCAAATGTAATTTGGAAAAGTGACATTGCATCATCCAATGAAGACAGGAGGCGGGGTTTTTCTGAATTATCTGGTAAGCCAGTAATATGAAATGAATCTATTTTAGTTTCAAATCTGCATTAAAAAAAAAGAAAAAAAGTCAGCAATCAGTAAAATTGTAAAGGATTTTGAAAATTGAAAATGATTTAAAAAATTAATGAGGACAACTTCACTTTGCATTTCTGACTCCAGTCCATTCCCATCAAAGAAGATATACAACAATTCCTCTAAATTGACACAGATTAATTCACAAAGAATCCTATTTGTGTTGATTTATATGTAAAAAAGTTATGATAAGCTAAAATTAAAATGACAGTAAATCTACAATGCTTAATGTAAAACTGAAAAGTTTTGCACATTTAACACAACTCTATAAACATGTTTTCTTCTAAAAATAAAAATAAACATTTAAAGGCCAGACATGTGGCTCACACCCGTAATCCCAGCATTTTGGGAGGTCGAGACAGGCGGATAACTTGAGGTCAAGAGTTTGAGACCAAACTGGCCAACGTGGTGAAACCCCATCTCTACTAAAAATACAAAAGTTAGCCAGGCATGGGGGCATGAGCCTGTAGTCTCAGCTACTCGGGAGGCTGAGGCAGGAAAATCACTTGAACCAGGGAGGTGGAGGTTGCAGTGAGCCGAGATCATGCCACTGCCCTCCAGCTTGAGCGAGAGAGTGAGACTCTGTCTCAAAAAAATAAAAGAATAAAATAAACATTTAAAAACCAAGGATGAGGCAGGACTTCGAGAATGACTATGTGAGGAGCTCAGCAACTCTTCTCCCCAGCAAACCAAACAGGGAAAGAACTGGTGAAAATTATAAAATCTCTGGAAATCGATCTAAGGGCATACAGCAAACAGAAAAACTTTTATTCAAGAAAATCTAGGCTGGGCGCGGCGGCTCACACCTGTAATCCCAGCACTTTGGGAGGCCGAGGCAGGCGGATCACGAGGCCAAAAGATTGAGACCATCCTGGCCAACATGGTGAAACTCCGTCTTTACTAAAAATACTAAAATTAGCTGGGTGTGGTGGTGCATGCCTGTAATCCCAGCTACTCGGGAGCCTGAGGCAGGAGAATCTCTTGAACTCAGGAGGCAGAGTGAGCTGAGATTGCGCCACTGCACTCCAGCCTGGTAACAGAGCGGCATTCCATCTCAAAACAAACAAAAAAATCTACTAAAACTTGATATGAACAGGGAGAGCCTGTGGCATCTGAGCTATGATCATCTCCCACCTCTAATCCCCACACCACATTACAGAAAATCTACATTAATATGGGTGCAACTAAGAAGATATCGTCACATGGCATTCTCCTCTTTATTTCTGTCTTCAAATTGTCTTCTCTAGTCTGTCTTATTTTCTGAGTCTGTGTCCAAATTTCTGTTTCCTTTGAAGAGCACACATCATTCAATTAGAGCAAACACTGATACAGCATGAACTCATTTTAACTTGATTACATCTGCAAAGGCTATTTCCAAATAAAGCTATATTTGCAGGTACTGGGAATTAGAAATTGACATAATGTTTTGGATGATACAATTCTACCCACTACAGTAGGTAAACAAATGGAAAACTACATCCTTCAACAATCAACAACTAACCATGGAGAGAGGGAAATCTAATTTCCACAGTTACCACATTATACCACTCAAAACATCAAGTTTTAAACAAAAATGTACAAAGCATACACAGAAAAGGGGAGACTAGACATTATGTTCACTAAGCCAACGTGTTAAATAAGCTTACAATCAAATACTAAATAAGCTTACACTCAAACACTAAAGAAAACCAGGAAAATAACATTTGAGCACAGAATATAAATCGACAGAAATTACTAAAAAGAACCAAACAGAAATTTTGAAGGTGAAAAGCCAATAGGAAAAATTCACTACCGATGTTCCTTGACTTATAATGGGGTTACGTCCCAATAAAATCATTGTAAGTTGAATATGTCATAAGTTTAAAATGCATTTGACATATCTAGCCTACCAAGCATCATAGCCTAGCCTACCCTACCTTAAATGTACTCAGAATAGTTATATTAGTCTACAGCTGGGAAAAATCATCTAATACAAGGCCTATTTTACAATAAAATGTTAAATAGCTTATATAATTTATTCAGTACTGTACTGAAAAGTGAAAAACAAAGGTTGTATGGATACTCAAAGTAAGATTTCTACTAAATATGGATCACTTTTGCACCATTCTAAAATCAAAAAATTGTAAGCTGAACAATCATGATTTGGGAACCATCTGCAGAGAGGTTTAACAGAGGATCTAAGCAGCCCAAAGAAAGAACCATCAAACTTGAATACAGGACAACTGAAATTATTGAGTCTGAGGAGCATAAAGAATAATGAAGAACAATGAACAGTGCCTAAAGTGGGAGACCATCAAGTGGAACAACATATGCACTACGGGACTCTCCAAAGGACATGAGAAAAAGAAAAAGACATTAAAAATACTGGGAGAAATAATGGCCAAAAACTTCTCAAATTTGATAAAGAACACAAATTTATACATCCAAGAAGCTCAAAGACCTCCAATTAGGATAAACTCAGAGACTCACACAGCAACATATTATAATCCAACTGTCAAAAGCTAAAACAAGGAAAATCTTGAAAGCAGCAAGAGAGAAGCAACTCATCACATACACAAGATATGTAATAGATTAACAGCTAATTTCTCCTCAGAAACCATGCAGTCCAAAAGGCAGCAAGATCATGTACTTAAAGCGCTAAATGAAAAAAAAAGTCAACCAAGAAATCTACATATGACAAAACTATCCCTCTAAAATGAAGGAAAAATGAACATATTTCCAGATAAACAAAAACTGAGTCTGTCTGTCATTAGTAGACCTGCCCTACAAGAAAGGCTAAAGGAAGTCCTAAAGACTGCAATGACAGGATATTAGATAGTAATCTGAAGCCATACAAATAAATAAAAAACTCTTGTAATTGTAACTACATAAGCAAATAAAAAAGCCAGTAATATTGCATTTTTGGTTTTTAATTCCTCTTTTTAATTCCTCTATAATTTAAAGACAAACACATAAAAACAAATATAAACCTAGACTAATGAACACATGTATGTAAAGCAGTGATTTGTGAAAATGATAACGTAAAGATGAAGAATGGAGCTGCATAAGAGTAGAGTTTTTATACACTATTAAAGTTAAGTTAGTGTCAATTCAAATTTGACTGTCTTAAATTCGGACTGTTAATTGTAATCCCTATGGTAGCCCTCAACAAAATGACTAAAATATGTTTGGAAAAAGAAATGAGGAAGAAATAAAAATATATACTCAAAAAAATTAACAAACACTAAGAAGACAGTATTGAGGAACTGAGGGGACAGAAGGTATAAGACATACAATAAACAAATAGCAAAATGGCAGAACTTCTTGGCTACCAGTAAACACGTTAAATGTAAATGAAATTAAACTCATCAAAGGAAAGATGCAGACTGGCAGAATGGATGAAAAAAACATGATACAACAATACAGATGCTCCTCAACTTATGACTAATTATTTCCCAGTAAACCCATCGAAAATATTCTAAGTCAAAAATGTATTTAATATACCTAGCCTAAGTCAGGGACCATAGGCATATTGCCTAAAAGAGACTCATTTTAAATCCAAAGACACATATGGGTTGAAAGTGAAAGGATGAAAAAAGATATTCCATGTAACTCGTAACCAAAAGAGAGCTGGGTGGTTATACTAACATATAAAATAATCTTTAGCCAGGTATGGTTGCTCACACCTTTAATCGCAGCTACTCGGGAGGCTGTGGTGGGAAGATCACTTGAGACCAGGAGTTCAAGGCTGCAGTGAGGCTATGACTACACCACTGCACTCAAGCCTGGGTGGCAAAGCAAGACCCTGTATCTAAATTAATGATTAATTAATTAACTTAAATATCTTTCAACAGAAAACTGTGACAAGAAAAAAAGTCACTATATTTTGATTAAAAGGCTCAATTCATCAAAGATACAACAATTATAAACATTTATACACCAAACGAAGTCCTCAAAATATATGAATCACACCTTGACAGAATTAAAGGGAGAAATAGCTCACAATAACACTTAGAAATTTCAATCTCCCACTTCCATTAAATGAGGAACATTTAGGCAGAGGAACAATAAAGTAACAGAGAACCTAAACATTATAAACCAACTACATGTAACAGACAAATATGGACTACTCTACCCAACAACAGCAAAATACATTCTTCTCAAGTGCAAGCACATGGAACATTCTCCAGATTAGACCAAATGTTAGGTCACAAAGCAAATCTCAACAAGTTTAATAAGAAAATACACCAAGCATCTTCTCCAACCACAATGGAATCAAATTAGAACTCAATAGAAGAAAAACTGAAAAATTCACAATTATGTGGAAATTAAACACTCTTAAGCAACAGGTTAAAAAAAAATCACAGGAGAAATCAGAAAATATGTTGAAATGAATGCAACTCAAACACAATATTACAAAACATACAAGATGTATCCAAAGCAGTTCTCATAGGGAAATTTTTGTCTGCAAATGCCTACATTAAAAAAGAAAGATTATCAAACCCATAACTTCACTTTACACTTTAAAGAACTAAAAAGAGAAGAGCAAATTAAACCCAAAGCTCACAGTATGAATAAAAAATACATATCAGAGTGGAGACAAATGAAATACAGAAAACAAAAACACCAGACAGAATGAAAAAAATCAAAGTTGCCACTTTGAAAAGGTTAACATATTTAACAAACCTTTACCTAAAATAACAACAAAAAAAAACTAAAGATGCAAATATCTATAACTAGAAATCAAAGTGGAGGCATTATGACACACCATAGAGGAATAAAAAGTACTACAAAAGAATACTGCAAAAAATAGTACCAACAAAATAGATAAATGAATAAATTCCTAGAAACATACAAATTACAAAAACTGCCTCAAGAAGAAATAGAAAATCAGATAACTAATAGGAAGTAAAACCTTTCTATAACCTTAAAAACCTATAGTAAAATTTACTGTAACTTATAGATCCTACTTATAAACCTATAAACTATCAGTAAAACTTTACTATAAACTTTAGTACAGTAAAACTTAGTATAACCTTTTAAACTTACTTATAGTAAAACCTATAACTAGTAAGGAGTAAATCAGTAACCAAAAACTCTGAACAAAGAAGAATTCAGCTGATATGGTTTGGCTGTGTCCCCACCCAAATCTCATCTTGAATTGTAGCTCCCATAATTCCCCCATGTCGTGGGAGAGACCTGATGGGAGGTAACTGGATCAAGAGGGTAGGTTTTTCCGGTGCTGTTCTCATGATAGTGAATAAGTCTCACAAGGTCTGATGGTTTTATAAAGGGAGCTCCCCTGCACAAGCTCTCGCTTGCCTGCCTCCATGTAAGATATGACTTTGCTCATTTGCCTTCTGCCATGATTGTGAGGCCACCCCAGCCATACCAAACTATGAGTCAATTAAACCTCTCTCCTTTATAAATTACCCAGTCTCAGGTATCTCTTTATTAGGAGCATAAGAACAGACTAATACAGGGACCAAATAGCTTCACTAGTGAATTCTACAAAATATTTCAAGAAGGATTAATAACAATCCTTCTGAAATTCTTCATAAAAACAGAAAAAGCATCTATTTAGCATGTATTTAAATGGAAAGATACCCCATGTTCACAGAAGGCTTAATATTGTTATTATGGCAATACTACCAAAAGCACTCTACATACTGAATGCAATCCCTATCAAATTTCAAAGAGACACTTTCCAGAAATGGAAAAGTGAATCCTCAAATTCATAAGGTCTTGCAAGCAACCCTTGAACAGCTAAAACATTCTTGAAAGAGCAGAACAAAAGAGGGAAGACACTTCCCAATTTCAAAACTTACTAAAAATCTGCAGTGATCAAAACAGTACGATATTGGTATAATGATAATCATGGTGAAAGTCTAGAATAAAAATGAGATAGAATTGAGAGTCCAAAAATAAAGCCATACATACATCTATGGCTGATTTTCTTTTTTTTTTTTTTTTTAATTATACTTTAGGTTTTAGGGTACATGTGCACAATGTGCAGGTTTGTTACATATGTATCCATGTGCCATGTTGATTTCCTGCACCCATTAGCTCGTCATTTAGCATTAGGTATATCTCCTAATGCTGTCCCCGCCTCCCCCACCCCCCACCCCACAACAGTAACCGGATTGTGATGTTCCCCTTCCTGTGTCCATGAGTTCTCATTGTTCAATTCCCACCTATGAGTGAGAACATGCGGTGTTTGGTTTTTTGTCCTTGCGATAGTTTACTGAGAATGATGTTTTCCAGTTTCATCCATGTCCCTACAAAGGACACGAACTCATCATTTTTTATGGCTGCATAGTATTCCATGGTGTATATGTGCCACATTTTCTTAATCCAGTCTATTGTTGTTGGACATTTGGGTTGGTTCCAAGTCTTTGCTATTGTGAATAGTGCCGCAATAAACATACGTGTGCATGTGTCTTTATAGCAGCATGATTCATACTCGTTTGGGTATATACCCAGTAATGGGATGTCTGGGTCAAATGGTATTTCTAGTTCGAGATCCCTGAGGAATCGCCACACTGACTTCCACAATGGTTGAACTAGTTTACAGTCCCACCAACAGTGTAAAAGTGTTCCTATTTCTCCACATCCTCTCCAGCACCTGTTGTTTCCTGATTTTTTAATGATGGCCATTCTAACTGGTGTGAGATGGTATGTCACTGTGGTTTTGATTTGCATTTCTCTGATGGCCAGTGATGATGAGCATTTCTTCATGTGTTTTCTGGCTGCATAAATGTCTTCTTTTGAGAAGTGTCTGTTCATGTCTTTTGCCCACTTTTTGATGGGGTTGTTTGTTTTTTTCTTGTAAATTTGTTTGAGTTCATTGTAGATTCTGGATATTAGCCCTTTGTCAGATGAGTAGGTTGCAAAAATTTTCTCCCATTCTGTAGGTTGCCTGTTCACTCTGATG